>NC_056734.1:1002289622-1002614622 GCF_019279795.1 Protopterus annectens | reverse complement strand
CAATGATTGCTGCAGCCTCTAAAAGAAATGCATTCACCATTCAAACCATGTCAAATGCCACATGCAGCAGATTCATTACTCTCTTCTTTAAAAATGAACGCCACTGCAAAACCATTGAAAAAGCTAACTGGCTACCTGAAAAACAATGTGCTGACTTTATACTCGCCTCTTAAGTGTTTAAAGTTGTGAAGGATGAGACTTGACATCCTCTAGCCTCCAGACTATTCAGAGATGCACCAACATACAACCTTAGAAGTCTCAACCACTCAGGCCCACTCCTACAAACTCCCCAAAACTAGGCTTCACTGGAAAAACTGTGCTTTCTCATTCCTTGGTCCCAAACTGTGGGAATATATCCATCCTTGTCTTAAGGATCATTCCTCTTGCTCCATTTTTTTTTTATCAGAACTAAAAGCACATTATAAACTCAAGGAAAATGCAACTGCTTTCTCTCTGGTCACTCAACCTCTTCATTCCCTTTTTCCTTCTGCGTACCTTACTGACTTTACTTTTGATTCAGCATGGCAACTCTGATAGGCACACACTGTGTGATGTTATGAATCTAATGTGTTTATACCCTCAAACCAACTCTGATGTTCATTTTGTATATAATACATGTGTATATTGCATTTTGTCATTAACTATTCATGTAGTGTCATGTATCTAATGTGTTTATCCCTAGGCTGAGGCTAAAATAAATCCAGTGGGAGCCGAGCTCTACTCTAGTTGACACATTCAAAATAAAATGAATAAATAAATCAAGTATTGTAGGGATAGATTGTTCATATTTTCTTTTGCATTTGAAATGAACAGAATTAATATTTATTTTTTTAAACCTGTCAGAAAAGCATAGAAGTTGGTAGCATCAAAGTTATAAATCTGCATTATCAGACAATAGTTGTCATCCACTGGTTTGCTCGCATCTCTTCCCTGATAGGAAACTTTTAAGGCTTGTAAAACAAGCAGTGAACGGTATTGCTTTCTTCCGGTTGCTCAAGATCCAACAAGAATGTTTAAGAATTGGCAGGTTGTTGAGGGAGTTTGTGGTCTAAACAGGAAGGAATTACACATGATTGGAATGTTTAGTCTCATGAAGTGTGTTATACTGGTAGATGTGTGAAGGAAAATAGTCTATTAGGTAGGTAGATTATGTTTTGAATGTTGCATTCTGTTATGATCACCAAAAAAGTCTGGAAACACTGAGACATGATTACTAATGACATGGGTTTAAGAGAATTTCTTCCATCCGGATAATCTATGAATAATCTGCTTAATCTACTACAGGGTCATGGGGATCCAGGGCTTGTCCCTACAATCCATTGTTGCATTGTTTAGAAACACACCCTGAAAGGGGAACCACCCCTTCTCAAGACATGCAAGATTGCGCGTATATACACACACACACACACACACACACACACACACACACACACACACACACACACATGCACATACGTACTTTCCCTCGTTCTGTCACTCTCACATGTAGTACACACACACACACACACACCTGCTGTGAGCTTAGATGTTTCCACTTCATTTAGATGTGGGAGGAAACCAGGTTGCTCAGCGAAAATCACATGGATGTGCAGACTCCACTTAGAAGCCACCTATGCTAGGAAATGAACTGGAGAAGCAAGCATTGTAAAGCAGCAGCAGTAACTGCTGCACTGCTTTGACACACTCCATCTAGATTACACTTCTCCTTTTTGAAAGGACCGTGGGAACTATAGACCTATTAGCCTAACTAGCCTTATCTGCAAGGCCATGGAGTCATCATGGGCCTTATCAACAAGGATATAAGAGACCTTCAAACACTTGTCCTAACCCAGTTTGTTTTTGTTAAAGGGAGGTCTTGCTTGTTGAACCTGGTATACTTCTTTGAGACTGTCATCAAAGCCCTGAACAAAGAAAATCTGTGCATATGGCCTACCTAGACTTGGCCAAGACTGTTGACACAATCTTCCACTTGGGTATCTTTGAAAAACTTGCCCAGTTGGGGGTCAATCCATATACAGTCAGGTGGGTTGCAAACTGGCTCGCCGACAGAACACATAGTCAAATTAGGGGACTCCACCTGCACCAGCAGACCCGTTACCAGTGGTGTTCCACGGGGATTAGTGGCAGGGCCCCTACTGTTTGGAATCTACTTCTCAGAAATACAGGCGAAAACAAAAGGTCTGTGGCTGACAAAGTTTGCTGATGACTGCAAACTGATAGCAATCATTGGGTCCCCAAATGATATCAGCATTCTACAAGGAGGACTTGCACAAACCAATGATTGTTGCCAAAGACATGGTCTTAAACTCAGTGCAAAAAATGCATTGTCATCTCCTTTGGCAAAGGTGACGTCCCCTGTATATTACCATATTAATAACAACTCCCTTAGCTCTAAATCAGTGGTGAGAGATTTGGGCATACAGGTTGACAGCAATCTTACTTTTGATCTCCACGTCTCCATGATGGTAAGAAAGGCCTTCTACATTGCTCACCTCATAAGCAAAGGCTTGGCTTCCAGAACAAAAGACGTTGTAACCCCCCTTGTACTCTTCCCTCATAAGGCCAGGAAAAGAGTAAATTCCACCTTTGGTATGTACCTAAGCAGGCACCTGCAGCAACTGGTGGACCGCAAATATTCCTCAGAAAGAAAATTCAGGGTCTTCAGCACATGTCTTACGTGGACAGACTGAAATCACTTTCACTTTTCACTGCTCAGAGGTGACTTATGCCTTGTATACAAAAGAACCTCTGATCCTGCCTTAATGGAAATGCTGCACATTCGTAATTTAAATGGTACACGATTCACTTGCTCTAGGGGCCTTAACCTAGCATGTGACATCAACTGGACTTTCTGAAAATGGAAAGACAGATATGTCTCCCAGATGTTACCTCTCCTCTGGAATAAACTTCCAATACAGGTTAAACAGAGCCCCTTGTTAACCTTTTTTTAAGTGTAACTTTGACGATTGGATGGGAAACTTTCATCCCAGGGGTTTCACCTGTGTCCCTCTTGGATAGGGGCAGTTGTTGCTGATTTAGATCTGCTTATAACATAGACCGTATCTCTAGACCCTTAAACTAAAAACACTGCTCCAAAGCAGATTACAACCTCTTATGGGATGGTATAAATAGCCTCACTCCACCTCCCGCCTCAGAAAAAAATGGCAACTATGCTGAGTTCCACACCAGTGGTTTATACAAACACCTGTATAACTGCATTGACTTGGCTGTAACTGATGGGATCAAAGTAAGCTCTTCAAGGAAGAGCAAACCTGCCTGGTTGACAACTACCATTAACAGGATTTACAATAAGAGGAAGGAATTGTTGTCTAAGAGTAAGAGGGAGTGAGCCCTAGACTGGAAACACTCCCTCCTCAGTTTAAACAAGCGCATAAGACTTCTTGTGAAGTTCTCAAAAGCAAACTGTGAATCCAGATTAGCTTCTTCATCTAAGGACAACCATAAGACGCTCTTTAGTTACATCCGTAACCTTAAAGGAAAGGCCCAGATTTGTGCCAATCTGGTAGTTAAAAATACCACATATACAGAGCTTGTGGACATAGCTAACCTGTTGGCCTACAGGTTCTGTGAAAACTTCACTCCTCTATCCCTGCCACAGTTTCCCATGACATCTCTACCACCTGTCCCCTACCCTGTATATCTAAAGAGCAGGTTGTAAATGCCCTTTATAAGACCAAAAACACAGCATCTGTGGGACCTGATAACATCCTAGACTGCATCCTGCATTGGCTCCAACAGGAATTAGCAACACCATTGGGTACTCTTTTCAGTCACAGTCTAAGCACTGGCTTCATCCAAGCTGATTGGAAAACAGCCACTGTTATTCCCTTGCACAAAGGTGGTGCTTCCACTGACCATGGGAACTATAAACCTGTTTAAACAAAGATATAGGTAATCGTCAAACAACTGACTCTACTCAGTTTGGATTTGTCAAAGGGAGATCATGCCTGTTAAACTTAGTGGACTTCAAGACAGTCACCAAGGCCCTGAATGAGGGGAAATCTGTACATACAGCTTACCTAGACTTAGCCAAGGCTTTTGACACTATCCCCAACTTGGGCATCCTTGACAAACTCACCCAGCTAGGTATCAACACTTATATCATTAGATTGGTCACTAACTGGCTCACTGATAGAACGCATGTAGTCAAATAGGGGAATCCACCTCCAACAGCAGACCTGTAACCAATGGTGTTCGACAGGGATCAGTCCTGGGACCTCTACTGTTTGCAATCTATTTCTAAAAAGTACAAGCAAACTAATGATCTGTGGCTGACAACGTTTGCTGATGACTGCAAACTGGGAGCTGTCAGAATCCAAAAGATGTCAACATCCTACAAGAGGATCTTACACAAACCAAGTATTGGTGCCAAAGTCATGGCCTTAAACTCATTGCGAAAAAATGTATTATCCCTTTTGGTAAGAGCAATGTTCCTGTTGACTACCATATCAATAACAACACCCTAAGTTATACACTCAGTGGTGAGAGATCTGCGTACACAGGTTGATAGCAACCTTACCTTTGATCGCCATGTCTCCACAGTGGTAAAAAGGGCATTCTATATTGTTCATCTCATAGGTAAGAGCATTGCCTCCAGAAAAAAAGTTATAACCTCCCTGTACTCTTTTCTCAGCAGGTCAATAACTGAATACAACCCCCCCCCCCTTTTGGTATGTACTTTTCCAAGCACCTGCAGCAATTGGAGAGACCACAAAGGTTCCTCACAAGGAATATTCAAGGTCTTCAGCATCTGCCATATGAGGATCATCTGAAATCACTGTCGCGTTCTGTTTCTTACAGACTACTCAGAGGTGATCTCTGCCTTGCATGTTAGGCAATCTCTGACCCTGCTTTTGGAAATGCTGCATATCAGCAAGTTAAATTGTACACGGGTTACTCACTGTAAAGACCTTAACCTGGTATGTGACATCAATAGAACCTGCTAGAGGGACAGATTTCTCTCCCAGAGGTTACCACACGTTTGGAACAACCTCCCACGTCATGTCAAACAGAGCACCTCATTTGCCCTCTTCAAACACCATCTGGGCAATTCACCCTGGGGGTTCCACCTGTATCCCTCTTGGACAGGGGCAATAGGTGCTGATTGTGGAAGTAAGGGTAGAACTTGGCTAGGCTTGTAAGGACCCTAAGGCCATTTGCCTAGTAACTTCTATGATCCTTAAGGGAACAAGGTTTTTTTTTTAAACACCTTATTGAATTATCACTTGTGACATAGGCAAATTTATATTTATGCAAAAGTAATCAAATTGTATTAAATTAACATTAACAAACATTATACTTCACATATATTGCTATATGTCATATAACCTAAGCAACTTTACATAAATCATTCAATTTCTGCCCCCTTTTTTAAACAAGAACTATCTTTATTAAACCATCACTTACCACATAAGCAGTCATACATTTATATAAATGAAAACAAACCACACTGACACAATTCTAGTTGCAAGCATTTTATATCACAAACCCTACTGACGCATTCCCAGTTGGAAACAAAGCAAACAAGGGTTGAATTTGTCTGGGCTTGTAATGGCCCTAGGACCATTAGCCTAGTAATCTCCTATGAACTTATGAAAGAAACTGACATCCCAGAGAGACTCTAAGCCTGAGTCCCAAGTAAAAACAAGACACCCTGGGGACATCCAGCATCAGCAAACTTTACAACAAATGCAAAAAGTTGCTGTTTAAGAAGATCAAGGCGAGGCCCAACAATGGAAAAAGCACCCTCCTGAGCCTCAACAGGCAAATAAATTAGACAACATGTCAAATCATCTAAGGGTAACTTTCAGGAAAAACTTAGCAGTCACAGCTAAGGATAACCATAAGCCCTTTTACAACTACGCATGCAGCCTAAAAGGTAGGACCCAAGTCTGTGCCGAACTAATGACATCATACACACGGATCCCACACAGATAGCAAACCTGCTGGTGGACAGATTTGATGAAAATTTCACTCCCTTATCCCCTCCAAACCTATCACAAAACTTACCTCCAACTCCCTACCCTGCATATCTGAAGAGCAGGTCAGTAAAGTCTTGTCTAAGGCAAAAAAACACAGCCTCCATGAGGCCAGATGGAATCCCAGGCTATCTTCTAAACAAACTAAAACATGAACTAACATCACCATTAAATACCCTATTCACTCACAGCCTAACCACAGGCTGTGTTCCTGTGGAATGGAGAACAGCAACAGTTATTCCCCTCCACAAAGGTGGCTTAGCAACAGACCCAGGGAGTTACAGACCCATTAGTCTGACCAGCCTCATCTGTAAGGCCATGGAACATATTATCATGGACCCCATAAGTAAAGACTTAGGTGACCTCCAAACCCTGGATCTGACCCATTTTGGCTTCATGAAAGGCAGATCCTGCCTGTTAAACATGGTGGATTTCTCTGAAAATGTGACCAGGGCCATTGATGAGGGCAGATCTGTGCACACAGCATACATTGACTTGGCCAAGGCCTTCGACACAATCCAACACTCAGGCATTACCGATAAATTTAGCAAACTGAATGTAAACCCCTTTGATGTAAGATGGGTTTCCAACTGGCTAACAAACTGGTCACACACTATCAAAGTGGGTGACTCCACATTGACCAGCAGACCTATCACCGGCAGGGTGCCACAGCGGTCACTGCTGGTCCCACTATTGTTTGGTGTATACTTCTCAGAAGGTAAGGCCAAAACTAAGGGGCTGTGGCTGACCAAGTTTGTGTACAACTGCATACAGATCCATTTCCAACCAAAACTTAATGAATTTGCTGCACATACGTAAATCAAACAGGACTAGAGTCAGCCGTTCCAGGGACCTAAATATGGCCTTCAACTTGAATAAGATGTGCTGGAGGGACAGATTTGTCTCACAGTGACTGCCAGGTCTTTGGAATAGACTGCCAATTCATGTGAAGCAGGGCACCTCTGTGACGCTGTTCAAAATGAACCTGGATGAGTGGATTGGGCACCATAAATTTTTACCGGGAATAACACCCACAACCCTCCTGGGCATGGGCAGTCATTACTAAATAGAATCCTAGGTATTGACTAGAATATTATTGATATTACATTGGGATGAAACGGCTAGGCTTGAAATGACCTCCAGGTCTATAGCCTAGTAACCTCCTGTGATCCTAATGATAAGTGACTGAAGGTTCATAGTCATTTTATTAGATGGTTGTAAATGTAGGGCGTGATTGGCCTTTCAGGTGTTTTTACCCATGTGTTTCTTCTGTTAGTCACAGTCAGGTTTCATAAGGGGATCTCTGTAATATCCACTCCTGTCAGGTTAACAGAGTACATCATTGTCCTATGAATAATGTTTCATATGATTTATTTTTCATAGGTTCATAGGTTTATACTAGGCTATCTGCCCTAAGGCATTTATAAGCCTAGCCCAAAGTTTTGTGTATTATGCCACCCCTTATATGAGAAAATACTGTGCCCATTAGTTTGTTGTGCCTCTGTCCAGCAGTGACACAGAGATGATTCCCGGGATAAACCTACGATCTCCCATCCACAGGTCAAGATTTCTCTTGAACAGAGCCAGCGAGGTGCTCTGCCTCACATGGACCGGGATTTTATTCCACAGCATAGGGAGTCTCTGAGTGATAAATCTATCCCTCCAGCACGTCCTATTTATATCTGTGCTAAGGTTTAAGTCGCTTGCTCTAGTGGTTTTGGTGGATTTGGATTTTTGAGGTGGAGCATGTCCATTAATTCCGGGTTGGACATGGCCTTGTATGTCAGGCACATGTCACCTCTGAGCAGACGGTATGCAACTGAATAGAGCTGGAGTTTCTTCAATCTGGCAGCATATGTCAGATTTTGGAGTCCCTTTATCCTTTTGGTGAGGAACTTTTGGGGTCTCTCCAATTGCTGCAGATGTCGGGTGAGATACATCCCGAATGGGGCATTGTACTCGATCATTGGTCTGATAAGTGAAGAGTACAGGGGAACAATGACCTCACTAGATCTGGATGTGAATCCCTTCATGATCAGGTGGGCAATGTAGAAGGTCTTTCTAACCACTTTAGCAACGTGAGTGTCAAAAGAAAGGCCACTGTCAACCTGGGTCCCCAGGTCCCTGATAACCTCTTCTGTGCTTAGTGGATTGCCACCTATATGGTAGCTTGGGGTTACTTTGTTTTTCCTGTGTAATAAGTTTGTATTGGAGAAATTAAGGAAGTTTAAAAGTAGTATGCAAGAGTATGAAAATGTGATGAGAATAATCTATAATAATAATAATAATGCCATAAGACTTGGAACATGGTAAAAAATGGTGGTATTACCTGGCAGAGGAACCAGTTCTGGGTAATGGACAGGCTCCGTTGCAGCCCAGAAGGGAGAGCAGTGCTGGGTTGAAAAGGTACATATCAGTAAATGTACCTATTAACTAATGTGGAAGGTGGTTTGAAGATGACAAGCATAAGGTAGAGGGATACATGTCTAGGCAGTATCTAACATGGAAAAATGTGATGTAGAAAATAGTGGAATGACGAGCAAGGGGGGACTTTCAGCATGGCTGGCTAGTCCTATTCAGTAATTCAGAGAGTCTGAGTATGAAGATGGGGAGCTGGAAGAAGTAATGCAGGAGAGGACGGGTGGGCCTTGTTGGTATCACAGAGCTATATGGGCCAGTGACAAGAAGTGGTATGGTGAAATATGGATGAGCCTGGGCCATTGGTTGTACATGTATGACAGAAAAGCTAAAGATGGTGATGGAATAGAGATTTACATAAAGGAGAGTATCAGATGTGAGGTTACTGAGGAGTCAGAACACCAAACCAAGAATGGAGAAAAGGTATGACTAGAGCCAGAAGCTAGATTAAGTGGGCTAACAGTTAAGCTAGAGGAAGGAATTGATACACAGATGCATGTAGGCCACTGCAAACAAACAACGCTATTTATTTTATAAAACAAATAAGTGCTTTCGTCTTGACTATCATAAAAGACCTGTTGCAAGGTAACAAACACAGGAAAATTAAAAGCTTTTGAACAATCATACGACTACCTGAAGTTAATTTCTTAAAATGAGCCTGTAATATTATGTTAAAACCATTGTTACATAATAATTATATCCACTTTGAAAATCGGTATTTTGTTCAAGAAAAGGTGTGGCTACAGGATCTGCTTGTGGGTCCGTTATATGCTAATGTAGTCATGGTAGAGTGGGAAAGGAGGTTCATCCTCAGCAGTGAATTCAAAACTTCATGGTACCTCTGTATGAGATACCTGGATAACAATAGTAAGATTTGTTTTCCTAGATTACGTTAGTAGCACCACAGATTTTTTATGATGCGGATCCTGTTGGGACATTATGAAGGAGAACTTAAGGTTCTAATAGAAAAAATCAAAACACTTGATAATGACATCAAACAATGCAGTTGTTTTATTCAATTTGCTTCACTTTACAACAGCATTGAAGCCAAGACCAACAGGCTCAGAGCAACTATCATAGTAAGGAAACAAAATAAGCTACGAAGAGATATAACAGCCTATGAGGCTAATCAAGCTTATATTTGTTCCTACAATGATAGTAAGGATGTGATCAATAAGGATTCACATCCAGATATACAAGTAATTAATGGCTCCGAGATGAGAGAGCCACCAACAAGGGTAGCAGTTAAGGACCAGGTTCAAGATTTTGAACTAATGGCTACCGCAGATATTTTGACTAATGAAATTCAGCAGCAGCAACAACAACATATGGTACATATCGACAGTGTATCTATAAATGATAATGAAGAATCTGCCAATAATGAAGTTATTGCTTCTACCAGTTTCGCTGAGGTGGTTAATTGTAACAACAGTAAAAGGTCTGTTCCTTTTCAACAACAGAAGATACAGCCAAAGAGGACTACCAGGTGGTACAATTCCACCCAGTTCAGGGCGAAACCAAAAGGGAAAGGCAGAAAAAAGTGGTGAATACATCACATAGTGACAAAGCATATTATATCAGTGTTGTAAATTTCAGTGATTTTTCTGTAACTGATGCATGTATAGATGTATTAAGAAAGGGATTTAATTTTATTCCTGCTAACAACATCAGAATGGGCAATTTGCTGGTCGATTTTAGATTATACATGCGAAAATTAAATCTAAGATACATCTTACAAGATGTCACAGTCAAAGGCTCAGAGAGTGGTAGGAGATTAAAACGACCCAGTACATTCAATCCAGCTTTAGTGAACACTTTACAGGTCTTTCAAAAAATATGTGAAATGGAATTCAGGAAAATGGATGTCAGGGGAATAGAAGACAATTTAACTAATTCAGAGCGAGATGCACTGTCTCACTTGTCCAGCTCTCCGGACATCAGGGTCATGAGGGCGGACAAGGGGGGAAAGTTAGTCATTATGAACAAGGTTGATTATGTGGAGGGTATTTCTTCTATGCTCAACGACACTAACTATTACAAAGGTGTCAGTATGGATTTTGTTTTGAACAAATATAGGAGGGTGGATACCCACCTTTTCGACATGCTATGCCAGGAGGAAATAGATAATCTAGACTATGATTTCTTGATGGTAGAACAACCAAGATTGGGCAATTTTTTTGGAATACCAAAAATACACAATGATGATGGGGAACTAACGTTCAGGCCCATCATATCAGCCAAATATTCAAAAACTGAAAGTGTATCAATTTGGTTGGATGATATTTTAAACAAAATAGCACAAAAATCTGAGTATTACATCAGGGACTCCTGGCATTTGCTGGAGAGTTTAGGAAGGTCTAATATCATATTTGAAGAAATCAATTTTGCAACACTAGATGTTAAAAGTCTTTATACTAGTATAGATCAGGATTGTGGCATAGAACATCTGAGGAATTATTTGACACACAACACTGAATTACAGAACTCTAGAATCAACACAATCTGTACTTTAATGGAAATAGTGTTGCACAATAATTTCTTTGAGTTTGATAATAAGATCTATCAACAGATTTCTGGTGTAGCGATGGGGGCTAGAGTCGCTCCAGCGTTCGCCAACATCGTTATGGCAGATTGGGAGCAGGAATATCTGAAAAAGCATCCTCTTTTTGGAAAAGCTATGTTCTATGGAAGATACATAGACGATTTAGTTTTTGCATGGGCGGGGGACAAAACTGAATTCGAAACTATGGTTCAAGATTTAAATAAAACTACTAATTTTTTGATTTTCAAACACAGTGGATATGGTAAAAGCATTAATTACTTAGATATCAGACTTTATATAGATTCCATAAATAATACACTACACAGCAAAATCTACAGAAAGCCCTGCTTTACCAATCAATATCTGCACAAAGATAGTTTGCACCCCGCCCACATGAAAAGAAATGTTATCAAAGGTCAGATAATCAGGCTTAGTAGATTAACATCTGAAGATAACATTTACCAAGAAGAGTTAATGCAGTTAAGAAATCTATTCTTGGCTAGAGGTTACAAAAAACATATGATAAAGAGGATTGAAAAGGAAGTCAGAGGGCTCCGTAATGGAGTAGCAAGGCCCATTTTGTTAAGTAACGGAATGAGACACATGGAAGAAGTAGCAATAGGTGTCACTCCTAACAGAGACAAACTATCAGATTTTCATTTAGCGTTTCCTCTCCCAATTTCTAATCAATTAGAAAATATTAGAGGTATTATAGAAAGAAATTGGGGTATCATTTTAGGAAACAGAGATCTCATGGCATGTGTTGGCATCAAACCATGTTTCACATACAAAAATGTTACAAATGTAAAGAGTATGTTAGAAATAGACCACACACAGAGTGGTAAGGAATAGGGACATCAGTAAAAAGAAGGGAACCTTCGCTTGTCAGAATTGTAGACAGTGTAGGTTCATTACAAATACTTCTTTTGTGACAATCAAGCATACAAAAAGAACATTTTGGGCATATAAGTATTTCAACTGTAATAGTGAATACGTGGTTTATTTAGCCACCTGTTCTACTTGTGATAGGTACTACGTGGGGAAAACTAAAAGAATGCTCAAACGTAGGATATACGAACACAATTTGGCCATTAAGAATAGTGATAGGAACAATTCTTTGGCAAGACACTCACAAGAGTGTGTAGATTTTAAGAAGTTTGAATTTTTTGTTTTAGACCACGTAGATAAATGTCTACTCAAGGGAGACCTTAACAACAAATTGGAGCAAAAAGAGTCAATATGGCAGCTATGCTTAGGGGCTGATGAACCCCCAGGTTTAAATGAAGGGATAAATATTAAATGCTTTTTGAACAACAGAAAACAATAATTTTACATTCTATCACATAATGGGGGCATTATAGGTATATAGTTTGGTAACTTCCCTCATACGGTGGGATCGGTCCTTCTTATATGCATGGTCGTTTTTGAGAACGTTTGGGACAACACACACTTGCCCACAATAGGTGGTCTCATCTTTTGTAGATTTTTTAGGGGGTAGTTAGGAGCTTAGACAATCGATGAAAGGGGTCATGGCGAGATCCACTTTCAGTGTTATGATACAAGGAGATTTATTTGACAGACTCAGTTTTGTCACAATTATTGGCTCTTATTAGATAGTGACTCATTATCATTGTAGTAATGAGGCAACACGGTAGTATAAGTTGCTATTGGTATTTAGTAGATTTTCTAGTGAGATCAGGTTACATTTATACAAAATCATACAACACAAAACCACATGAAACTAAGGTAATTGTTGGAAGTCCAAGTTATGTTATAATGATTTGGTATCATATGGCCAGCACCCATAAATCTATGTCTTGATAAAAGGGATGCAACAAGGCCATTGAAAAAATGAAGAAAAAAGAAAAAATAAACAAAAAATAAATGCATTTTAAGTATGCCTTTTTTAAGGCATTATTCATTATGATGAATAATAATATGTTGTATACATGTTATTTTGATGTTTTAATGTTTTACAATTGAAATGATTTTATATATGAATGTAAAACATCATGTTTACGTTTTTAACATCATTTCCTGTTTAATGGATACAAAACCAGGATGTAGGGAGGCATCCTGTTTTTTCTGAAGAAGTCCACGTGTCATTAAAGTGGAAGAAAGCTAAAAAATCATCTGCTATTGTGGCCATTCTATTCTTCACTTCAGTCACTGTTCATAGTTTGATAACAGAAAAATTATTTCTAGAATATGCAAGAAACCCACATATTTTAATTATTTTCTGCACTTCACTACTTCACACCCCCATCAAGCAAAAGAAGGCAGTAGTAAAGGGGCAATTCGTGCATGCCCCATGGATGGTAACCCTGATGTTCATCGTGTTTCACTGTTGCAGTCATTACTCTTGGGTTATCCAGCTGGCAGGCTACCCGCAGTCGGTCTGAATTGCAAAGTCCTGGTCTGGCGTCTGTTGCTGTCGCCTCTTCCCTGACGTCAGTGCACCAGGGGTATAAAAGATTCAGCCGACGGCATTTTCTTCAGTCTTTCTTGCCGCATGGTGCCCGAAGCAAAAGCAGTTCGCAAGTGCCAGTCGGCTGACTCCAGAGATTTTCGAAATCGAATTTTAGATCCTAAGTCTTCATTAAAGCTAAGTACCCCATTGGGGAAACTTTTTTCTTGCTCCAGACCCATTGGGGAAACTTTTTTCTTGCTCCAGACCGATGTCAGAAAAAGTTAACAATTGTATTTCTTGTGGGAAGCAAATACCACATAAGGATTTTCACTCTTACTGTATTCCTTGCCTAGGCCCTGACCACGACGTTGCTTGTTGTCGGTTTTGTGCTAGATTTAACCAACGCACTATAAACCGTCGGTACAATTTTGCCTTTCATTACTTCGGCCGAAGATTCAATTATAGTATGCCGTCAGAGCAACCAACGACCGGAATTTCTAAAAAACGCAAGGATAAAGACAAGGACAGGCATCCGAGGTCCAAAATCGACGATGAGGCTTCTGCTAAGCTTGTCGCCGGTTCTCAGTGAGGCGCTTTTGCAGCCCCTGACGCCCGCTACCTCAGAGCCACAGGCCGCTTCCGACTCCCACGTGGAGCCGACTGGGCCTCTGGAAACTCAAGGTATTGGATCCTCCGAAACTATTCCCTCAGATGGGTCCGGAGCCGCTGTGCAGGCATCTGCTTCTGAGGGTGTTTTCAGACCAACTCAGTTATATGTAAAGCCATCTTCAGCTTCCAAGCAAAAGACTAAAGCAGCTCTAAACTTTTGAACTTGGTCGACTTCTTCGAAACAGTCACCAAGGCCATTGATGAGGGAAAGGCAGTCCATACAGCCTACCTTGACCTTGCAAAGGCTTTCGACACAATACCCCACTCGGGTATTGTAGAAAAACTTACCAGCTTAAATGTAAACCCATATGTCACAAGATGGGTTGCAAACTGGCTTAAGGACAGAACCCACAGGGTTAGAGTTGCTGGCGCTATGTCAGACTTCAAGCCGGTCACAAGTGGTGTCCCACAGGGCTCGGTCCTTGGCCCCCTATTGTTCGGCATCTACTTCTCAGAAGTACAGGCCAACATGGGAGGACTTTGGCTGACAAAGTTTGCAGACGACTGCAAACTGGGCGCCATAGTGGAAAGTGCATCGGACACGGATATCCTTCAGAAGGGACTCACGGAAACAGATAGCTGGTGCCAGAGCCATGGCCTGAAGTTAAACGCCAAAAAATGTATAGTCATACCCTTCGGGAAAAACAAGGTAACCCCAAGCTACCATATAGGTGGCAATCCACTAAGCACAGAAGAGGTTATCAGGGACCTGGGGACCCAGGTTGACAGTGGCCTTTCTTTTGACACTCACGTTGCTAAAGTGGTTAGAAAGACCTTCTACATTGCCCACCTGATCATGAAGGGATTCACATCCAAATCTAGTGAGGTCATTGTTCCCCTGTACTCTTCACTTATCAGACCAATGATAGAATACAATGCCCCATTCGGGATGTATCTCACCCGACATCTGCAGCAATTGGAGAGACCCCAAAAGTTCCTCATCAAAAGGATAAAGGGACTCCAAAATCTGTCATATGCTGCCAGATTGAAGAAACTCCAGCTCTATTCAGTCGCATACCGTCTGCTCAGAGGTGACATGTGCCTGACATACAAGGCCATGTCCAACCCGGAATTAATGGACATGCTCCACCTCAAAAAATCCAAATCCACCAAAACCACTAGAGCAAGCGACTTAAACCTTAACACGGATATAAATAGGATGTGCTGGAGGGATAGATTTATCACTCAGAGACTCCCTATGCTGTGGAATAAAATCCTGGTCCATGTGAGGCAGAGCACCTCGCTGGCTCTGTTCAAGAGAAATCTTGACCTGTGGATGGGAGATCGTAGGTTTATCCCGGGAATCATCTCTGTCACTGCTGGACAGAGGCACAACAGACTAATGGGCACAGTATTTTTTCATATAAGGGGTGGCGTAAGCCACAAAAATTTGGGCTAGGCTTATAAATGCCTTAGGGCAGATAGCCTAGTATAAACCTATGAACCTATAAAGACAAAGAAATAAGTACAGCATTCTCCAGGACAGGCTTCCATGTCTAAAAAAACAAATGCTCAAAATGGCTGAAGACCTTATTACCTTGATCAGGGGTTCCCATCCCTTCCTGATAAGAGTCCTAGGCAAGAGACAGAATATGAATCTTCAGATCAGGTTTCCATTTCCTCTGATCAGGAATACTCTCTTCCTCCCTATGAGGATTCTGATGCGAAGAATCTATTCCTTCAGCTTCTCCTCCAGCAGATTTCTCCTTTGGGGAAACCCTGCATATCATGAGGGAACACTTTCATTGGGAGAGCCAGGATTACTCAGAATCTAAGAAAAGGCTCAGAGATTTTCTTTTACTTCCTCAGCACAGACCCCTTGCCATTGTGGATGATGTTTTTTCAGAGTCCGGCCTGTCTCTAGACTCTACACCCCCTGCACTGGTTAAACCAGACAGATACTACAAGGGTCCCAGATTCCCATAAATTTCTTTATAAAAACCCTGCTGCTGACCCAGAAACCATATCTCAGGGTCCTAGGGGAGTCTAAGCTTCCACTGCTAAAAACCCTGTCCCCTCTGATAGGGATTCAAGGGCACTGGACAGATGGGGGGAAAAAAGTTTACACTTCTGCTACTTTGGCTGTAAGGGCCTTAAACTGTCAATTTCATATGCTTAAATATCAGCAATATCTAATGTCACTATTAAAACAGAAAATGTTGACTAACTCCGAATGTCCTGAAAACAAGGAAATGCAGGATTTATTGCATGCAGCTGAACAAGTAGGAAAACATACTTTGCAATGTGGTTTTGATTCGTTGGAGGCCTCTTGTAGGGCTGCTGTAATGGGTTCTGTGATTAGGAGGCATTCTTTTTTAAAGGAACAGAATCTGCCTGATCATGTTAAAGCAAAATTATTAGATGCTCCATTACAGCATAATACTTTGTTTGGTGTTAAGGCAGAAGAGGTGTTGAAGAAAATGGAGGATAAAGCGAAATCTATGCAGACAGTTAAGGATTTCTTACAAGTACAACCACCTAGATTTAGTAGGAACTGGCCTTCAAAGAATTGGTCCTTTCCAGTGTCAGACAGGCCACAAAGAGGCAGATACAGATGCCCTAGAGGCAGATCCCAGCCCCAAGTCTCATACAGGCCTAAGCAATGGTGTGCTTCTACCTCCAAAAGCGGAGAAGACAAATCTCAACCTTATAGTAAACAGTCCCAATGACTTCCTCTATCAGTACCAAGCACTTACCTTTTACAAGATCCCTTAGTGGGAAAACTGGCATTTTTTTCACAAAACTGGCACATGATCACCCAGGACAAATGGGTCTTGAATATAGTGTCTCAGGGCTACAGGTTCCACTTTCATACCCTGCCAAAGACAAGAGGCATGCCTGACCTGTCACACAATCAATGGGCAGAGGCACAAAAGCAAGTTTCATCCCTCATGGACATGGGGGCCATTCAGTGAGTACCACTACAGGAGCAGGGACAAGGATTTTACTCACGACTTTTCTTGGCACCGAGAAAGGACAAAGCCTGGAGACCAATACTGGACCTGTCTATTCTAAACACTTTTGTGGATGTTCCAAAATTCAAAATGTTGACTCTGCAGCAGCTTCTGCCCATTTTGGGCAAGAAGGTTTGGCTTGTAATTTTGGACCTAAAAGAGGCGTACCTGCATGTCCCAATCAGACAATCTTGCAGAAGATACCTCAGATTCATAGCTAGATCAATGCACTACCAATTCTCTGCACTGCCCTTTGGCTTATCTACTGCGCCCAGGGTCTTCACAAAATGCCTGGCACCAGTAATAGCTTTTTTGCAGACGAAGAGGAATTCAAATATATCCCTACTCGGACGATTGCCTCATTCAAGCAGAGAACAAGGACATTTTACTAAAACATCTGGCGTTTGTAAAAAGATTACTAATTTGCCTAGGGTACACATTAAACAAAAAAAAATCAAAACTAGTACCCTCTCAAGAGATAATATTCCTGGGTGCAAGCTTAAATTCAACTGCCCAGATGGCTTATCTCACGCCAGACAAACAAAGGCAACTGACTTCTTACTACTAGGGAAAATTCTGCAGGCTTTGGGCTTCATGGCATCCTGCATTCTGTTAATTCCATATGCAAGACTGCATATGAGGAAACTACAATGGTATCTAAAAAGTGTTTGGACTCAACATTGCCACAGCCTGGAAAAATAAATTACACTCATTCCCTGCCTGCAACAGGAGTTTCGATGGTGGGCTCAGGCCTGTCACCACAACAAGGGACAGCCTTTCACTTTACCCACTGCCAGGCAGACAATAACAACAGATGCGTCAGATTATGCCTGGGGGGGCCCACATGGCAGGAAAATGTATTCAGGTCACATGGCCCACAAGCCAAATGCATCTTTATATCAATCTAAAAGAAATGCTGGCTGTACAAAATGCACTGGCAGCTTTCAAGGGTCTCCTTCATCCAGGACAACTGCTGATAAAGACGGACAATACTACAGTCGTGGTATATAAACAAGCAGGGAGGCACGCATTCCTACCCCCTTTGCAGACAAGCCATGATTTTGTGGAACACAGCACTGACTTATCAAGTACACCTGCAAGCTCAATTCCTGCCAGGAAAGACAAATAATCTGGCAGACGAACTAAGTAGAAACCTCATGGATCCTCACGAGTGGAAACAAGATCCTCAAATCTTCAGCATAATAACAAGGAAATGGGGACGCCCAGACATAAGATCTATTTGCCTCCCCAAACAACTGCCTACTACAGATGCACAAGGACTTATCACAAACTAGCATGGAAAGTGGATACTCTTGTCATTCAGCTGGAAAAACCTTACAGTATATGCCTTTCCTCCACTACCTCTCCACCCCAAGGTACTCCTAAAGGTCAGACGAGAAGCCAAAAATTATCCTGATTGCACCAGACTGGCCATGCCAGCACTGGTACCCAGTCCTAAAGAACTTGTCTCAAGGCCCAGCCTGGACATTTCCTCAAATTCCTCATTTACTGACCCAACAGAACAATAAGATACTGCACAGCCAACTCAAAACCCTTAATCTGGCTGCATGGCGGATAATGTAATCATTCAGAACACACCTCTCTCCAAAGCAGTTATGGATGTTATTCTGGAGGCCAGGAGGCCCAGCACCAGAAAATTATATGCAGAAAAGTGGAAGAGATTCTGTGCTTGGAACCAGGCACAAGAAATTGACACGCTTGTACCAAATATTCCTTAGATTTTACAATACTTAACTGAGATGTTGGACAAAGGCCTATCCTTTTCATCAATTAAAATTCATGCCTCTGCCATTTCAGCTCATTACAATACGGACCCACCTATTTTTTCACATCCACTATTAAGGCAGTACCTCAGAGGGGCCAAGAACATAAGACCCCCAAGAAGAGCACCAATACCTGCATGGGACCTCAATTTTGTCTTGGAAAAACTCACACTGCCTCCTTTTGAGCCAGCTAATACAGCTGAGATAAAATTCTTATCATGGAAAACAGCTCTGCTCTTAGTAATAACTTCGGCAAGAAGAGTCTCAGAGTTACAGGCACTAATGGCGGTTGAACCTTTTATAATTTTCCATCCGGACAGGGTTTCTCTGAGGACAAACCCAAAATTTATGCCTAAGGTAGTGTCCAGTGTGGCTCTTAAACAGTTAATTTGCCTACCTTTTATCTGAACCCACAGAATAAGGGAGAGAGACTTCTGCATTCTTTGGACATACACAAACAGCTACACTTCTACTTGGACAAAACTAAAGCTTTCAGAAAATCTGAGCAACTCTTAGTGGCATATGCTGCAGGATCTCAAGGAAAAGCAATCTCAAAGTAGACAATTTCATAGAGCCTCATAGCCACTCCTAATTCTATTTCGGCCCAGCCACCCAACCTCAGCTTTGGGATTCAACCCAGGAGTAATGACTGCAACAGTGAAACACGATGAACATAGTACAGTTTTGTACCTACCATAAATGTAGATGTAGTGTATTCACTGTTGCAGTCCAGGTTACCCACCCACCATCCCCCTTTTTATTGCTGGGACTTTTCTGCACTTTTCTATTCTATACAACCTATGTGGTGTATTTGCTGTCAGATGAAGAATATGTTTTATTTTAGTGCATGCTTTTTAATTGGCATAATTTTTTAGCCTACCGTTCTGGGGGCACCTGACATCTGGGGCAAGAAAAACTGAAGAAAATGGTGTCGGCTGCATCTTTTATACCCCTGACGCACTGACATCAGGAAAGAGGCAACAGCAACCGACACCGGACCAAAACTTTGGAATTCAGGCCGACTGCGGGTAGCCTGCCAGCAGGACAACCCAAAAGAGTAATGATTGCAACAGTGAATACACTCGAACATCTACATTTATGGTAGGTACACAACTGTACTTTTAATGACTTCATAGAGGAATGTGAAATATGTTCCTTAAGAGAGTACCCTGCAGCCTTCCTCAATAATTCTTTGTACAAAATTATTAATAAAAGAAAAAAATCATTTTTACACACGCATCTTAATGGAAGATAAAGCTAACATAAACTGTGGCTGTTACTTGTGAGACTTCTGGGTCCTTGTAGTTTTATTACTACTTTTTCTTTGGACCACGAGCAAATTAGGGGGGTTTTAAACAAACATTGGTCCATAATGAATGACATTTTGGCCATAAAAGAAAAACTGGGCAATAGGCCACATATATATAGAAAAGGCTTAACCGTCAAAAAATATTTTTGAATCCCTGAAAAGGAATGAAAGAACATTGTTTATGCAGTATATAAATGTGGTAGCTGTAATTACTGTAAAAATGTACTTTGCTGTGATCATTTCATAGTTAAAAAAAAAAAAAAAAAAAAATCAACGGTTCAAAGTGAAAGGAAGATAACTGTTTAATTAAAGGTGGTGTTTATTTAGCCTTATTGCCAGAGCTGCTGTGGATTCTGTGTAGGCAAACCTGAGCGCATGTTTTAAGAAAGAGTATATGAATACCTTTATGAGATTAGGAAGAAAAATAACAGAAACGCCTTATATAAACATACTATCGACTATCCAGGTCATGAGTTTATATTTGTGGTACTAGAACAATTAAATGTGAACCCGGGGGGGGTGGGGGGGCATAGGGTCTGTTATTAGAAAAGAAAAAAAAATACTGATATTTATGGCTTAATGCATCTAGTACCCCAGGACTCAATGAAGTTTCATCTATCACCTCTTTATTAAAACTAAAAGCTTACTGGCAATGAAACTGTAATTTAAGAAATGGTTTTAGTATTTTTCATTACATGATTTTATGTTTGAAGTTTGAATGTTTAGTTTGGAAGTTGTCATGCAGATTTTTTTATGAATGGTTTTAACATAATATTACAGTGTAACTTTAAGAAATGAACTTCAGGAAGTCATGTGATTGTTCACTAGCTTTTAAATTTCCTGTATTTGTTACCTTGCAACATCTGATGAAGTTTTTTTATGATAATCGGGATAAAAGCTCTTTGTTTGTTTTATAAAATAAATGGCGGTGTGTGTTTGCAGTGACCTACGTGCATTCGTGTATCATTTTATCCATTGTTGTTTTTTTTTTCCAGCTATTTCATAAGTTAGAGGAAGCGGGAGAGCTGTTGGATTAATGCATTGCATTGCTCACCACATATAGTAAGAGAAGAGGATGAGAAGCCTGAGCTGAGGGTAATGGAGTGGGACAGGAAGGGAAGGAGGTATAGTCATGGGGGGGGGGGGGTCTGAATCTGCTGGTAGCAAACTTGAAAGATTCTGAGCTCCACAGTCAAGAGGGAGATGGAGCTGATTGAGGTTTTAGACCAAGTGGTGCAGGACTATAACTGGAAAGTGGAAATTTTTGGACATGGCCATTACCTACACAGAAGGTGTTGTTAATGTTCAGGGTAGGGTACAGTAAGTCAACAGTAATCATTTTATTGTGTAGTTTAAAGTGATGGGAAGGGTAAAACAAAGAAAACTGTGTGGTATTTTAGACATCTAGGTTATGGTGTGTTGAGGGGAGGTGGTGTTGGGTATGATTTAGCAGGCTGAGAGCAAATTGAGGGAGTAAATGAGCTAAGGAAATGAATCAGAGATGGAGTACTCAGGGCTGTAAGGTTAAGGAACAGGGAAAAAAAAAAAAACATGTTGCTACATAGGAATGTGAGACTAGTAATTAGGGCAAAAGATATGGACTACAGGAAGTGGAAAAGGCACAGTACAAGAAGGCAGTAAACATGATGAGGGCAGCAAAAGTTAAAAATGAATGAGAGTTAGAAGGGATCAAGGAAGGAAAACAAGGGATTTTGTGGGTGCATAGCAGAAAGAAGGAAGGGAGGGACAGAACTTGGCATGCTGAGCAAGCTAGAGGGAGACTACAGAATACTAGGAAAATGAATACATTGCTTGTGTCTTCACAGAGGTGGGGAGAGGCAGACCAGAAAAGGGAGAACAGTGGACAGAGACCAGAAAATAAATAAAAAAAATAGGTGTGTGTGTTGTGTGTATAAGTGTGTTGTGTGTAGTGTGCATGTATGAGAGATCGAGAGGAGAGGTAGAAGGGAAGTGGCTGCCCCAAGAAGAAAAAAGTGCAAAAACCTTATGAGCTGCATCTGAGTCTTCAGAAATCTGGTTAATGTGCAGAGAGAACAGCCAGATGTCCTTCAAGAATGCAACTGCAGTCCTTACATATGGGTTGTCCTGCCTCAGGCAGCCCTCGGTCGGCCGGATTCCAAAGTCTGGGTCCGGCGTCGGCTGATGTCGCCTCCTCCCCGACGTCAGAGCGGCTGGGGTATAAAAGCATCAGCCGACGCCATCTTCCTCAGTCTTTCTTGCAGCGCGATGCCCGAACCAGAAGCAGTTCGCAAGTGCCGGTCGGTCAGCTCCTGTGTTTTCAGTATCCGAAGTCATCAAAAAGCTAAGTACCCCATTGAGGAACCTTTTCTTGCCTCAGCCGATGTCAGATAAAACTGCAAAAGTTAATAACTGTTTGTCTTGTGGTAAACAAATACCTCATAAGGACTTCCATTCTTACTGCCTTCCCTGCCTTGGCCCAGACCACGACGTCTCGGCCTGTGCTGCCTGTGCTTGCTTCAACAAGCGCACACTCAGGCGCCGGGCAGAATTTGCTGAAGACTTTTTTGGCGAAAAATACTCCTATATCATGCCGTCAGAACAACCGACAACCCATATTTCCAAAAAACGGAAGGACCAGGACCGGCATTATAGGTTCATAGGTTCATACTAGGCTATCTGCCCTAGGGCATTTATAAGCCTAGCCAGAGTGTGTGTGTGGCTTTCACCACCCCTTAGGATGAGAATACTATACCCATTAGTTTGTTGTGCCACTGTCCAGCAGTGACACAGAGATGATTCCCGGGGTAAACCTACGATCTCCCATCCACTCGTCAAGATTTCTCTTGAACAGAGTCAGTGAGGGGCTCTGCCTCACATGGACTGGGATTCTGTTCCATAGTGTAGGGAGTCTCTGGGTGAAGAATCTGTCCCTCCAGCACGTCCTATTTATATCCGTGTTGAGGTTTAAGTCTCTTGCTCTCGTGGCTCTGGTGGATTTGGATTTTTTGAGGTGGAGCATGTCCATTAATTCCAGGTTGGACATGGCCTTGTATGTCAGGCACAGATCACCTCTGAGCAGACGGTATGCGACTGAAGAGAGCTGGAGTTTCTTCAGTTGGGCAGCGTATGACATATGTTTGAGTCCCTTTATCCTTTTGGTGAGGAACTTTTGGGGTCTTTCCAACTGCTGCAGGTGTCAGGTAAGGTACATTCCGAATGGGGCGTTGTACTCAATCATTGGTCTGATAAGTGAAGAGTACAGGGGTACAATGACCTCTCCTGATCTGGATGTGAATCCCTTCATGATCAGGTGGGCAATGTAGAAGGTCTTCCTAACCACTTTGGCAATGTGAGTGTCAAAAGAGAGGTTACTGTCAACTTGGGTCCCCAGGTCCCTGATAACTTCTTCCGTGTTTAATGGATTACCACCTATGTGGTAATTAGGGGTTACCTTGTTTTTCCCAAAGGGTATGACTGTACATTTTTTGACATTTAGCTTAAGGCCATGGCTCTGGCACCAGTTATCCATTTCTATGAGACCTCTCTGGAGGATGTCTGTGTCTGATGGAGTGTCAATTATGGTGCCCAGTTTGCAGTCATCTGCAAATTTTGTCAGCCACAATCCCCCTATGTTTGCCTGCACTTCAGAAAAATAAATGCCGAACAAGAGGGGGCCCAGGACTGAGCCCTGTGGGACACTGCTCGTGACCGGCTTAGAGTCTGACATGGCACCAGCAACTCTAACCCTGTGTGTTCGGTCCTTGAGCCAGTTTGCAACCCATCTTGTGACATATGGGTTTACATCTAAGCTGGTGAGCTTTTCTATGATGCCCGAGTGGGGTATTGTGTCGAACGCTTTTGCTAGGTCAAGGTAGGCTGTGTGAACTGCCTTACCCTCATCAATGGCCTTAGTGACTGTTTCGAAAAAGTCGACCAAGTTCAAGAGGCAGGATCTGCCCTTGACAAAGCCAAATTGGATAGGATCCAGTGTCTGTAGGTCCCCAATGTCTTTATTTATGAGTTCCATTATGATCCTCTCCATAGCTTTGCAGACAAGGCTCTTCAAGCTTATGGGGCGGTAATTTCCAGGGTCCGTAGAAGCACCGCCTTTGTGGAGTGGGACCACAGTTGCCGTACGCCATTCTTTGGGTACGTATCCTGTAGTAAGGCTAAGATTAAACAGCAGCCTTATGTGTGGGTTTAGTTCCTCATTGAGTTCGTGTAGCACACAGCCGGGGATGCCGTCCGGTCCCATTGATGCTGTGTTTTTTGCTTTAGAGAGAGCAGCTCTCACCTGGTCATCTGAGATGTTTGGGAGGCTAGACTCTGGTGGGATAGATATTTCTCCTTTTGGGGGGGAGGGAGGGGAGAAATTTGCACTGAACCTGTCTGCCAGTATGTTGGCAATGTCTGTGGGTTCAGTGATTTTTGTATCATTTTGGACTAATTCTGAGCATATCTGGGAGTTTCCACCCAGGTTTCTAACATAGCTAAAGAAGGCCTTATGATTATCTTTTGTGTCATTAGTGATTTTTCTCTCAAAGTTGGCCTTGGATGATTTATGAGTGATCGTAATTTTTTGCTAGTATTGATCAGAGATGCCTTCCCTTTTAGGGATTTTGCTCTGTCATGTAGTAGCTTTCTCCTCTTGTTGTAGAGTTTGTTTATGGCTGGGGTCCACCAGACCGGGCGCCTGCCTTTGGTGGAAAGGGTCTTGATTTTATTAGGGATTGCTTGATCCATACATTCCTGGAGGTGCTCGTAGAAGGCATTTGTAAGGGTTTCAGCAGCATGGGTTGTGGTTTCCACTGGCTCGGGGGCCTTGAAGGATACCACTCCGGCCCGCGACTTCCACCGACACCACGCCAAAACCTATCGCATAATACTTTGTTTGGTGTTAAGGCAGAAGAGGTGTTGAAGAAAATGGAGGATAAAGCGAAATCTATGCAGACAGTTAAGGATTTCTTACAAGTACAACCACCTAGATTTAGCAGGAACTGGCCTTCAAAGAATTGGTCCTTTCCAGTGTCAGACAGGCCACAACGAGGCAGATACAGATGTCCCAGAGGCAGATCCCAGCCCCAGGGCTCATACAGGCCTAAACAGTGGGGTGCTTCTACCTCCAAAACTGGAGAAGACAAAGCTCAGCCATACAGAAAACGGTCACAATGACTTGCCTCTGCCAGCACCAAGCACTTATCTTTTTACAGCCCCCTTGGGCGGAAAGCTAGCACTTTTCTCTCAAAATTGGCACATGATCACCCAGGACAAATGGGTATTGAATATAGTGTCCCAGGGCTACAGTTTCCACTTTCACACCCTGCCAAAGGCAAAAGGTATGCCAAACCTGCCACTCATTCAATGGGCAGGGGCACAAAAGCAAGTTTCGAGCCTTATGCAAATGAAGGCCATTCAGCAAGTACCACGACAAGAGCAGGGACAAGGATTTTACTCAAGACATTTCTTAGTCCCCAGAAAGGACAAAACCTGGAGACCAAATCTGGACCTGTTTGCTCTAAACACGTTTCTGGACGTTCCAAAATTCAAAATGTTAACTCTGCAGCAGCTTCTGCCCATGCTGGGCAAGAACGCTTGGCTTGTAACTTTGGACCTAAAAGAGGCATACCTGCATATACCAATCAGACAATCTTGCAGAAGATACCTCAGATTCATAGCTGGCTCAAACCACTACCAATTCTCTGCGCTGCCCTTTGGCTTATCTACTGTGCCCAGGGTCTTCACAAAATGCCGGGCACCAGTAATTGCATTTTGCAGACAAAAAGGAATTCAAATTTATCCCTACTTGGACGACTGCCTTATACAAGCAGAGAACAAGGACACTCTACTAAAGCATCTGGCGTTCGTAAAAAGATTATTAATTTGCCCAGGGTACACAGTAAACAAAAAGAAATCAAAACTAGTACCCTCTCAAGAGATAATATTCCAAGCTTAAATACAACTGCCTAGATCAGGGGTGTCCAACCTTTTTGACCGGAGGGCCAAGTGTACAAATTTTAAACTAGGCGTGGGCCGGATTAGCAATTTCACAACCAAAAAAAAAACAATAAAACACAAAATTCTATGATCAGTTTAATAAAAAAAAATAATGTGAAATCTGGCACTGCTTTTGTTTGCACAGGTAGTCTATGTCTGCTCCAACAGTAGAAGTCACAATGCGCAATGATGCTGCCAAATGTTCATCTGTAAGCTGAGATCTTGACTTCGATTTCGTGTTTTTCATTCTAAAAAACAGTTGTTCACAACAGTAGGTGCTTCCGAACAGAGCAGTGAACTTCCTAGCGTCCTGTGAGAGATTGGTATAATTGTCTGATGATACATAGCGGCGGTAAAAGTTCAGCAGATCATGCTCAGCGAAAGCTATTTTCAAGTTGCTGTCATTCTGAATGTCAGTGAGTTCCAGCTGGTATTTATCAGCAGCATCCGTGGGATCATCTGAAAACGGATTACTGATTAGCTTCATGGTGTCAATGTGCCTTCTGAAATCCTGGAACCTTTGCTCAAAATCATCAGCAAGTTTGGCAGCTAATTCAGAATACTTCTCATGTTGTACTGTGTCCGTAGGCCTCGACGAAAGGACTGGGCAATGTACAGCTTTCTTCAGAACAAGCTGTGACTGAATTAGCTTCAACTTCTGAATGAACGTCACAACATGTTCATACAACTTGTGCACCAGCTGGTCCTTTCCTTGAAGTCTGACGTTCAACTCTGCCATGAATTTCGTCATGTCGACTAGAAATGCCAAGTCGTTCAACCATGAGTCTTCATCCAAGAAACATACGTCTTTTCCTTTGTTTGTCATGAATGTCTTTATTTCATCACGTAGACTCCAGAATCTGAATAATGTTGATGACTTGCTAAGCCAGCGAACTTGGCAGAAGTAGACCACATCATCATGATCTGAGCCCACTTCCTCCAGAAAGTTATTGAGACCTCGGGACCTGATAAAGTTGACAGCTGATACAACTTTTTCCATCACGTGCTTCATTTCAAGGGTCTTGGCACACAGGTTTTCTTGGTGAATAATGCAATGGTGTGCAATGATTTCATGAGGCACCATTTTGGCCAACAACGTTACAAATCCATTATGCTTCCCTGTCATGGCAGGAGCCCCATCTGTCGTAATGCCAATCAGTTTGTTCATAGAAACCTGGAATTTCTCAATTACCTGATTTACTTTTGCAAAAATGTCCTTTCCTGTTGTGGTGCCCTTCATTGGACAAATATCCAACAATTCTTCGACAACAAACATTTTCGTAACCCCTCTTACAAATATAGCCAGTTGAGCGGTGTCACTTATGTCCATGCTCTCATCAAGAGCTAAGCTGTAGAACTCGCAACCGCTTAGTCTCTGGGTCAATGTGTTTTCAATATTAGCTGCCATGTCATCAACTCTTCTTGAAACAGTTTGGTGAGAAAGACTGACATTTTCCACGAAAGACTTCTTATCTGGGAAGACCACATCCGTAAATATTTGCAAGCAATCCTTCACTAACTGCCCATCTGAAAACTGTTTTCCTTTCTTGGCAATAATCTCTGCAATTAAAAAGCTAACCTTTGTTGCTGCTTCCGAACTGTTTTTGGCTACTTTGAAGTAAGACTGCTGACCTGCAATACTTTGTTTCAATGAGTTGATTCGATCAGTCCTGGCTTGACCAACCACGCTATCAAATTTACTTGCATGTTTCATACTATAATGTCGCTTGATGTTGTATTCCTTCGAAACAGCAATAGTTTCTTGCAAATCAAGCACAAAACGCTGCCAAGATGTTCCATCACGAAAAAGTCTTTCGTCCACGAACATTTGAATGAGCGATTTTCAACATCAGTTTTCCGTTTTTTATGTGCTGGCACCTCCATTACAACTTTAAACTCGCCTGCGCGTGATACATTACGTCACAAGTCAACAATGTTAGAAAATTAGAGCTGGGAGGTTGATGTGAAATACACCTAACCTGAGTATTAGTAAAAATTAGTGCCCGCAACAATGAGAACGAAGCAAAAGCAAGAAACTTATAAAATTCTGTTTTATTCACCAGTAAAAAAATAGATGAGCGTGCTTTTACTTACAAAGCTTCATCAGATCCATCCAATTTTCACTGGTGAATAAAACATTTGTTTTTAGAAAGCTTAGCTACGGAGCAGCTTGTCCTTGTGAAACAACTCTGGCAGGTATGGGAAATGGAAAATCCTTGATACTCCAGCAATTTGATCCAAACAAATATGGCTCCTGGTAAATGGCTTTGTGGATTCAGGAAAGGATTTCTGCATGATTCAGTTTGTTTTTTTTCTTTTGATCAGTTATTTTCATGCACTTGATTGTGGATGTATATGTATCACTATATTTTGTTTTGATGACAATGTAAGTGATTTTTTCTGTTAGACACACTTAAGTGGCATACCTGTAAGTTGTTTTTGACTCTTCGTTGCAATTATTTTATGTTTGGATGAGTTTCATCACAATGTGTGAGTTGACAGTGCACTTTTTGGTATTGCGGCAAGACAGAATGTGATCTTTGTGGGCTATCGACGACCGGCAAACCTGATAGTTGTGTTACAATGGCAGCTGTCTATTGAATTTTTACAAAATCAGAGAAGCTTCGCGGGCCGGATCCTGGCCCGCGGGCCGTATGTTGGACACTCCTGGCCTAGATGGCTTATCTCACACCAGAAAAACAGACAACTAACTACTTACTTCAAAATGTTGGCAACAAAGACCCAGTTATCTGCAAGAAAAATTATGCAGGCTTTGGGCTTCATGGCATCCTGCATACTACTAATTCTATATGCCAGACTGCATATGAGGAAACTTCAATGGTACCTAAAAAGTGTCTGGACTCAACACTGTCAAAGCCTGGAAGCATTAATTACCCTCATTCCTTGCCTGCAACAGGAGTTTCGATGGTGGGCTCATGCCTGTCACCTCAACAAGGGACAGCCTTTCACTCTACCCACAGCCAGGCAGTCAATAACAGATGCATCAGACTATGCCTGGGGAGCACACATGACAGGAAAATGTATTCAGGGCACATGGCCAACAAGCCAAATGCATCCTACATATCAATCAAAAAGAGATGCTAACTGTTCAGAATGCTCTGACAACTTTCAAGGATTTACTCCATCCAGGCCAACTACTGATAAGGACGGACAATACTACAGTCATGTGGTACATAAGCAGGGAGGCACGCATTCCTACCCCCTCTGCAAACAAGCCATGACTTTATGGAACACAGCATTTACTTATCAAGTTCACCTGCAAGCACAATTCCTGCCAGGAAAGAACAATACTCTAGCAGACGAACTAAGCAGAAACCTTACGGATCCCCACAAATGGAAATTGGATCCACTAGTCTTCAGCATGATAATAAAGAAATGGGGATGCCCAGACATAGATCTATTTGCCTCCCCTCACAACTGTCAACTACAAAAATTCTGCACAAGGACTTATCACAAGCAAGCATGGAAAGTGGATGCTCTCTCATTCAGCTGGAAAAGTAACAGTATTCCTTTCCTCCTCTGCCTCTACTCTCCAAGGTACTCCTAAAGGTCGGACAAGAGAAGCCAAAAATGATCCTGATTGCCCCAGACTGGCCATGCCAGCAGTGGTACCCAATCCTAAAACATTTGTCTCAAGGCCCAGCCTGGACACTGCCTCTTATTCCTCACTTACTGACCCAGCGAAACAATCAGATTCTGCACAGCCAACTCAGGACCCTAAATCTGGCAGCATGGCGGATAATGTAACCTTTCAAAACACACCTCTTTCTAAAGCAGTGATGGATGTTATTTTGGAAGCCAGAAGGCCCAGTACCAGAAAATCTTATGCAGACAAATGGAAAAGATTCTGTGCATGATACCAGGCACAAGGACTTGACACATCTGTACCAAATATTCCTCAGATTTTACAATACCCAACTGAGATGCTGAACAAAGGCCTATCCTTTCATCAATTAAAATTCATGCCTCAGCCATTTCAGATCATTACAATATGGAACCTCCTATCCATTGATAAGACAGTACCTCAGAGGGGCCAAAAATATAAGACCTCCAAGGAGAGCCCCAATACCTGCATGGGACCTCAGTTATGTCTTGGAAAAAATCACTCTACCACCTTTTGAGCCAGCCAGTACAGCTGATATAAAGTTTTTATCTTGGAAAACAACTCTGCTCCTAGCAATAACCTCCGCAAAACGCGTTTCAGAGTTACAGGCACTCATGGCTGTGGGACCTTTCATTTTCCACCCAGACAGGGTTTCTCTAAGAACGAACCCTACATTTATGCCTAAGGTAGCGTCCAGTGTGGCCCTCAACCAAACTATTCATTTGCCTACCTTTTATCCAAACCCACAGAATAAGGTTGAAAGACTTCTGCATTCCTTGGACAAACACAGACAACTACGCTTCTATTTGGACAGAACTAAAGCTTTCAGAAAAACTGAGCCACTTTTAGTGGCATTTGCTGCAGGATCTTAAGGAAAGCCCATCTCAAAACAGACTATTTCAAAATGGATAGGTCACTGCATTCGTTTCTGCTACTCACAACATGGCAAATCAGTGCCCAAGGCCATTATACCTCATTCTACCATTCTACCAGGGCAGCTGTCACTTCAGCAGCCTTTCTCAGAGGAGTACCAACCAAAGACATTTTAGAGGCTGCAACTTGGAGTTCAGTGCACACTTTTACAAAACACTACCATTTACCTCTCTACTCTAAATCCGGAGCAGGCTTCGCCACTGCAGTTTTGCAAGGCCTTATAGCCTCTCCTAATCCTCTTTAGGCCCAGCCACCCAGCCTTGGCTTTCGGATTCAACCCAACAGTAATGACTGCAACAGTGAAACACAATGAAAATAGTACAGTTGTGTACGTACCATAAATGTAGATGTTAAGAGTGTATTCATTGTTGCAGTCCAGGTTACCCTCCCTCCATCCCCCTTTTCTTTGCTGGGACTTACCTATACTTCTCTATCTTATACAACCTATGTGGTGTATTTGCTTGTAGATGAAGGAAATGTTTATTTTACTGAATGCATACTTATTGGCATTATATTTTTAGCCTATTTTGGGGGCACCTGACATCTGAGACAAGAAAAACTGAAGAAAATGGCGTCGGCTGCTTCTTTTATACCCCTGGCGCACTGACGTCAGGGAAGAGGTGACCGCAACCGATGCCGGACCTAGACTTTGGAATTCTGGTCGACCGCAAGTCGCCTTCCAGCAGGATAACCCAACAGTAATGACTGCAACAGTGAATACACTCGAACATCTACATTTATGGTAGGTACACAACTGTACTTTCCTTTGCAAATAACTGAACTAAGAATGCATTTTATGAGGAAGTACTTGGAGATCAAGGATCATTTGTACAGGTTGTTTCTGAAAAACGTCTAGAAGTCAAGACTTCACTTGTAAGTTTATCTGCGCATTTGTATAGCTTCTATTCACAATCTGTTTTTTTTGTTCTCATTCACTGTTTTGTTATTTGACAATGCAGCATTTTTGGTTTGTTATTGCAGATTGTATTATGTAAATGTGTGTAAGTCTTTGCCTTCCTGCCTGCCAGAGACAGAGGGAGACAAGATTCTGTATTGTGATATTATACATGTATTGTATCTAAGGCAGCTTTATCAGTTTAAGGAACTGCCAGATGATTTTTGACAACTGAGATATCCCATCATTTGTCCTCAAAGAAAAATGTAGAAACAATAAAAACTTGTTAGCCCATTACAAGGCACTCGCTCCAGAAATGTTATTCCCTCCCCATTCTACAGATGGATCACACTGCTGGTTCAAAAACCCATCATAAGTCACAAGCCTAACAGTGTTCCTAGTGACTATTTCTTGGATTATTTTTGTATATACTGAGTTATTTCATAAAAAACAAATTTAATTATTTTTTCTTTCAGGTCTCTGGGGGATTGTGAACAATGCTGGAATTGCTACATTTGGTGAAATTGAGTTCACAGCAATGGAAAAATATAAGGAGGCAGCTGATGTCAATTTGTGGGGCACTGTCCGAGTAACCAAAGCATTCCTCCCTCTCATCCGCAGAGCAAAAGGTTTGTAACAGGAGACAAAGATATAGTCTCAGTGGTTTGGCATGGGAAGTGATTTAAAAGTGCATAAGTGCATTTAATAAATTCTCAGTATTGTTGTCAGTCCTTGCAGAAATACAAAAGAATGTGCTTAATTAAAAACAGAAGCATACTTTTTCAGTCTGTCTGTCTAATTTTTATTACTCCAGTACAACTGAGCAGAAATTTTAACATGACATATTTATTATCTTGGAAGTTGATTTTTTTTAAATTGTGTTGGTTTAAAGTAGCACTCAGTAAACAAAAACAAAAGGAATTATGGATATTAGATGGCACGGAGGACAAGAGAGCCTTGTGTGTTCCAGTTTTCATTTTCTGTAGGCAATCCTTTTTTTTTTTTTTTTTTTTTTTAGAATTGCTTAGCTGGGATTTTATCTTGATAGCTATATTTATTTAGTGAAGTGGACAGTCACTCAAAATGTAGAGGTACTGATTTTATTTAGCAGACAGGGATTTGGGAGACTGGATGGACCAATACTGGTCCTCTTCTGCTGTTACATTGGGCATTCTGTCACTTCCCAATAACAACAATCTGATTCCACTCTAAACCTGTTTTTATTCCATGTATTCTGTTATTTATTCAGTAGCTTAATTGGAAGGGTGACCTAAAGTGGATCTTTTCCAGCATTATCTTGAGCCTTTGACAGAGAAGTCAGATTGAGTGTGAAGTCATGTCTTATAAAAAAAAATTGTAGTAGTGTAACACAGTGTAATGGCATAAATTCATTTAATAAAAATTGCAAATTAAAAAGAAAACGTAATTTACTGATAATCTACTACTACTTTTGGCTTTTGAGATCACCTGTCCGCTCATGATTGTTAGTGGAGTTTTACGGTGTCGAGTTGCCAGTCCGGCACCCAACCTTCCACAGAAGGCGCACACACTTGCACCTACAGCCAATTTAGAGTGTCCGATCCACTTACAGCATGTCTTTGGAATGTGGGAGGAAACCGGAGCACCCGGAGGAAACCCACGTGACCACAGGGAGGACATGCAGACTCCGCACAGAAGGCAGCCCAGCCGAGGATCGAACCGGAGAACGTCTTACTGTGAGGCGGCAATGCTAACCACTGCAGCACTGTGGCCGCCCACTGATAATCTACTGAATCAGGTAAAAAAGAAAAAAACTTGCAGCTATCTAATTATAATGTGCATAGCACTTAGTGACCAAAATTGTAAGATGTAGCTGGTTTAACTGGATAGGATTTGACAACAATGGAAAGAAGTAGTAGTTAAAATGCCACATGATTGAGTGGCATAATTTGGAGAAGAAACTTTTGTTTTCCCATATTCTTGAGCTGGCCTGTGGTTTCTAGTGATAGGCAAGATGTTCATTGTGCATACAGCTGCAGTAATCACATATGGGTTCTCTGCCGTCAGGCGGTCCCTTGGTCGGCCGAATTCCAAAGTCTTGGTCCGGCGTCGGTTGTTGTCGCTTTCTTTCCCGACATCAGAGCGACAGGGGTATATAAGACACAGCCGACGCCATATTCTTCCGTCTTTTTTGCCGCGCGGTGCCCGAAGCAGAAGCAGTTCGCAAGTGCCGGTCGGCCAGCTCCTGAATTTATGAAAAATTGGAAACCAAAGTCTTCTTTAAAGCTAAGTACCCCGTTGGGGAAACTTTTCTTGCCTCCGACCGATGTCAGACAAAGTTAACAATTGTATTTCTTGTGGGAAGCAAATACCGCATAAGGATTTCCATTCCCTCTGCATACCTTGTTTAGGCCCAGACCACGACGTCTCGGGCTGTCGCTTTTGTGCTACTTTCAATAAATGCACTATTAAGCATCGGGCGGAGTTTGCCCAACATTATTTTGGTAAAGCCTTTGATTATAAAATGTCGTTGGAGACTCCGACTACCATTTTGTCCAAAAAACGCAAGGACAAGGACCGACACGCGAGGTCCGCGGTCTCCACCGACACCACGCCAAAACCGACTGCACGTGGTCTGGTTCTCAGCGAGACGCCTTTGCAATCCCTGACTACCGACGACACTTTTTTGGCGGTGTCTTCTGTACCCGAGACCATAGGTGCCTCGGCCCTTACTCAGACTACAACCACCGAAGCCACTGTGAGTGTTGAGTCTCCTAATGTGGACAGGTCCACTTCCACCCAGGGTGTCTTTAGGCCCTCATCTTCCTTTTCCATTAAGGCCTTTACTATGTCCAAATCAACCATGCATCCCAAAAGGCCTGTTGCTCAGGGCCCATCCCCAGGCCCCATGCCTAAAAAGCAGATGCTTAAAATGGCTGAGGATTTGATTATCCTTATCAGGGGTTCCCAACCCCCTCCAGACAAGAGACCCAGAGTGGAGGAAGATTCTCCCTCTTCTGAACAGGGCTCCATTTTCTCAGAACATTCTGATGTAGAGGAGCACTCGTACTCCCCTTATGAAGATTCGGATGCAGAACAGTCCATTCCTTCTGTATCTCCCCCAGAGGATTTCTCTTTTGGGGAAACCTTGCACACCTTGAGGGAGCACTTCCATTGGGAAGGCCAAGACTTTTCTGATTCCAAGAAAAGGCTTAGGGAATTTCTTTTGTTTCCGCAACACAGACCACTGGCGATACCTCCTGTCTTGGACATACTTGATGATGTTTACTCAGAGGCTTGTCTTAGTCCGGATTCCCTGCCTCCTGCTCCATTCAAACCTATTAGGCACTACTGAGTTCCTAACTCTCACCAATTTCTTTTCAAAAGCCATAGTGCTGACCCTGAAACCATTTCTCAAGGCCCCAAAGGAATGAAGGCCTCTACTGCCAAGAATCCACTACCTTCCGAAAGAGAATCTAGATCCTTAGAAAGGTGGGGGAAAAAGGTATACACCTCGGCCACCCCTAGCCATGAGGGCCTTAAATTGTCAGTTCCATATGCTTAAATACCAGCAGTTTCTGTTATCTCAATTAAGAAATATAATGTCTCAACCTGAACAACCAGATTTGAAGGAATTGCAGGATATGATGCATAGTGCAGAACAAGTGGGTAAACACACCTTACAATGTGGCTATGATGCCTTAGAGGCCTCAAGTAGAGCTGCTGTTACAGGATCAGTCATTCATAGACATGCTTGGCTTAGGGAACAAAGCTTGCCTGATCATGTTAAAGCTAAACTACTAGATGCTCCTTTACAAAAGGATGTACTATTTGGTACTAATGCTGAGGAGATACTACGTAAAATGGAAGAAAAAGCTAAATCTATGCAAACTGTCAAGGCTTTTCTACAGGTACAACCACCTCGTTTTAGCAGAAATTGGCCTTCAAAAAACTGGTCCTTTCCAGCCACGGACAAGCCCCAAAGAGGTAGATACAGGCGCACAAGGGGCAGAGGACAATCTCAAGGATCATATAGAGGCAGACAATGGCAAACTCCAGCACCAAGAGGTGGCGAAGACAGTGCACAACAATACAGAAAACAAACCCAATGACTTCCTCCTTTTCATGCCAAGCAAGTCTCAGCTGGCAGATCCCTTGGGAGGAAAGCTGGCATTATTTACAAGAAATTGGCATATTATCACAACAGACAAATGGATCCTGGACATTATAAACAGAGGCTACAGATTTAATTTTCACACTCTTCCAAAAATGAGAGGCATGCCAAACCTGCCACACAATCAAAGGGCAGAGGCACAAATACAAATTTCAAAACTCATGGACATGAAAGCTATTCAAGAGGTACCTACTCACGAACAAGGTCAAGGTTTTTATTCCAAACTGTTTCTGGTACCAAGGAAAGGAACCAACTGGAGACCCATTTTGGACTTACCGATCCTAAATACATTTCTACTCGTACCAAAATTCAAGATGCTCACATTACAGCAGCTTCTTCTCATGCTGGGCAAGGGGTTTTGGCTGGTAACATTGGACCTTAAGGAGGCATACCTGCATGTCCCAATCAGACAAAGCTGCAGAAGATACCTCAGATTTTCTTGCAGGTTCAATCCACTATCAATTCTCTGCATTGCCCTTTGGCTTATCTACTGTGCCCAGAGTATTCACGAAATGCCTGGCATCAGTAATCGCCTACTGCAGACTTCAAGGGATACAAATTTACCCTTATTTGGACGACTGCCTGATCCAAGCGGACAGCAAGCACAAACTTCTGGAACATCTGGCTTATGCAATACGGTTACTGAATTCTCTGGGATACACAATCAACAAAGAGAAATCCAGGCTAACACCATCTCAGAAAATAACTTTCCTGGGTGCCAACTTGGACACAAACACCCAGATGGCCTACCTTACGCCAGAAAAACAGGGGCAACTAACTCAGTACTTCAAAATACTAGCAAATTGTACCAGGCTTACTGCAAGGAAAATCCTGCAGGCTCTGGGCTTCATGGCATCTTGCATTCTTTTAATCCCATGTGCAAAGTTGCATATGAGAAAACTTCAATGGTACCTAAAAAACCTATGGTCTCAGCACAGCCACAATTTGGAAACAATAATACCAATAATTCCATGTTTGCAAAAGGAATTTCTATGGTGGGCCCAAGCATGTCAAACACAGGTCTCCCATTCATCACAACAGTCGCCTCAGATTATGCCTGGGGGGTGCACATGACAGACAGGTGCATTCAGGGCAAATGGTCCCAAAAGGAAAAGCACCTTCACATCAACCAAAAAGAAATGCTAGCAGTGATAAATGCAATTACAGCATTCAAGGACCTCCTGCATCCAGGACAATTATTGATAAGAACAGACAACACCACAGTAATGTGGTACATAAACAAACAAGAAGGAACACATTCATACCCCCTGTGCAGACTAGCCATGACACTTTGGAACTTGGCTCTGGAATGGCAAATCGAACTTCAAGCACAGTACTTGCCAGGTTTGGAAAACACGCTGGCAGACAGTCTAAGCAGAAATATGACGGATCCGCACGAATGGAAGTTGCATCCTCAGGTGTTTACACAGATAATCCAAGCGTGGGGAAGGCCAGACATAGATCTCTTCGCCTCCCACAGGAATCAACAATCGGAAAAGCTTTGTTCAAGGACCTTCCATCCAAAGGCCTGGAGAGTGAACGCCCTTTCATTCAGTTGGGCAGCATGGACAGTGTATGCTTTCCCACCTCTGCCTCTTCTGCCCAAGGTGCTCTTGAAAGAAAGAGCAGACAGACCGAAGATGATACTGATTGCTCCAGACTGGCCAAGACAGCACTGGTACCCACTCCTGAGGAGCCTAACACATACTCCTCCCTGGTTTCTACCTCTAATGCCTCTTCTGCTGACTCAGCACAGCTACAAAACTCTTCACAGTCAGCTGAAAACACTCAATCTCGCTGCATGGAAAATTCCTTAACACCACAACAGATCCTACTCCCCAAAGAGGTGCAGGACGTCATTCTATAGGCCAGAAGGCCATCAACCGCAAAATGGAAACGGTTTTGCTCCTGGAATGAGAAAAAAGGCCAGCATCCTAGAAAACTAAATTTGCCTCAGGTATTACAGTATCTAGCTGAGCTGCTGAACAGTGGGCTTTCATTTTCCTCCATAAAAATCCATGCCTCAGCCATTTCTGCAGAATTCAACATGGATCCACCGTTATTCTCTCACCCACTTTTAAGACAGTTCCTCAGAGGGGCTAAGAATATAAGACCACCAAGGAAACAACCAGTGCCAGCCTGGGATCTTAATTACATTCTAGAAAAATTAACATTGCCTCCCTTTGAACCAGCTGCCTCAACAGATTTGCAATATTTGTCCTGGAAAACAGCTTTCCTTCTGGCCATTACCTCAGCTCGTAGGGTTTCGGAGCTACAAGCCCTCATGGCTGTGCAGCCCTTTCTCATCTTCCATCAGGACAGGGTTTCCCTTCGAACCAATCCGTCATTTATGCCTAAAGTGGTATCCAGGTTAGCTTTTAATCAAGCCATACACTTACCTACATTTTACCCCAATCCTCAAAACAAAGGGGAAAGGCTGCTACATTCCTTAGAAATCCATAGACAGCTACGTTATTATTTGGACAGAACAAAGCCTTTCAGGAAATCAGAACAGCTTTTTGTGTCCTATGCTGTAGGAGCTCAAGGGAAGCCTGTTACCAAACAGACAATTTCAAAATGGATAGGCCACTGCATACGATTTTGTTACTCCTATCATGGGAAATCTGTCCCTACAGGCATCAGATCCCACTCCACCAGGGCCACAGCTACCTCTACAGCCTTCCTCAGAGGAGTTCCTACCAAAGATATTTTGGAGGCAGCCACTTGGAGTTCTGTGCATACCTTCACAAAACACTACCACCTGCCTTTATATTCCAAAACTAGAGCAGGCTTTGCCACTGCTGTATTGCAGGGCATTCTGGCTCATCCCAGTTCACCTAGTGCCTACCACCCTGTGCGTAGCTTTGGGATTCTACCCATATGTGATTACTGCAGCTGTATGCACGATGAACATAGTACAGTTTTGTACCTACCATAAATGTAGATGTTCGAGTGCTAATACAGCTGCAGTACAGGTTTCCCTCCCTCCTTCCCCTCTTGGTAAAGGACTAGTGGCTAACACCTCCTCTTACAACCTAATTGGGTTATCCTCCTATGGTGTATTTGCTTGCAACTACTGTTTTTTGATTACATTGCATTGCTTGAATATATTTTTATATATGATTTATGTATTGCCTTCCTTCTGGGGGCACCTGACATCTGGGGCAAGAAAAGACTGAAGAATATGGCGTCGGCTGTGTCTTATATACCCTTGTCGCACTGACGTCGGGAAAGAAAGCGACAACAACCGACGCCGGACCAAGACTTTGGAATTCGGCTGACCGAGGGACCGCCTGACTGCAGAGAACCCATATGTGATTACTGCAGCTGTATTAGCACTCAAACATCTACATTTATGGTAGGTACAAAACTGTACTTTTTCTAGATGGTAGAAGAAGAACTGAAGGTGAAGTAGCGACCTTTACTTTTGATTTTTTTTCCTAACATGGCACCTCTTTCACCTTCCAGGAGCTGATGAGCTGTATTACTAAGAAAAAAATGTGATCCCCCCCCCCCCCCAACAGTGACTCTCAGCCTTTGCACAGCATACAGTGCAGAAAGACCTTTTGTAGTGCTGCTGTCTGGCCAGGAATTTTTTTTATAGTAGAAAAAGATGTCTGGTATTTCAACTTTACTTGGGTGCTTTTGCACAAAGTACCTTTTATAATAAACCGTGACTACAAGATCAAATTGTATACATAAAAGTGACTAAGACAAATAAACATAAAACTGCTTAAATTAAAATTAACTCTTACATTACTCTAGCCCTTTGTATACAATATCCAAAAGACAAGACTCAAGAGACCTGCGGAAGCCAGCCAGCCAGTGCTGTACCGCTCTCAGACTGAGGTAATCAAATCCATAGGTGGGAAGCTTGATACGTAAAAGTTCATTTCCCAGAATTCCCTGAGATGCAGAGGAAAAGACTCTAGGAGGATTGTAGTTCATCACTAACCCTTTCAGGTAAGAGGGACCCAAGTTGTGTAAATAAAAACAGCAGCACCAGGATCTTGTATGAAATCCTAAAACAGACAGGTAGCCAGTGGAGACTGTGCAGCGCAGGAGTAATGTGTTGATAACATGATGTACTAGTCAGCAACCTGGCTGCAGATTTCTGCACAAAAATGTAAGCAGTCAAGCTTGGTATTGGGAAGTCCTAAGTAAAGGGCAATGCAGTAATCCAAATATGAGGAGACCAAAGCATAACCTACTACAGCAACATTAGTTTTAGAGAAGTTTTTTTTTTATCTTGGATATGTTTCGAAAAAGGAAACATGAAGATTTGATGATTGACACCTGGATCCACAGCGTCAGGCTGTAATCCAAGACAACAAGGGTTGGGAGGGTGGCCTAATGGTTAAGGTGTTTGACTTACAAACACAAGGTGCAAGGTTTGAGCCTCAGAAGGGATAATTGACTAGGCTTGAAATGGCTTGCAAGGGCAGTTAGCCTAGTACTAATCTATGAACCTATGAACACCAAGATTACAAACTCCTTCCACAAACTCAAGTTTATTCCCTTCATAGAAAACAAAATCTGAAAGAGAGAGAAGAAAAGTGTCTTACCACAGCCTTAACTGATAGCCTGAGTTTTAGAAGTGTTCAGTTTCAACCATTTATTGGGCACATATAAATGTACATAAAGGTTTTATTGGGCCCATATGCTACTTGGGTCCACCATCATTTTCATGAACTAGGGAAATTAGTTTAGGAGAATTTCTAAGATGTTTTTTAGCCTCTTACCCCTTTCAAATCTCCGAGATCCTCTTTCACATCCAAGAATCAGTAGAGATGGTACTAAGGGATTAATAATGAGAAGCTTTTCCAATAAAAGGACAATCTACAATGTCAGGAAGGCTGGGCTTTTTTAACTCTATTTCCCAACCTGCTTCCTTAATCTCTTAAAACCAGTCCCAACAACTGGCTCTGTACTTTCACTTTGGGCAACAGATTGCAACTGTTGGGTGTTACAGGTGGTTCAAGAGGGATGTAAAAACCTCCTTTCAGGGAGTTCCTCCTCTTCCTCCAAACCAAGCAGAAAATGTTCTGCCTTTTTGAATGATTTACTTGTCTTTGCAGAGTTTTGCCCCAGATGTCGGGAGTCTTTAACATGAGTTTAAACTCTTCTAACCAATCTAGGATTCCACATAAACATTCAGAAATCCTTCTTCACCATTTTAGGAAGATGGAGTTTCATCTAGAAACCTTCCTGTGTTTCTCAAATTAATTTCAGACTGTCTGAAACTTCTCAGGATTCTGGCATTCATGCTATCTTTTTTTCTCATGATTCCACTCATCAGGTTGTACATGAAAAAGATTCTATGGTATCTAAAAAAACACACTGATCCAACACTTTCTCATTCTTCAGATTTTTAGATACCTATATTGACCGTTATGCAAGAGGAACTGCACTGCTGGCGACGACAAATATTGCTAATTTCATATTTTCGCTTTGTTCTCCACAACCTACAAAACAGTCTGTAACTAGAGATTCTTCAGAATTTCCTTTGAAAGTAAAGGTGCAAGTCCTATGGGATTCTTCAGAGAGCTCAGAACACATTATTTTCAAACTGTTGTACAAGACCCAATACCACAGTTGCTTGTTTGGTGGAAGAGAGGCTATACCCTCTATACAGGCTGGCATTGAGTGCTTGTGAGTTAGTTCTTTAGCATTCCTTACCCCTTACGCATATTACTGTCCATCATAGTAATTACATAGTGGCAGACAAATGGAGCAGAACAAGGACAGACCCTTTCTGAATATAGTTTGAATGAGGGGGCCTTCAGGGTATTGATCCATTTCTGGGTAATACCCTAAAGATCTGTTGGCCTCCTTTCAAAACAGACAATAGATAATTTTCATTCCCATTAAGGCAATGTTTCTTTATGCAGAATTACCCTGGATATCAGTGGAAAGGGTGGAATGAAGATTCAGAAGGACTTTCCTAAGAATGTTTGTGGTGGTCTCCTTTTGTCCCAGGTAGCATTGGATGTCCTTCTATTCTCATGCTGCAGTATTCTCACATGTGATGTTCTCTGCCTCATGTGACCTGAATGTCCAGCTGTTGTACAAAAGCTTAGCCTGGCTGCTGTAAGGTGTGCAAGACCTCACACCCTGGGACCATAAAGCGTGGGCCATAAATATGACATCCACATGCACAGACCTCAGAACGTCTCTGCCGCTGTCGAACATCAACTTCCTCATTCTGCTTCATGCTACTAAGTTAAAGACAAGTACCCCATTGGGGAATCTTTCCTTATTTTTTTCCAGGCTAAGCTTAGGTTGCTATTTATCTGTTGTTAACTGACTCCGTCCATGTCATCTAGTAAGGGAAAATGCAAGTGGGGTCGGCAAATTCCGCACAAAGGTACACATGACCTCTGCTTGTTTTGCTTAGGGCCATCCCACAACCATACAGCATGTACAATCTGCCAGTCGTTCGTCCCTAAGACTCTGTGCAGCCGTCTGGCAGCCCTCAAACGGTTTGTAGAAAACCAGTGTCTGAAACACCTTGTCCTCTGTATGAATCCTGAATCAGCCACCTAGGTGGAGCCGCCTTAAAAGAAGGCCAAGGTCTCTAAGCCTGATGTCCCATCTCCCACCTTGGCCATCCTGACAAGCTTCCGGTCTAGGGGCTAAAGAACATCTGATAGGATTGGCGAGTTTGGCAGGTACCATTTCGGATGCTGCCCTTGCTTCTCCAGCCAGCATGTCCGAGGAGGTTTCTGTTACAAAAAGGATGGCCCATGGAGACTCAACTTGGACATGTCTCTTTTAAACCCCTTGTTGCATCTACCCCTTCAAACCCTTCTTTTGACTGTGCCATCCTTGCATTATCAGTTTACTGCAATGCCCTTTGGCTTATCTACAGCACAAAGGGTGTTTACAAAGTGTCTAGCCCCAGTAGTAGCCTTCTGCAGAACAAAAGGCATACAGATCTTCCCATACTTGGATGACCTCCTCATCCAGGCAGAGGAAGCAAGTACTCTTCAGAGACACCTCCAATTCACCATTGCCCTCCTAGGAAGTCTGGGTTTCACAGTCAATCTACCCAAGTCCTCTCTTACTTTCCCCCAAGACAAAATCTTCTTGGGTTGCAGAATAAAGACGGATGTCATGAAGGCTTTTCTCCCGCCAGAAAAGTTCACTTCTCTGACCATTTTCTTTCAGAATTTACTCCTTCTCGACTGCATTTCAGCCAGGAAATTTCTTCACTTACTAGGTCTGATAGCAGCTACTCTCCCCATGTTGCCCCTTGGCAGACTACACATGAGGATGTTCCAGTGGTATTTGAGGAATGTATGGTCCCAACACAACCACCTCCTAATGTTCCAGGTGCCCTTTCTCCCCTGGCTGAAAAAAGAAAATAAGAAATAAAAAAAAAAAGAAATAAGGTGGTGGATTCGGCAAATTCACCTGAATCCAGGACTACCTTTACCAAACCCTCAATGCAGTTCAACCCATGTACACAGATGCCTGAGATCTGGGATGGGGAGACACTATGAATGGTACAATGGGAGCCTGGCCTCTGGAAAAAAAAACACATCAGTATAAGGAAAATGACTGCACTTATCATAGCCCTGAAGGCGTTCCTCCGTTTCCTACATCCAGATCCCCTCCAAGTCTTCATGGACAACACCACAGTGCTGTGGTCCATCAACAAACGGGGCGGGACCAGGTCCTACTTACTTTGCAGGCTGGCCATACAAGCATGGGAGATGGCCAGACAGTCCAAGGTAACACTGCAAGCAGTGTACATCCCATCACAGGACAACAACCAGGCAGATGCCCTCAGCAGGTCAATGTCCCTAAATCATGATTGTATGTTGCACAGAGATGTCTTTCTAGATATAGTCCTCCAGTGGGTCACACCTCAGATAGATCTGTTTGCCTGCCCCCAGAACAGACAGTAGCAGCTATTCTGCTCAAGGTACCACTCAACTCAAGCCTGGAGAGTGGATGCCTTTCTCAATTTCATGGAGGGGGATGCTCTTGTATATGTCCCTCCCCCTTCTAATACCGAAGGTCCTGCTGGAAATTCAAAGGGTCAACCCATAAATCTTGCTGATCACTCCCTATTGGCCAAGGTAGCACTGGTCCCCCCTTCTGTTTTCATTAGCCAAGGGCAGTCCCCACAAGTTACCTCACAAGGATAACAGAAGGGATCCGCCGTCTACCAACACCTGCAAACCCTCAGTCTTACCCTGTGTGTGATAAACTTCTGATCCCTTTCAGACACCTTTACTCCAAAGATGTGCTCTCTGGCCTGCAGGGGACCAGGAGACCCTACTAGGGGAGATCCAATTTATCAAAATGAAAAGGTTCTTTACCTGGTGTCTTCAAAGGCAACTAGACTCCTTTCAGGTGGATATACCTCTAGTTTTGTCCTATGTGTTTGAGCTCCTAAAGTCTGATATTTCATATTCTTCAGTTAAAGTACATCTCTCTCTTATTTCAGCATGATTACCTCTCGATCCACCCCTGTTGTCCAGACTGGAGGTGAAAGCCTTTCTCAAGGGGGTCCTACATATCAGGCCACCAAGGAAGCCCATTCCTCTTCCTTGGGACATGAATTTTGTTCTGGAGAAACTTACTACCACCCCATTTGAACTGGCAGCTTCCACCGCATTAAGGATGTGCACCTGGAAAACTGTTTTGCTTGTAGCCCTTACTTCAGCCAGAAGGGTGTCAGAGCTACAAGCACTCATGGCCTCTCCACCTTACCTCATTTTTCATAAGGATAGGGTCTCCCTTCGCACGAACCCTTCCTTCATGCCCAAAGTGGTCAGTGAAGTCTTACTTAACCAATCTATCCATTTACCCACCTTCTTTCCTTCGCCACAGAATGACAGAGAGAGAGTGCTACATTTCCTAGATGTTCACAGGCAACTGTGGTTCTGTCTGGATAAGACTAAGGACATCAGAAAGTCCAACCAGCTCTTTGTATCCTTTCACCCCAGGGCCTTGGAGAAAGCAGTATCCAAACAGACCATATATTTCTGGATCTCTAAAACTATATATTTCTGCTACTCCTTCCACAGTGAAGAGTTACCCCACAATGTGAGAGCCTATTCTACCAGGGCTGTAACCTCCTCAGGAGCCTTCCTGAAAAGCCTCGATACAGCTACCATCCTAGAGGCAGCTACATGGTCCTCTGTCCATACTTTCACTAGACATTATAAATTAAACAACATCTCCAGAGCTAGGGCAGGATTTGCTAAAGCCATCCTCCATGGTTTGTTGGAAACTGCCACCTCTTCCTCCACCCATCTATCTGTCTGAGCTTTGTGAGAATACTGCAACATGAGAATAAAAGGACCTAGTTTAGTTGTGCAAAATCTTACCATAGCCATAGATGTCCTGCTATTCCGTGTTGCAGTATCCCCACCCCCCCATAGGACATTTTCCCTTTCTGGATGACATCTTTTCAGCTGCCTTTAGACCATTGTCCAACTGGGCATTTAGTTGTGAGGTCTGTGCATGCAGACGTCACATTTATGGCCCACGCTTTATGGTCCCAGGGTGTGATGCCCCATGCAACTTACAGCAGCCAGGCTAAGTTTTTGTATAAGAGCTGGATGTTAGGATCCCCTGAGGTGGAGCATCCCACATGTGAGAGTACTGCAACATGGAAGAGAGGGACATCTGTAGTTATGGTAGGATTTTACACAACTAATCTTTCTCCCTTTTATAAAATTTGCCAAGGGTAATTACCACAAGCTTTCTCATTATCTGGATCTAGTCGCATAAGACAGGAGTAGTTTGACGCACACCAGTTTAAGACATTTTAAATTACCTTTTAGGCACCCCTTCTTTGAGGATGTGCTGCAGGTGCTAAAGGAGGCAAGAAGTCCTGCTAGTAGAAAATTGTGCATTGATATTAGACTTTTCTAGCTTGTGCCTAAAAAATAACCAGGGCCCTGCCTGGGATTGTACCAGTGATGCCCAGATAGTTGTGTGAGTTACATGTCTGTGCCTTCATATTACTTTGACAAGGTACATCTTGCAGTCACTTCAGTATGCCTACCCACGGATCCTTCTCTTTCTTTAATATTTTCTAAGTAAAACAGTTTCTTATAGGAGTAAAGAAAACACCCTCACAAGGTGACACAGTCCCAGAAAGAGAAGGGAATTGCTAGTTTTGGCAAACAGGCCAAATCAAGTATATAAAAAATAAATAAATAAAAAAGATGCAAAAATAGTTGCAAATCTTGGCAAACAGGGAAAAATCTGACTCACAGATCTCATTCCAGATACCACACGTATTTATTTGGACAAACACTGATAGAAGAGAGAAAAACATAAACCAGGCGAAGCGATTTGGTCCCTAGTACTTGGGACTTCTTCAGTAACCTGATTATAAAGTTTGGTTTCCTTTTATAGACCCTTAATTTCCTCAATTAACTAATTACATCCAAATTTAGTCACAGTGTGTAAAAATGCAAAACTCTAGAAATCGGTCTGATGAAGGTGGGACATTGATCTTACCGAAAGTGCTTATTAAACGTGGTTTGTGGATTACATCTTTGTCTTTTTGACTTTGCTTGCAGTGCTACTCGCTTTTTTGTTGTTTTTAAAGAGTTTAGTTCTTTAGTTTTTTTGGTTTAATATCAACACACCGGCTCTTGTTCCTCCACAAAACCAAAATATCATCAAGATAACATAAAGATCCCACTGCTTGTTAAATCTTGACTGTAGTACATTGATTTTCTCCCAGCTATACATTACGAGGTTGGCATAAATCAGGGCACAATTTACCCCCATAGCCACTCCTTTTACTTGCCTAAAGTATTCCCCTCAAATGACATAAAATTATTCAGTAGTACCAAGTTCCCTAACCTCCATCATAAAGTTAACCATAGTGATGTTGTTCTTTTCATATCCTGCAGTATCCTTTACATGAGGGAGTCTGTCTCTGGTTGATTCGTGCATCCGGTTGTTTTACTAAAGATAAATGCTACTGGGAAGGCATGTGCGATGGCCTGCATCACCCACCATATGTCGGCCATAAATGGACGTCTGATATAAAGCGAACATCAGCACGCAGTTACCTCAGCATTTTTCTGCCGCCTGTTTGACTACCAGCTCCTGTTGTTCACTTTGGAAAGTGACCTTGTGCTTTGTCTGTTCTCAGATAGGTACCTCATAGGGTTTTTTGATAACTTTTCATTTTACTCTGTTGTTGTTGGTTAATGTCCGGTAGAAGGGGCAAGTGTTGGTGTGGAAGGCAGATTCCACATAATGACTCACACGAGCTCTGTTTATTCTGTTTAAGCCCAGACCACGACCACACATCTTGCGAGATCATGTAAGGCCTTTGAACCAAAGACCCTTAGGAGCCGACTTGCTGCTGTTAAACTATATATTTAGAGAATCCGCATTTAAAATACCTGGCTGGAGACATGGACCCAATGTCGGGACTTAGAGGAGCCACCGACCAGAAGGGCCAAGAAACCTTGACCTGCACTTACGACTACACCCTCTGAGCCGACTGTCCCTCTCAGGGCCGATGAAGGCCTGGAGGCTGAATTGAATCCAGCAGACCCTCCACTGATAGGTACCCAGGGGGAAGCTATTAAGGAGACTGCTAGCACGTCCCAGTGGGAGTCACAGGCGTCTGACCTAGGTGCTGGGCGGGAACCATGGCTTATTATCTCCGAAGGCCCACTTTGAGTTTCACAAATCATAGTCCGAGAAGACGTCCTCTCAGACATCGTAGAATGTCACCCGACGTATGGTCCTTCGACACTCTACCGTATCTAAGAAACCCGTACATTGGAGGCCCCTAAAAATAAAAAAAAAAAACAAAAGACCAGGCATGTCATGCCTACTTAGCAGACCATGCCAGCTGATCAAGTCCCTGATTGGCAGGCCTTTACCTAAGGCCTCTTTAATGCTTTCTTGGCCTTATGCCAGACATCTGCTCAGTCTCCACGCCTAGGAGAGTAGTACTTTGGAAGATATTTCATCCGAGGATGAGGAATCTTTAGGGGATGAAGACCTTACCTACATCTCATAATTTGCTTCTTCAGAGGAGGAGTCCAATGGAACTGATTCCCCTGGGGAAAACATCACCTTTGGGTGAGACCTTTGTTCAAATGAAGGACTTTTTTAAAATGGGACTGTAGTCAAATTTCTGAGACTCAAAAGTCATCATACAGAAGGAGTCCCCTAACCTGTTTGCAGTTCACCCCGTCCTTCCAGCATTTTTGAATGCCTTCTTGGCTGCATCAAAATCACCAGACTCTCAACCCCCAGTGCCTAAACCCCCTGACAGATTTTTATAAAGTACCTGATAATGCAAAATTCCTTTACAAGGCTCTTTCTGTAGACCAGTCTACCATATCTGTTGCTGCAGATAAAGCCTCTAAGCTACTCCCCTCTACTTCCTTGCTCCCTTCGGATAAGGAAAGCAGGATTATGGAGAGGTTGGGTAAAAAAGTTTCTCTGCCACTTTAGCTGTGAGAGCCATAGATTATCAGAATCATATGGCCAAATACTCCTTGGCCCTGTTGACAGATGCCATTAAACAATTTGGTGAATTACCTGATTCCCCTAAAAAGGCCAAAAAAACCTTTTGAATTCCTGCAGTCAAGTTAACAGACACACTATAAAATGTAGTTATGATTCAGTGGAGGCCTTAGCAAGGGCAGCTGCCTCAGGGTCAGTCCTTCGGAGATATTCGTGGCTCAGGTGGCAGACATTGCCAGATGATATCAAAGCAAAACTTTTGGATGCACCCCTAGATAACAAGGCCTTGTTCGGCTCTGCAGCTGCAGAGCTCTTTAAGGCCCTTCAGGAGAAGGGCAAAGAGCTTCAGGATCTCAGGCACATTTTTGTGTTCCCTGTTCACCATTTCCAGAGGAACTACCCTGCCAAAACTACCTTTGTGAGAAGGCCATCCAAACACCTGTCTTCCAGAGGGAAAAAAGACTTTAGCAAGCCGACCCCTTCCAGGTCTTCTCCTTTCCCAAAAGCCCAAAAGCACCCCTTTCAAGCCAAACCTGGTAGTCTGTGACTACGAGACCTCAAGCCCAGCTACCACTCTCTCCCTACATCTCTCTCTTTTCCTTCCCGCTGGAAAGCAGATTACTCCGGACTCGTGGGTCCTTTTTGTCATAAAACATGGTTAATGTTAAGTTGTCAATCTCGCCTTCATTCTTGCTTGATGGGTTCGGAGCCGATCCTCGGCTCCGACTCGGCACTTTGCTAAGCTCGAGAGTCACTTTTACCAGCTCGAGGCAGCCCCATATCCCATGATGCAAGGCGGTAAGTACCCAGATCTCGTTTGCCGCTTCGCTGATGAGGCCCTCCTTTTACCAGCTCTTGGTAAGTGTTTATATTTAAACTGTTATTAGCCCCTTTCAGATAAAAAATTATTTTTTCGTAAAAAATCTTTAATTTTTAGTTAATTGTAAGCCCCTTTTTGACTAACTTTATTCTTCCTCCTTCATTTTTTTAGTCAGGCCTTCTTTCCCTCCCATCCCCCCCCCATCAGGGTGTGTGTGTGTGTGTGTGAGAGGTTTTTACTAGTTATCCTTTAATTTTAATTGTCTGATTTGGGACTGTGTGTGTACTGCTTGTGTATCCACTGGCTGGAGCCGATGCATCTAGATCTTCTCTCGGAGCCGAAAAGTTATCGGCTCCGACTGGATCAGTGGGTTTGTCGGCTCCGATGGTTCCTTCGAGGAAGAGGTCCAGGTCCCCCTCTTTGGAACCGATTCTATCTGCTCAGGCCTCACCTCTTCTTTCGGAGCGGAGCCATCGGAGCCGATCATCTAGGTCTTCCAGGTTATCAGACCATGATTTAGAGAGGGTGGTAAGCAGATTATTAAAATCACAGGCACTGGCCCAGATGCTTCATAGTCCGTCTCAACAGACGACTATTAGTCCACACCCCCTTCAAGTTCCTCCTTCGACTCTACAACAGAGTTTGGAGCTGGAGTCTACGGGAATAGTTACGGCTATGGCTGAGGGGCAGATACCCCCTCCTTCTGCACCTTCAGCATCTACTCTTATCTCCTCCTCGAGACCTTCCTTGGATGGATTCGGTGGTTGGGCTTCCCTGGTCTCCTCCGAGGGGGTGAGTGGCATCGGACCCTTGTCCAACCCCGCTCTTCCCCTTGGAGCTTCGGCCTTGGTGAGCTCGGCTCCGACATCTGCCTCAGAGCCTTCCCTTTCGGTGGGCCTGTGAGTCCCAGTTTCTTCGGAACGGGTTCTCTCGGATCTCCCTGGGAGGGGGGGCCTTCGAGGTGATGAGTGTGCTGGCCACTGGGCTCAGTCAGCAGTCTATTCCCTTAGCTCCTCTCTCTACAGTGCCTGTCGATATCTCTTCCCACTCTCTTGCTCCCGGACCTAGAGATCCACCGCCTCAGGTTTCCCCACTGGGAAGAACCCCCTCTTCCGAGGATTCTCCTGACCAGTCAGGAGATCCTCCGCGCAAGAGGACTTGTAAGAGGAAACACCTGGACTCCCCTGAGTCTACCACTTCAGATACCGACTTAGATGAGTCGGAGGGATCCCCAAGATCCCCCTCTGAGAATGTCTCCTTTTCAGACATCCTGGAACTCCTAAAACAGAGAGGAAACTGGCCCTCCATAAATCCCTCCGAGGATGAGTCGGTATACCTAGAGGCGTTTGGATCTCGACCCTCCACCTCCTGGGTGTCTCCACCTTTCGACCCCCTTATGGAGGTTATTGCTCGAAAGGCATGGGCTGCTCCTGATTCTGTAGAGCCAGTTCCTAGGAGGCCGTCTAAATTTATTACAGCCCCTTCTGAAAAGCAATTCCTTACAAAAGGTGTCCCTGTTGATGCCATGGTGGTGGCGGCCACCACTAAGAAGGAACTTGCAGATCCTTCCGTACTAGTCCATCCTCCTAATAAGGATTCTAGGACCATGGATAGGTATGGTAAGCGGATGTTCTCCTCAGCGACCTTTGCCATGCGTTCGCTGAACTATTTATGTCACTTCACCAGACTTCAAAGGGACATCCTTAAAGAACTAGGTGAAGTAGTGCAGGATCCTACGGCTGCAGGGGCTCAAGAAAAGACTAGGAATCCTTAATTCTATAGCTAACTCCTTCATGCGGCTGATTTCGTATGCAGCAGATGGAGCGAGTAGAGCCGCAGGTACAGGAGTGGCTCTCAGACGTCAATCCTGGATGCGGCTCTGTAATTTTGCAGATCCCTTTAAGGCGTCCTTCACGAATTCTCCCTTTGATGGGTCAGCATTGTTTGGCCCTCAAGTGAAGGATACATTGACCAGGTGTGAGCAGGACGGCAAGACTCTTTCTGCCGTAGGGGTCTGTTTTTCTACCCCCTCTAGACCTTACCCCAAAGGTCAGATGGGCGGAAAAATGTGGTTCCGTAAATCCCAGGGAGTCACGCCAGACACACGTGGTCAGTTTACCCCTAGAAGCAGAGGGGGTAATAATAACAGACGCTGCCCTAGAGGCAGAGGGGGTCCACAAAACCAGGGAAGCAGAGAGCCTCTCTCTGACAAGCCCTTCCAGCATCCCTGAGATGTTGCCCGGCTGTCCATCCTTGGAGGCAGTCGGGGGAAGACTATCGCTGTACCCAGAAGCCTGGCGTTCCCTCTCTCAAGACAGATGGGTACAGTCGATCATATCCGAGGGTTACAAGATTCCTTTCTAGGAAAGTCCTTTCACTCACAAAAATTCCCTTCCAGATGTGCCACCCGGTCTAAGGGAAATAGCAAAGTTAGAAGTATCAAAGCTTCTACAAAAAAGGGCCATTCAGCCAGTTACAACAGACCATTCAGAGCCCGGAATCTACTCAAGGTTCTTTTTGGTCCCCAAAAAGACGGGAGACTGGAGACCAATATTGGATCTCAGCAGACTCAACAAGTCTGTGAGAAGGACAAGATTTCGAATGGTCACACTTCAATCAATTTTGCCCTTCCTAGGCAAGGACAACTGGATGTGCTCAATAGACCTTCAGGATGCGTACTATCACATAAAAATTCACAGACGCTCCAGAAGGTTTCTCCGCTTTCGGCTGGGGTCCAGTCATTTTCAATTCAGAGCCCTGCCCTTTGGTCTCACTACAGCCCCCAGAGTGTTCACTAAATGTATGGCAGTGGTCACGGCTCACCTGAGACGTCAAGGATTCCAGGTGTTTCTGTATCTCGACGACTGGCTCCTTTCAGCCACCACCAGGCATCAACTTCTCCAAGCCAGGGATTACACCCTAAATATCTGCACTCAATTAGGAATTTCGATCAACTACGAAAAATCCTCCTTATTGCCCTGCCAGTCTATTACTTTCATAGGCGCAAACTTAAACACTGTTCGGATGTCAGCAACCCTCACAGACCAAAGAATCTCAGATATCCAAAGGCACGTGCTGATCATCCTTACCAACAAAAAGGTGCAAGCCAGAATGATTCTGAAGGTGTTGAGCCTCATGGCAGCGGCCATTACCCTTCTTCCCTTGGCCCGCTTCTACATGCGTCTTCTTCAATGGATGTTGTTCACCCAGTGGTCTTACCAACAACTTCCCATGCGTCACCAAATCCTGGTGACACGAGTTTGCAAAAATCATCTATCATGGTGGATTTCTTCTCCCCAGATTCATCAAGGCAGACCCTTTGTATCCCCGGCCTCGGTAGCCACAGTCACTACGGACGCCTCCCTGATCGGATGGGGGGGTCATTATCAGGGCAGGATGGTTCATGGGACATGGCAACCGTTCGAATACCACCTGCACATAAATGTCCTAGAGATGAGAGCAGTGCTTTTAACATTGCAAGCCCTCAACGACTTTCTTCCCTTGGGAACAATTGCAGTTCACACAGACAAACATGTCTGTAGTATGGTATATCAACAAACAGGGCGGAACCAAGTCCTACCCCTTGTGTCGAGAAGCTCTCAGACTTTGGCAATGGGCGATCTCCTCTCATTGGTTTCTGGTAGCAACGCATATCCCTGGGAAAACCAACATTCTAGCGGACAGATTGAGCAGAGCTATTCTCATGCCTCACGAGTGGTCTTTCAAACAATCTATAGTGGAGGGGATTTTTCTAGAGTGGGGCCGCCCATGTTGCGATCTTTTTGCTACTCCCCAAAACAGCAAATGCCCAGACTTCTTTTCTCTCTTCCCACTGCCAGGCCATCCCCCCAGAGACACTCTTACCCAGGATTGGCCCCAGGGACTTCTTTATGCCTTTCCTCCCTTTCCGTTGATTCCACAAGTACTCCAGAAAGCCACCGTTTTGAGAGCCAAAATGATTCTCATTGCCCCCTATTGGCCTCGACAAATTTGGTTTCCGTTCCTCCATCGTCACCTATTGGTGCAGCAGTGGCATCTGGACCCAGTGCCAGACCTTCTGATTCACCAGTCGGGTCAGCTGCATCGGTCTATTCCTTCTCTCAACCTCACAGCTTGGTTGCTCCACTTCCTTCCTTAGCCAGGCTTCCTATGATCTCTAATCCTGTTAGGGATATCATAGTGGCTTCCCTTAAATCCTCTACTAGAAGGATTTATACCAGCAAGTGGAAACGCTTCTCTTGTTGGGCAAAATCTAAAAATATAGATCACTTTACTGCCCCTGTTCATGCAGTTTTGGATTTCTTAGTGGAAATCTTTCACTCAGGCTCTTCATCTTCCAGGGTCAAAGTTCAGTTGGCTGCTATCTCGAACTTTCATGTCAGGTTTGCAGGTCACAACATTATGTCCCACAGGCTTTGTAGAGCCTTTCTAAAAGGAATTTTTCTCCTTAAACATCCTGTCAGGAGTCCTCCTCCTCAATGGGACCTAAATCTAGTGCTGACATCCTTAATTCTTCCTCCCTTCGAGCCAGCTGTTTCATGTTCCCTGAAGTTTCTTTCATGGAAAACACTCTTCCTTGTTGCTATTACCTTGGCCAGGAGAGTGTCAGAACTTCATGCTCTCTCTGTTCGTCCCCCTTATTTGGTCTTCCACAAGGACAGGGTATCCTTGAGAACTAATCCAACCTTTTTGCCTAAGGTGGCCTCGAAAACTAATTTGAACCAATCTATTGATCTCCCTGTATTTTTCCCTAATTACTCAAACAGATCGGAACAAAAATTACATTATCTTGATGTTCACCGCCAACTCAGATATTATTTGGACAGAACAAAACAATTCAGGAAATCCGATCAGCTCTTTCTTTCTTATGCTGAAAATAAGAAAGGCCTTCCTGTCTCCAAAGTGACCTTATCTAGATGGCTTTCTTCCACCATCTCCGAAATCTATCAGCTCAGGGGAAAACAGCTGTGCAAAAGCGCATTCAACCAGAAGTTTAGCCACTTCCACAGCTTTTCAAGCTAGACTTCCATTAGACACTATTTGTGCAGCAGCCACTTGGGCCACTCCTCATACCTTTGTTTCTCATTTCAAATTGGATTTGGCCTCCAGGGATAGAGCCAGTTTTGGCTCTACAGTTCTCAAGAGTCTGTTCCATTGAGCCACCCAGGATAGAGGTGCTAGGGACACGGTCCCATCAAGCAAGAATGAAGGCGAGATTGACAACTTAACATTGAGAAGTTATGTACCTACCATAACGTTCCATGTTAGTTGTCTTCTCTCGCCTTCTTTCTTGCGACCCTCCCTCCTGCCCCCTGGCCTGGACAGACCTTTTTCTCCCTATCTGGAAGATTGCTTCCTAAGACCAGCTAGTTCTGGCCTTTTTTATAGCCCATCCTTTAGGCTTTTTGCCTTTCTTTCCTTAGGAAGGTTTTTTGTGCTAGGTGTTATTGCCTATAGGTACCAAACGAGATCTGGGTACTTACCGCCTTGCATCATGGGATATGGGGCTGCCTCGAGCTGGTAAAAGTGACTCTCGAGCTTAGCAAAGTGCCGAGTCGGAGCCGAGGATCGGCTCCGAACCCATCAAGCAAGAAAGAAGGCGAGAGAAGACAACTAACATGGAACGTTATGGTAGGTACATAACTTCTCATTTCATATTCTGGGATTCCAGACCATCCTTCAAAGGAATTCCTCAACCCCCTTGAAACCAAATGGCTTCCTTTTCCCCAGTCTTGCACTCCCTTCTTTTTCAAGGCACTGTCCAAGAGGTACCGTTACATCTTAGAGGGAAGGAACTTTATTCCAGAATGTTCATGGTCTCCAGGAAGGAAGGTCTGTGGAAACCTATTTTGGATCTATCTCATCTGAACACCTTTCTCAAGGTCCCCTCCTTTCTGATGCTGATTCTTTCTACTCTACTCCCCTTGATCCCTCCCTCAGACCTACATGGTGTCCTTAGACATAAAAGATGCCTACCTGCACATCTCTATCTACCCACTGTTCAGGAAATTCCTTCATTTCTCAGTGGGTTCATCACATTTTTAGTTCTCTGCTTTGCCATTTTGTCTCTCCACAGCTCCAAGAGTGTTAACAAAGTGTCTAGCCCCAGTTATTGCTTTCGCCAGAATGCAAGGGATCCAACTCTTCCCATACCTGGGTGATATCCTCATCCAGGCATTGTCCCCACAGTTGGTACAAGAGCACCTGGACTATGCCATGTGCCTGCTGAAATGGCTAGGGTTCACCATAAATCTTCAAAAAGCCTCTCTGACCTCCTTCCAGGACAATTTATTTCTAGGATGCAGGATTCTCTCAGGGCAGTTGATGGCCTGCCTACCTCCAGACAAAATTCAGAGCCTCACTACATATTTCCAGGAACTACTTCCTCTCCAAGCTCTGTCAGCCAGGGAGTTCCTGAGACTCTTGGGGCTCATAGCTACCACCATTCCCATAGTATCCTTGGCAAGACTGCACATGAGAAAATTTCAATGGCTCCTAAGGACTGCCTGGAAACAGCATCTACACCCTCTGAAGTTTATGGTCCCCTTCTTACCTTACCTATCCAAGGAGCTAAAGTGGTGGATTGCTCAGATTTCGAAAAAATCCAGGCCTTCCTTTGCAACCACCCTCCCCCAACCAGGATCTGTACACGGATGCATCAGACTTGGGTTGGAGGTCATCCCTTGGAGACTGGAGAGTGAGAGATGTATGAACCCCCTACCAACAGAGAGAATGCATTAACATCAAGGAAATGAGAGCATTGATCTTTGCCCTACAATTTTTCAAGGCTCGCCTTCTTCCAGGAGTGCTGAGATGGTACACAGACAACACAATGCAGTGGTATACCAACAAACGGGGGGGGGGGGGGTCCTACATCCTTTGCAAGACTGGCTTTGTATGCATGGGAGATTGCTCAACAGAGTCCGGTGTCTCTCCTAGCCATCTACATCCCCTCAGCCCAGAATGTGATGGCAGATTCTCTAAGCAGGTCCGTGGCTCAATCCCATGAATGGATGTTAAACTGTGTTCCTGGACCTTGTCCATTGATGGGGTACACCTCAGGTAGACTTGTTTGCCTCCCCCATGCACAGACAACTCCCAACTTACTGCACATGGATATATACTTCTGGAAGGGGATGTTGGCATATGCATTCCTCTCTTTCATCTTCTACAGAAAGTTCTACTGAAAATTCAGAGAAAGCCACCAGAAATCTTATTGGTGACCCCCTTTTGGCCAAGACAGTACTCATTCCCCCTTCTACATTATCTGGCCAAGGGCAATCACCACAAGTTACCCCTCAGGATGGACCTACTCACACAGGAAAAGGGAACTCCCTGAGATATCCACCTTGAACTTAACACTGTGAGTGATAGGGCGTTAATCCCCTTTAGACACCTTTATACTGAGGACGTGCTTCAGGTTCTGCAGGAGGCCAGAAAAACCACTACCAGAAAATCCTACCTATCCAAATGGAAAAGATTTTCGACTTGATGTCTCACACATGACTTACAACCACTGTTGGTAGAACCTCCAGTGGTCCTGTCTTACCTGTGTGAATTGATGAACACTGGCTTGTCATATTCTTCCATCAAGGCACATCTGTCTGCCATCTCAGCATGTTTACCTTTGACTCCAGGTAGTCCTGCACATTAGACCCCCAAGGAAACTTATCCTTCTTCCTTGAGACCTTAACTTTGCATTGGAAAAGCTTACCTTACTCCCTTTGAACCAGCTAAGGACTCCACTCTGCAACACTGCACATGGAAAATTGGTGGCTATTACTTCTCTGAACATGTAAGCCCTCATGGCTTAACCCCCTTTCACATTTTCCCATAGGGACAGGGTTTGCCTGCATACCAAGCCATCCGTTATGCCCAAGGTAGTTAATGAACTCTCCCTCAATCAAGCCATCAATCTGCCTACTTTCTTCCTTTCACCACAGTCCTCTAGCAAAAGGATCCTCCACTCCTTGGATGTGCATAGACAACTCAGATACTACTTGGCTAAGAGCAAACCCATTTGAAAATTGGATAGGCTCTTTATCTGCTGTCACCCAAGAGCCCTGGGACACCCTGTTTCCAAGCAAACTATTTCTTCATGGAACTCTAGAGCAATCACCTTCTGCTGCACAGCCAGTGGTAAGAAGCTTCCTTTCCCAGCGAAGGCACACTCCACTAGGGCTGTGTCCTCTTCTGAGGCTTTCTTTCAAGGCTTGGATACAGTTGCCATTGTAGAGGCAGCTGCATGGTCATCTGTCTACACTTTCACCAAACATTACAAGTTGGATGTCATTTCCATGTCCAGAGCAGGTTTTGCTAGGACTATTTTGCATGGCTTTGTGGAAAACACCTGTGTTCCTCCCCCCATTCCTACTGTAACATGCGCTTTGGCACTCTCCCTCATGTAATGGAGACTGCAGCATATAAATAGAAGGACATAGTATAGCTGTGTATAATCTTACCATAACTTTAGATGTCCTTCTCTTCTATAAGCTGCAGCTGTAGTTTCCCACCCTGCCTTCCCCCATTGCTTGCCTAACTCCTGGGTACCTACTCCCTTTAGGCTGGTGCCCAGTGGCATTCGGTTCTGAAGTAGTTGCGTGCTGACGTCCGCTTTATACCCGACTTCTGTTTATGGACGATGTACACTGGGTGATGCGGGCTGTCGCACGTACCTTATCAATAGCATTTATCTTTGGTAAAACGTCTGGACATACTAGTCAGTCGGAGGTGGACTCCCTCATGTAATGGATACAGCAGCATATAGAAGAGAAGGACATTTAAGGTTATGGTAAAATTTTGCACAACTATACTTTACTCAAAGTTGTAAGCTCCAAAGTAGCATCATGAAATAGTGCCATCCCTTCTTTGTGTGGAATAGAGGAAAATAAGTCCACTACATCTATTGTGCAAAAACAGCAACCATTTGTGTACAGCTCTTCTTTAATTTTACCCAGAAAATCCCAGGAATCCTTAAGTAGTTAGTCAATAAATTTCAAAGTGTTCTTAAGAAGCCTGTCCACAAAAACACTCAGTGAGTTAGTGGTACTGTTATGTGATGCAACTATCAGCTTATACGGGGGGGTTTGGATATTCTTATGAACCTTGGGAATACCAAATAGTATAGGGATAGTTGGTTGGGGGTTAACCAGAAATCTATACAGATCTTAATGTATAGCCTCTTGAAGTAAAGAACCTTAAAGGAAAAGCTGGATTTTCCAGTGTACTATGTTAATTTCTTTGACAGATGCAGCCTCATATTTATCTGTGTCATGTAATGTGATTAATTTGCCAACTGTAATTCGTTTTGTCAACTATTACAATCCCTCTACCCTTGTCTGGCTTCATTATTCTAAGGGAATTATTAAATCTTAATTCTCTCATGAATGTACTTTATTTTGTTAAGTTATATGTCCTTTTGTTGCATTGTATAAGTGTACTATGTATATTTTTAGTACAAAGTTTCTCAAAGGTAGCTATAGTAGGGTGGATGAATGGGTTAAATGTACTCCTTTTTCTGAAACCCCTGATCTGAAGTAGTTAACTTCATTTTATCTGCAACCTGTGGGTATTCAGATCCATATCGGATCCGAACCAGCAACTTTTTTTCTAGCATCTGCTCCAAGCTCCTCCCCCTACCCATAATGCACTACCATCTCCTACCTTCCCTCAGATCTTGTTTGCCGCGCCAGTAGTGTGCATCATGGTCTCCTTCACTCTGAGCTCAGGGATATTTAGTTTATTAATACTTAGTATTTAGTTTGTCTGAGTGAATTGTTTCCCTTCCTCCCCCACTAGTATATCACTTGTTCGTCGGTTAGTTTAAAAAAAAAAAGTTTTTGTTGTAAAACTCTGTAGAGTAGTTGTTAGGCCTGCCCTTGCCCTACGTGTGTTTTGTGAGTGGTGTTTTTGCAGGTAGTGGTGTTTGTGCAGGACCATGGCTGATCAGCCAAAATCTGTATTTAAGAAATGCACAGTGTGTGGCCATAAGCTTTCCCTGGCTGATGGTTTCACACTGTGTGTTATTTGTTTGGGAGTGTCACATTTGTCGACACAATGTGCAGTCTGCACTGGGTTCAGTCCTAGAGCCCTCAGGGATCAGAAGGCCAAATTGGTAGCTAAAGGCCTTCTCCCTGCATCTATGCTGGAATCTGCCACGGCCTCGGTACCTAGTACTCAACCTCCCACCCAGACAGGGACTCAAACTCCCACTTCTTCTGGTGCTGGGTCAAGCAAGGGAAAAGCTTCAGTCAGTCTTGCTGACAAGGAGAAGGACAGAGAAAGGCGCAAGAAGGATAGGGACAAGAAAAGCGACAGACCTCTCAAGAGATCCCCCGACAGGGAACTCTTCCTTAGTCCCCCTTCTAAGTCCATGAGGCCTGTTTCTCCACGCCTCCGGTCTCCTCGTTTTTCACCGGAGCCGTTGGAGCCTTCGAATCTAAGGCCTTTCTCGCCTGCACTGCACAGACCAGCCAGATCCGAGTCGGTGGCTTCTTTGAGATCGACTCGGAGCTTATCAGACTTAGACATGGACAGCATGATGCGGAGATTCATTCAGACCCAAATACAGATGCGAGTCTTGTCAGGCCCCTCTCCCTCTGGAGGGGGAACCTCCATACCCTTTTTCCGCCCCATCTTTCCTTCCCCGATCTGGGCTTCGGCTTCGGGGCTCATGGATCCAAGGATTTTCGGAGCTGGTAGTTCGGCGCCAACGGTTCCCCAACCTAAACTCCGGCTGTTACCTTGAGCTCCTCGGATCCAACTAGTTCGGACCCGAGTGACTCTCGAAGCCGCAGACAGGGAGTCAGACCCAAGGGAATGGATTCTTCGGCTTCACCTTTTCGGATCCGACCCATTTCCTCGGACCTCAGGCTACCCTTGCTTCGGCTGCGGTCCCTGCTTTGGATCCGGGGAGGGCGTCTTCCTTGCTGGGTGCCAAGGAGGTACACTCTCCTTCAGCCTTCAAAGTGGTGGAGAGGGTTCTTTCCCAGGGATTGAGACCCCAGCCCATTCCCTCGGATTCTACCCAGACACCCCTGGATTTGGTGACGACTTCCTTCATCCTGTCTCTGGGACAGCCCATTCCAGAGGATCCCCAGGTTATTTCCCCTGAGGAACCCCCTGCGGCTTACGAGTCCTCTTCTGAGAGTCCCACTGAAGAGGGTCACCATAAGTGCAAGTGCAAAAGGAGGCACTTGGACTCCCCCCGAGTTCCTTACTACGGACACTTACTTAGATGAAGGAGAAGGTTCCCCCAGGTCACCTCCCGAAGATGTCTCCTTCGGAGAAATCATTGAGATCCTCTGCCAGAGGGGAGGTTGGTCAGCCCCAAAACCTTCTGGGGATGAGTCAGTGTTCCTGGAGGCCTTTGGCATGGGCCCATCTACTTCTTGAGTATCCCGCCAGCCGACTTCTTGGTGGACCTTATCACCACGCGAGCATGGAAGGAGCCTGACACCATAGAACCCATCCCCAAACGCCCCGACAAAATTTTATCTCCCCCTTCCAACAGACAACCTTGGTCAAAAGGAGCCCCATTTGATGCTATGTTGGTCGTAGCAGCCACCTAGCACAGGAGATATCCTCAGTCCACCCTCCAGACAAGGAGTCCAGGTCGGTGGATAGGTTTGGGAAGCGTGTTTATTCCTCAGCGACCTTTTCAATCTGTGCGCTGAACTGTTTGGCACATGTGATCTGGCTTCAGCGAGACCTTGCATCGGAATTCACTGGGTTGCCCCCAGAGTCTTTATCACCGCAGGACAAACTGACAGTTGTTCTCTGCAAAAATGTCTACTCTGAAGTCAGTCTCAAACACGTCTATGCAGCTCTTTTCCCATGCCATGGAAGGAGCAGCTAGGGTGGCCAGGACAGGCATAGCCATGAGGCATCATGCCTGGCTCAGGTTGTGTCAGTTCGCGTACCCTTTCAAGATGTCGTTTATTAATGCTCCCTAAGACGGTTCTTCCCTTTTTGGGAAGACAGTACGTTACACACTTGTCCAGAGCGAAAAGGACGGGAAGACTTTGTCTGCCATTGGGATCCACTTCTCTAACCCTCAGCGGTCCTCCTGTATGAATCAAAGAGGGAAAAAGAAGATGTGGTTCCGAAAATCTCAGCTTTCCCGGGATTCGCAGGACAACTATTCCCCCAGAGGTAGAGGGGGTCCCAGGAATTTTGGGTCTAGGGAGCCCTTTTCTGATAGACCCGGTCAGCTGCCCTGAGGAGTTGCCCGGCTGTCCTACTCTGGAGGCAGTTGGGGGAAGATTGTCCTTACACCCAGTGACATGGGAGTCCATTACAGCAGATTGCTGGGTGTTACAGATTATATCCCGAGGTTACACTATCCCATTTGTTGCCCCTCCAAATGTTCCAAAACACCTCCCAGATGTTCCACCCACTCACAGGGAGGCCGCAGCTCTAGAGGTTTCAAAGCTGCTTCTCAAATGAGCCATCTAACAGGTCCCCCCCCCCCCGACCTGTCCAGAGCCCCCCCCGACCAGTCCAGATCAGGCATCTACTCAAGGTTCTTTTTAGTGCCAAAAAAGACGGGGGGACCTCAGGCCCATTCTAGACCTGTCAACTTTGAACCTGTCTGTAGCCAAACAGAAATTCCGGATGGTCACCCTACAGTCCATTCTACCTCATCTCCGAGAGTGCGACGGGTTATGCTCATTAGACCTCCAGGATGCTTACTATCACATCAAGATCCACAGAAGCTCCAGGAGGTTTCTGCGCTTCCGGCTGGGAGCCAGTCATTTTCCATTCAGAGCCCTACCTTTGGTCTCACCACAGCCCCCAGGGTGTTCACCAAGGTAATGGCATTTGTAGCGCTCACCTGAGGCTTCAGGGTATTCGGTATTTCCTTACCTGGACAACTGGCTCTTTGCTGCGCCCAACAAGAGTCTGCTTTGTCTGGCCCAAGACTACTTCATTCGGTTGGCAGATCTATTGGGGATTACAGTCAATTTTCAGAAATCCCAATTGCAACCAGTACAAGTTTTAGACTTCATTGGGGCATGGTTAGACACCTTGCAGATGAAAGTATTCTTAACTCCAGACAGGATCTTACACCTCAGTTGCCATATAGCTCAAATAGCGAACTTCAAGTCTCCAAAGGCGAGCGAGATTCTCCTGGCACTGGGCTCCATGGCTGCCTCCATATCGATTCTCCCTTGTGCGCGCCTTCATATGTGGGTTCTTCAATGGACTCTGGCTGTTCAATGGTCTTTGCTAGACCTGCCCATGGAATTTCCGATCAGGATCAGTCACGTCTGCAGGACATCCCTTCTTTGGTGGTTAAATTCACTGGAGATATTAGAAGGATGCCCCTTCGCGTCATCTGCAGTCCAAGCCACAGTGACCACGGACACCTCCCAACTTGGGTGGGGGGGACACTGTTCGGGAAGGACAGTCCAAGGCATGTGGTCCCAGTCAGAGACCAAGTTGCACATAAACGTTTTAGAGATGAGGGCTGTGCTTTTAGCATTGGAAGCCTTTCACACTGTCCCTCCTCTCGGATTGATTGCAATTCAGTCAGACAACATGTTGGTTGTCTGATATATCAACAAGCAGGGGGGGAACAAGATCCTATCCCCTATGTCGTGAGGCCATGAAAGTGTGGGAGTGGGCGATCTCCACCGGTCGGTTTCTGATAGCAATGCACATCCTGGTGTGTTCCAACATTTTAGCGGACAGATTGAGTCGGGCTATTCTGATGCCGTACGAGTGGTCTCTGAAACAGTCAGTAGCAGAGGAGATATTCCTTGCATGAGGTCAGCCTTGCTGCCATCTCTTCGCATCTCCTTCCAACGCGAAGTGCAGTGAGTTCTTCACTCTGATTCCCTCACCAGGGGAAGCCGCCAGAGACGCTCTAGTCCATGCTTGGTCCCCGGGCTTCTGTATGCGTACCCACCTTTGCCACTCATTCCAAAGTTTCTTCAGAAAGCTTGCCGACTGCGGTGCAAAGATATCCTCATTGTCCCGTTCTGGCCTCGTCAGGTTTGGTTCCCATTCCTTTGGTCTCATCTCTTAGCTCCTCTGTGGGTTCTGGATCCCTGCCCGGATCTAATCTCCCATGCTTCGGGTGTCTGCCCGCCTGACCTGGGCAACCTCAAGCTGACAGCTTGGTTGCTCCAGTTCCGTTGATTGCCAGGACTCCCAGTCTTTCATCCCCGGTAAAATCCATACTGGTGGCTTCTCTTAAAGATTCCACTAGGAAACTTTATCGCAGTAAATGGAAGCGTTTTTCCATTTGGGCATTGCAGAGAAACCTAGATCCCTTTACAGCCCCTGTTCCAGCGTTGGATTTATTGTCTGGCATTTTTCAGCAAGGAGCTAGCTCCTCCACAGTGAAAGTACAGTTGGCAGCCATTTCTAATTTTCATGTTGGTGAAGACAACATTGCCTTAGCTTCTTCTAGGTTGTGTAAGGCCTTTCTTAAAGGCACTTTTCTGTTGCACCCTCCTGTCAAGGATTCAGTGCCCCCTTGGGACCATACCTTTGTCCTACAGGCATTGGTGGCTCCTCCAGTCGAACCGGCAGCTTCGGTGGATTTAAAATTTTTGTCCTGGAAGACAGCTTTCCTAGTCGCCATTACATCTGCTAGGAGGGTTTCTGAGCTTCAAGCTTTGTCTGCCGTGCCTCCTTATTTGGTCTTCCATAAGGATAGGGTCGCTCTTCGTACTAATACTTCCTTCTTACCCAAAGTGGCATCTGAAGCAAACATAAACCATTCCATTAATCTGCCTGTTTTCTTTCCTAATTTCCAAAACAAGGGTGAATACAAACTTCATTTGTTAGATGTTCATAGACAACTTTGCTTCTGTCTTCATAGAACAAAATCATTCCGCAAGACTGACCAGTTTGTTTGTTTCCTTTTCCAAATCCTTTCTGGGAACTATTTCTAAGGTTTCTTTGGCCAGATTGCATTTTGCATGTCTACAAAGCGAAAGGTTCATCTCCTCCTGGTATTGTTAAAGCTCACTCTACCAGGTCCATGGCGACGACTTCTGCTTTTTGGTCTAGGGTTCCTTTGGACAACATTTGTGCAGCAGCGACCTGGGCCAATTCATATACCTTCATTTCCCATTACAAATTAGATCTGATTTCTAGGGGTAGAGCATTCTTTGGCTCTGTGGTGCTCAGGAATATCCTTCCATAAGGGCCTCACAGGATTTTAGTAGCTGGGGACTCTGTCCCACAGGTTGCAGATAAAATGAAGTTAACTACTTCAGATAATGAAGTTATGTACTCACCATAACGTTCCATCTGAGTAGTTATACTTCATTTTTCTGCAGCCTTCCCTCCCTCCATCCTCCGGACCTTGTCCTGTCTGTATAGGTTTGGTTCATTAGGCTGAGTTGCTTATGTATTTAGTTGCTGCAAACTCTATCTGAGGGAAGGTAGGAAATTGTAGTGCATTATGGGTAGGGGAGGAGCTCGGAGCTTTGAGCAGATGCTAGAAAAAAAGTTGCCTGCTCGGATCCGATATGGATCTGAATACCCACAGGTTGCAGAAAAATGAAGTATAACTACTCAGATGGAGCGTTATGGTGAGTACATAACTTCTTTTTCTCCTGTGCCATATCTTTCCCAAGATGCTGTTCTCTAAACATCATTTGCAAATTGAGTTTTCTAGTGTAGAATTTTAACTCAATCATAGTGTCTGCAATATCTGTGTCCTATGTTGGAACAAACTTAAAACCTTTTTTAAATAACATAAAAAAGTTTTGTCTATCGTAAACCCCATATAGTTAAAAAAAAATGTTAAATCCCTGGTAGGTTAACATTTTCCCATCAGATGTAGACAAAACCTCATCTACTGGTGAAGGGTTTAATATTTGCTGCAGTTGTTTGTTTTCCACTGTTGTTTCCTCCCATAGTTCCTCTGCACCTTCAAGGTGCGGGTGATTTAAAAATTCTGCTGTCTCAACCAATATTCTCTCTGATCGTCTCAGAGGTGGAAACTCATAATCAAAATCATTTGTCCGATGGTCCAATGTGTGCTCATCCCCACCACTTTGATTACAACCTCCTGAATGCATGGATTTACTTTGATTAATAAAATTTGCTTTCAGTAAAGGGTAGGCTGTTTTTGATTGGTAATCCTCTTGGTTCCTATAGAATTTTTTCTGTTTCCTGTGTAAATTGATCTTTATCTGTTCATCAGCTTTGTTTAAAATAGTATTGTATTTTGAAATGTTCACTTCAAAAAACAAGTTGTCAATAATTTCATTACTAAATATATTTACCTCTTCCAGTAAGGAACTTATTTTAGCATCAAGTATGATAATGTATTGCATTAGTTCAAACTCATGCCTGTCAAACATATCCAAAAGTTCAACAAGCTCACCACTGTCCATTGTGATTCCATTTGGGAATTTATACATTCTCAAACCTTTTGGTGCTCTTTTCACTCTTAAACTTTCAGCTAAATATGTGTATTCATACCGTAAATTACACAAGTTACTTAATTTTGCTTCCAGTTCATACAGTTTGGTTTAAAAGCTTTCAGTAGGCTGCTGTTGTTGAAGTGAGTTAAAAGAGCATTCCCTGTTAAGCCAGTCCTGAAAATGTCCTTTTTGTATGAAAGAGTTCCCAGGAAATCTTGAGTTGCTATATACACCACAGGATCCATTCATTTGCCCTGGATTGTTCAAAATGCACCATTCTGCTCCTCATACTCTAAGGAAATGTCACTTCCTATAGGCTGAGACTTCCAGCCTCCCATTACTGTAGAAACCGAGTCGTCCAGTTTTTAGAAAGAGTCCATGATCTGCGAAAATTGTTGACAAAGCAACCCAATAAGCTGTGTGAGATCCCCTGTGTAGGAGCAATTTCCAGCCCTTCATGATGTAGAGAAACTGGAGCAGCAAGATCCGTTTTGGATCCAGCACATGCACTGGTTGAAGAATCCATGGTGAAAGCCAGACTAGATATGGATAAAGTTTTATGCCTGAATATTTGTGGAAAGTAGTACAAGTGAAGATGAACCACGAGGATTGGTTATGGTAATGTTTGGAGAAATTTCCTAGCATTGTGGAATACAGTATTTAATATCAGCTTGCCATTGATTAACCAAATTGACAGTACCTAAATGTCATCCAGTAGAGGCTTGGTAACAGCAGGCAGTCTGTTGCTAGATCTTTTAATAACAGTGTCATTTGTGTAAAGAAGACAGTTGAAGTGAGTAAGGTCCTGTGGCATATAACTGATAAATAATGAGGAAAGGAGGGGGGCAAGTGCTGATCCATAATGAACTCTGGTGGGTAGAATCCCAAGTTATTTTTGTACATTGAAAACAAAAAAACTGTAAATGCCCTGCCTAAGAGAGAATTTTTGAACAAGCAAAAAACTTTGGTAGAATTTTTTTTTTATAATAAACTACAGTGATCCGCAGTATCAAAGGCCCATTTCTTGTTGAGAAGAATTGCACAGGATAAGATCATTGCCAATGTTTGTAAAAAAAAAGAAGAACCTGTGGGTTTCGGATCCAATATGGATCCAAGCCGGCAGCTTACCAAGCTAAAGAGCTGAGCTCCAAGCTCCTCCCCCTTACCCATACTACACTGCAACCTCCTTCCAATCCTCAGATCAAGTTTGCCACCCACTGTGTGATGCACAACAACCTAAGAGACAAAAACCTAACCAGAATACATAAACTAAGCTCACCAGACCCAGGGACAATGAGCTCAAAACACAGACATAAACCACCAAGATCGGGGGAAGGAGGGAGGGAAGGTTGCTGACAAATGAAGTCTAACTACTCGGATGGAATGTTATGGTGAGTACATAACTTCTTTAGCTGAAGTAGTTAACTTCATTTGATCATCAACCTGTGGGACAGAGTCCCCAGCTACCAAAAATCTTGGGAGGCCCTTAAGGAAGGGTATTCCTGAGCACTGCAGAACCAAAAGAAGCCCTTCCTCTAGACACCATATCCAGCTTATAATGAGTAATAAAAGTGTGAGTGGAAGCCAGGTAGCTGCTGAACAAATGTCATCCAGGGAAACTCTGGACCAAAATGCAGCAGAAGTAGCCATAGAATGAGTACAGTGAGCATCAACCCTGTCTGGTTCCGGTAATTTGTGTTCCTTGTATGCCTGTAAAATACAACGATAGCTCCATCTAGCAAGAGTCACCTTTGAAACTGGTTTCCCCAAAAAAGGTTTAGGAAAGGAAACAAAACACTGATCAGACTTATGGAAGGGTTTAGACCTATGCAAGTAAAAGCATGACTGTCTGTGAACGTCCAGCAAATGAAGTTTGTATTCCCCTTTATTTTGAAAGTTAGGGAAGACTACTGGGAGATTAACAGACTAATTAATGTTTGACTCTGAAGCAACTTTAGGAAGGAAAGAAGGATTAGTCCTGAGAGACACCCTATCCTTATGAAAAACAAGGTACAGGGGTTTCATACATAAGGCTTGAAGCTCTGACACTCTTCTGGCCGAAGTGATAGCCACTAGGAAAGCTGTCTTCCACAACAAGAATTTCAAATCAACTGATGCTGCGGGTTCGAATGGAGGCACAACTAAGGCCTGAAGAACCAAGGTCAAATCCCATGGAGGAGAAGGATGCTTAATAGGTTCATAGGTTGGTACTAGGCTATCGGCCCTAGGGCCTATACAAGCCTAGCCATAACAATTCCATGGCTATTTCTTCCCACAATATTTACTTGCCTGGACCCCTGTCTAGCAGGGCGACTGACGTAATCCCTGGGGTGAATTTCCCATCTCCCATCCAGTCGTCAAGGTTCCTTTTGAAGAGGGCCAAAGAGGTGCTCTGCTTGACATGTATGGGCAGTCTATTCCAGAGTTTGGGAAGTCTCTGGGTCAGGAACCTATCCCTCCAGCATGTTTTGTTCATTGTGTTGACAAGGTTTAGATCCCTGGAGCGTGTGAATCTGAGGGATTGGGATTTCTTTAAGTGTAGCATATTCAACAGCTCTGTGTTTGACATGGCCTTGTGTATAAAGCAGAGATCTCTTCTGAGTAGACGATATGCGACAGCGTATAGCTGGAGTTTTTTTAGATGGTCAGTATAGGGCATCTGTTGTAGGCTTGTGATTCTTTTAGTGAGGTATTTCTGCTGCCTTTTCAGTTGTTGCAGATGTCTTGAGAAGTACATAACTAAATGGGATATTGTATTCTATAACGGGTCTAATGAGGGATGAGTACAGTGGGACCATGACCTCCTTTTTTCTGTATGAAAAGCCCTTCATAAAGAGGTGTGCCACATAGAAGGATTTCCAGACTGTTGTGGCAATGTGGTTATCAAAGGTGAGACCACTGTCCACCTGTGTCCCGAAGTCTCTTATCACACTTTCGGTGTTCGGTGTACTGCCACCTATGTGGTAATTCACAGGTACATGTTTTTTCCCCAAAGGGGATAACTATACATTTCTTGGCATTGAGCTTGAGCCGATGGCTGTGGCACCAAGCATCTGTTTATGTAAGGCCCTTTTGTAGAATATCCACATCATTTGGGGATTCAATAATGGCTCCCAGTTTGCAGTCATCTGCGAACTTTGTTAGCCAGAGTCCCTTAGTGTTGGCCTGTACTTCAAGAAGTAGATGCCAAACAAGAGCGGTCCCAGGACTGAACCCTGAGGTACTCTACTTGACTGGAGCTGGATTTGGAGTCAGCTACTTTTACAGTGTGGGTTCTTTCAGTAAGCCAGTTGGCAACCCATCGAGTGACGTAGGGATTACTGCCCAGCTTAGTAAGTTTATCTATGATTCCAAAGGGGGGATGGTGTCCGAAGGTGTTGCCGAGGTCCATAAAGGCTGTGTGGACCACCTTAACCTCATCCACAGCTCTGGAGACTGATTCAAAGAAGTCAGTCAGGTTCAGGAGACAAGTTCGGCCCTTCACGACCCCAAACTGGGTGGGGTCCAGTATTTGAAGATTGCCATTGTCTTTATTTATAAGTTTCATGATAATACGTTACATGGCCTTGCAGATTAGGCTCGTCAGACAGATGGATAATAGGAGGTCTCAGTAAAAAAGTACCTTTGATATAGGTCTTAACAAATTCTGGCCGCAGCTAGAAAACCTGAATTTTCTCCTACATGAAATTGGGATATAGCCACCAGCTGGACTTTCACTGTGGAAGAGCTGGCCCCCTGCTAGAAAATTTGAGGCAAAAAATGTAACACCGCCGTACAAGAGAGGTAAAAGGATCCAAATTTCTCTGAGAAGCCCAAATGGAAAAATGCTTCCATTTACTACAGTACACCTTCCTGGTAGAGGACTTGTGTGCCGCCACCAGAATGGACTTAACGGGGGAAGAGAGACCTGGAGTCCTGGCAATTAATGGAACTGGAGCAACCAAGCAGTAAGCTTGAGGCTGTCCAGATTCGGTGGAGGAATTCCTGAGGGATGACGAATGAGATCCGGAATGGGATCCAATATCCAGGGCGGAGCTACTAGATGAGACCGTAGGCAGGGAAACCAAATCTGACGAGGCCAGAATGGGACTATGAGGATAATCCTGCTCCCCAATCTCCGAGCTTTCTGTAAGTTTTGTCATGAGAGGAAGTGGGGGGGTATGCATAAAAAAGACCAGGTGGACAAGCATGGACAAGAGAGTCTCTGGGGGTTCCCCCATGGAGGAATCAGAGCGAAAAACTTGCTTCACTTCGCATTGGACAGCGATGTGAAGAGATCGCAGCAAGGCTGATCCCACTTGAGGATGATCTGTTCTGCTACATAAGGGTTCAGAGCCCACTCATAAGGCAAAAAGATAGCCCTGCTCAGTTTGTCCGCCAAAATGTTGGACTGACCTGGGATGTGCGTTATTAGAAAACTGTTGGTGGAGATTGCCCATTCCCACACTCTCATGGCCTCTCGACAAAGTGGATAGGACCTGGTTCCCCCCTGTTTGTTGATATACCAGACCACCGACATATTGTCTGACTGAATTGCAATAGTTCCCAGAGGAAGAGGAGCATGAAGGTCCTGCAACGCTAAAAGGACTACTCTCAGCTCTAGAACATTGATATGCAGAACGGTCTCATTTGGGGTCCACATGCCTTGGACAGTCCTGCCTAAGGAATGCTCTTCCACCTTAGACTGGAGGCATCCGTGGTCACCATGGCTTGGGGTGGAGGCCTAACAAAGGGGCGTCCTTCTCGCAGATCCTAGGATCGAAGCCACCACGAGAGAAACTTTGCCCACTTTGCTTAGAGGAATCGGGAAGTCTGGGGGCTGGTATAACAGAGACCACTGAACTTGTAACGTCCACTGTAACACTCTCATATGTAGACGTGCACAAGGAACCAGATTTATAGCTGCTGCCATGGATCCTAGGGCTCTCAGGACTAACTCTGCTGGGGGTGAAGGAGTCTGAAGAAGCGCCAAGACATGAAGGGTCAGGTTCTGAAGTCTGTCTGGGGTCAAAAATATCCTGGCCTGAAGAGAATCTATTCTTGCCTCTTTGAAGTCCAGAATCTGAACAGGCTGAAGAGAGGACTTTGTGAGGTTTATTGTAATACCCAGCAGGTTCGACAACTTAAGAAAGGAATTTCTGGCTAGCACAAGTTGATGCCTGGTGGGGGTGGTGAGGATCCAATCGTCCAGGTACGGGAAGACCTGAATGCCTTGAAGCCTCAGGTGGGCCGATCCAACTGCCACGACCTTGGTAAACACCCTGGGGCCTGTGGTGAGGCTGAAGGGTAGGACCCTGAACTGGTAGTGACTGACTCCTAGCTGAAAGTGGAGGAACCTCCTGGATCACCTGTCCATCAGGATATGGTAGTACGCATCCCTGAGGTCTACCGAGCACATCCAGTCTTCCTCCTGCAAGAACGGCAAGATGGATTGTAATGTGACCATCCGGAACCTCTACTTGGCAAGGGACAGGTTCATCATGGATAGGTCGAGAATCGGCCTCAAGTCCCTCGTCTTTTTTTTTGGCACCAAAAAGAACCTGGAATAGATGCCTGATCCGGACAGGTCTGGGGGCACCAGCTAGATTGCTCTTTTGCATAGCAGCTTTTCTATTTCCAAAGCTGCTGCCTCCCTTTGAGCGGGTGGGACATCTGGGAGGTGCCTTGTGGATAAGGGACTGTGTATGGAGGGAATGGAATAACCTCTGAATATTATTCGAAGCACCCAGCGATCTGATGTTATGGACTCCCATTGAGCTAGGTGCCTCGAAAAACACCCCCTGACTGCCTCCAGAGTGGAGCAGTTGGGCAACCCCTCAGGCTGCTGCCCGGGTCGATCCAAAAAAGGTTCCCGTTACCTGAAGTTCTTTGGTCCCCCTCTGCCTCTGGGCCAGTGTCCACCTTGTCCCCCTCTGCCTCTAGGGGAAAAGGAGTCCGGAGTGTTCCGGAAATGCTGAGACTTCAGGAACCACAACAACTTCTGCTCTCGCTGGTTCCTGGAGAAGGACCTTTGAGGGTTGGAGAAGCGGATCCCGATGGCCGACAGCATCTTCCCATCCTTCTCACTTTGGACTAGCGTGTCTTGGACGGTTTTCCCAAACAGGGTCGAACCGTCAAAAGAAGCATTTGCGAAGGACGTCTTGAAAGGTTCCGAGAAATCGCAAAGCCAGAGCCAGGCATGACGCCTCATGGCAATACTGGACCCGGCCCCCCTACCGGCTCCCTTGGTGGCATGAGAGAGTAACCGACTTGAGTGGCCATACGAGCAGAGAATGACCGTTTATCCTTAGCTGAAATGGACTCCGGGGGAGACTCCATGTACTCTTTCGCAAGGTCACTCTGAAGTCTAATCTCATGGGCCGTATAGTTCAGCACCCTTATGGCAAAGGTAGCTGAAGCACAATCCATCACCCTAGACTACTTGTCCGGAGAATGGACCGAGGAGCTTTCCTGAGCCAGTTTATTTTTGGTGGCAGCCGCCACCACCATGGCATCAACTGGGGAACCCATACTCCATGCGGGCTTGTCAGTAGGAGGGCTCAACACTTTATCTGGCCGTTTTGGTATTGGCTCTACAGTGTCCGGTTCCAAGCTCTGGTGGTAATGAGGTCCACCAGAGGATCAGCCGGGGGGGGGGGGGAGAGACACCCAAGAGGTTGATGGGCCTGCGTCAAATGCCTCCAGAAATACCGACTCATCCGAAGAAGGCTTTTGGGTGGACCACCCTCCCCTCTGGTGGAGAATTTCCATTATGTCTCCGAAGGAGTAGTCTTTGGGGGGGGGCGATCCAGGGGGAGTCTTCCTTTTCCTCCAAGTCAGTTTCCTAATTGAGGGACTCTGGGGAGTCCATGTGCCTCCTCTTGCACTGGCATTTGTGAGGGACCTCCTCAGGGGGGCTCTCCGGGGAGGGCTCACAAACAGTTTTGTATTCCTTGAGGGGAACCGTCTGGGTCGCATCAGACACAGGCTGTCCCTGGGAGGATTGGATGATAGAAGACATACTCAACTGCGAGGGAGCAGGGGCAGACTCTGAGGAAAGAGTGAGGGGTCTCACTCCTCCTGAGAAGTACCCTCTCCACAGCGTCGAAAGGGAACCAGTTTCTCTGAAACTGGTGGAACAAGTAGCCGTATCCCTCGGATCTGACGAGGGGATCGTAGCCGAGCCTGGAACAGCCGGACTCAGAGGGATGGTATGCCCCAACCACAACGGAGCTGACACACTCCTCACCTCGGATCCAATGCCTAGATCTCTGCTCTGAGAGCTCGGATCTGACATAGGATTCGGCAGACTCTAGGGCATGGCCGGCATCGAAGTTGGAGGAACCATCAGTGCCGACCCCCTGACTCGGGGGCTCCTCAGAGCCATGGACTCGAAACCTGGGGATGGATTGTAGAAGGAGCTATCGGGGCGAACATCAGAGCTGAACTCCCCACTCCAGCGGGAGGGGGAGCCAGCAACAATCTCATATGCAGTTGAGTCTGCACGAACCTTCTCATCTGGTTCATGTCAGCTTCAGAGAGGCTCCTCATGGATCTGGAGGATGCCACAGTCACCGGCCGGGAGGGTAGATGCGAGGATGACCTCGAAGTGGACCGAGCCTCCTCCTTTGACTCTGGGGAGAAACTTGGAGAACGGAGCCAAGGGGAAGATGGCCAGCAACTTTTTCAGGTGTAGAGACCACTTTAGCAGGGGGGGGGGGGGGCTGACGGATCTGAGTCTGCTGGTCTCTTGCGACCCCTCTACTTGTCTCCATCTCTCTCTTTTTCTATCCTTCCCTTTATGCTTCTCCTTCCTGGCCTCTCTATCGTCCTGTTTTGAAGTGGGAGTGTGAGTCCCAGACAGGTGAGGGCCAGAAGCTTGTACAGCCACAGCCGTGGCGGAAGAAGTCGTCGTCACTGGTTCTGCTGGAAGAAGACAGCCAGAATCAGTTTGGTCCTGCAATCCCACAGGGCCCGAGGTTTAAAGCTGCTCAGAACTTGCAGCCCGAAGTAAGGTAGGGAACCCCTAAACACACCACGCACATTGTGTGACCATCGGCCGGTGACCACTTATGGCCACACACTGTGCATTTAGAAAAGGTCGGCTTTTGAGACCCTGACATAGCCACCCTACACTAATCGAGGCTAACTAGCCAAACGTGCACACACACACACGCCAAGGACGGGAAGGGGAGGACAACACTAGGGAAAAAGTTTACAACTTTAAACTGTCTTTTTTTTTTGGTAACCTGAGAGAAAACAAGGGAAAAAACCTACTCACACACACACACACTAACAAAGCGCACAGCTAAAGTTTGATCAGAAATCCCACTTTACCTGCCTGGAGCTCAGAGATCACATCTTGACGAAGCCGCGGCAAACGAGATCTGAGGAATGGAAGGAGGTTCCAGTGTAGTATGGGTAAGGGGGAGGAGCTTGGAGCTCAGATCTTTAGCTTCGTAAGCTGCCGGCTCGGATCCATATCGGATCGAAACCCACAGGCTGATGATCAAATGAAGTTAACTACTGAAGATCTTTTGATTAAGAAAACAGACAGCAGTAAGGGTGCTGTAATACCATGGTATTTCTCTGCTAGAATACTCTTCCTAATATATTTTTGAATTTGATCGTATGCAAAAATGTATTCCTGAATATGATCATATGTTGTCTTTACAAAAAAATTTGGCAGGAGGACACACATTAGTAATTTGGCAAATATCTACAGCTGCAAAAGGGGAGAGAGGGCTTTGAGTAGTGGAATAATCCATATATATTTAAAGTTGCATGGTATGGTGCCTGTAGTTACTGTAATTTATGTGAGTGGTGCACACAATATTGGAGTACCTAATTTCAAAATTGTAGAATTAATAAAATGGATTTTTTGGCACTTCTTGAGCCTGAGCTTTTACAGTTTTCTTAAAATGAGAAGAAAGGCTGTTGCATATATTCATGTAAGGGTGTAGAAGTTCGGCCAAAAAACCTTTTCAGCATCTGCCTAGGGAGAAAAACGCCAACATATTATAAACCTTTTTGAACAGGCATTCAGTAATAATAATATATTAACTATTACACATACATTTGCTTATTAGATTGTATCCATATGATTTAAAGGCAACTATTACAGTATAAAAGATACATCTGCATTAGTAGATATTGAACAATGAACGCTTAAACAGGTGTATTCTCAGTTTTGTGAAAAAGGCTATGGATTATGTGATTAGTGCTTAGAAATTCAAAGAAATGGATGTGTGGGAATTAATTAGGGTAGAAAATGTTAATATTGTAGTTAATAGGTAAGGTAAGCAGGATCATAGGTAAGTATATATATGTATGGTCATCCTAATGTTTATATTAGAAGTAGAGATGAGGCAGTCAAGGCACAAGCATCTTTTTGTCCTGTCAAACAATTCTGTCTTGTTAGTCTAAAAAAAAGTCTTTTACTAAGTGCAGCTGGCAATCGCTACAAAATCAGCTTGCCATTGGATTAATTAGCTTAAGGTGCTAGTTTTTCTCTCTAAATAGTTTTGTGTGGCATTGATTCAGTTTTGTGGTTCTCCTCACAACTTCTTTGGCCAAGGTCAAGTAACTAACAGTGATGATGGCTTTAAACGATAACGTGGAAATGGACATCACAAGTATAAAAGAAACCTTATAACTGCTGATTTTAAAACAATTCAAAACTCAGCAGCAGATCCCAACTAAACCAGATACAAGCATTCCTCTCTTGTCCTGTCAGCAACAGGGAGCAATCCAGAGTAAAGAACGGATGCAACAGATAGAAACCAGTTTTCTTCATATACACACATTCTTCACCTACAATGGACAGCAAAATCAACGACTTGAAGAACAGAACGACACGTAACAACATAATGATCTCAAGGTTACCTGAAAACTTGGAAGTTAATTATACCACTCTATTCATCTCCAAGGCAGTGCAGAATTCATTTGGGGAAGAGACAGCAGCAATTAGAAAGACAACTCACAGGATTACACCAAGGATTAGAAACAATAAAAACCCAAGGAAGCGTATTTTTAAATATTTAAATTGCTCAGATAGAGGTTGCATACTGAACAAGGAAGATCACTTGGACATAAAGTAAAAATAGCAGGTGTTGCTTCAGTGCACACACAGTCCCAGGCTATAGTGCTGCATTATTTCTTAAATACAAAACCTTGATACTATTTCTTTGTCTGTTCAGAAAAAAAGGCTCTGCAGTGCATCTCATATTTCCTACAGCTTTGTTCATTTCTAAAGGAGGGGAAACTTTAACTGTTCATCTGCAGAAGAAGCTGAACAGTACACTAGTGCCACCCTGCCAGATAAAAACTCTTTACTGAAATAGTAAGCAGTAGGGGTAACATCAGTTCATGTAACAGTGCTGCTAAGAGGTCCTCCACCCCTTTCCCCATCAAAGGCTTTAAGGAGAAGTTCACCAAAAAGCAGCTAGATTGTCAAAGTGTGCTGCCACAGGGAATGCACGGAAGAGTTACCATGGTGATACCAGTCAGTGTAAGTACCTCTCCACTGTGCTGGGCAATTCTGGAAAGGAATCAGATGAGATGGATTTTTTAGGGTCCAGAGAATAAAATCTCCGAGGTGGAAACTCTCAAAGCCTCCTGGGGCTATATCACCCAACAAAAGGACACACGAAGTAGTAGTATATTTTTTCAGCATCATATTAGGGAAATGTTAACTTGCTAGAGCCATGACATTGCATTCTATTTTTGGCAGTACATTGCTAGTCCATGAGAATGGCACTTTAGTAAAAGGTCATTCTATAATGCATGCTTTCTGTTCTTGTTACTTTAAAAATACAGTAGATGGATTTGATGATAACTGATAGTGATCACTTTGTTTAGTGATCACTTTGTTTGAGGATTCACACACATACGTGTGGTGGCTATAGGTATTGGACAGAAAAGATGCTACTGCTTTTGGGTACAACCTAGCAACTATGCTTTTTTTCCTTTGTTATTATAATAAGGATGTGCTTTTCAGAAGAAGCTAATGTGTTGTAGGCTAATAGGTGTACTGTAAGTAATTTGCACCTAGTCATCTACCATTCTTCAAGGCTTGACAAGGAAGGGTTTTAACACAATAGACCCATTCGTTGTACTGTTTTCTTTTTTTTTTCTTGATGCAACAGTGTTAAGCATGTTCAGATAAACAATTTCTGCTTCTCTTCTTTTGGGCAGTCACTCTCACTCTAGGAATGACTTTTCACAGAACTCAAGTGAACATCAAGTATTTTTTTTTGGTTTATAATATGTTGGTGTTTTTCTCTCTGGGCAGATGCTGAAAAGTTTTTTTTGGCCAAATTCAGTCAGACAAATCCAGTAAACAAAATGTTAGACATATCAACACCCATGAAAAGAAAACAAAAAAGGGATATTCAAGCTCCTGAACAGTCACAGTGCTAAGGTGTATGCCTCCAAAAACCCAAGGTCACATCAAAACACAGTATCACCATTATGAAATTATGGAACAGATAAGGAACATCAGGTCTTATATAAGTAGCCCAAATGGGGCTTTATTACTTTAGTTCATAATACATTGGGGTTGGAACAAATTTTTTTTTTTTTCAAAACAGGTTTATTGTTTTAACATATAAGAGAAATATCATAACAATTTTATACAAGTAATTAAAAATAGGTATTATTGTAATATTCAACAAGACAACTAAAGTATTTACAAAGACATCCACTACAATCAGATCAATTAATTAAACTAAAATACCATGCTATTGAAATTAATTTTTTTTTAACAAATTTTGTAAATTATCCCATACAATAAAATAAGATGTTTTTCTATTTGTTCTAGTCCTAATTGTGTTTATTTCCATATGGCACACTATATTCATAACATTTTTAAATTCATTGAACGAAGGAGGTGTATCTGAAATCCAATTTCTAGTTATTATTTTCCTAGCCACTGCTAGAATAGACCATAACAAGGGAAGCTTAACCTTTTTAACACTTTGAGGTACAGATGTGTTGAATAATATAAGAAATTTAGAAATAATGAAATTTTCTGTAAAAAGAGCCTGCAAAAATTCATTAATTGACTTCCAGTATTCTTTCAATTTTATACAGTCATAAAACATATGAGCCCAGTCAGCATTAATTTCTACATTACATCTCTTACATAGATTATCTTTATTATTTATTTTATTCATCATCAAAGGTGTATAAAAAGATCTATGTAAAAATTTCCATGTATAAAGTCTCCAGACAATGGAAGACGTAGTTCTATAAGCAGATTCCAATATATATTGTTTATCTTGTTGATTTGGTGGGTCCCCATTAATAGAAGTGAAATAATTCCAGTATGAATCTACACTGTAAAAGTTTCTTGTCTGATAAAGGTAAACTTTCATACATACATAAAGTTATCAGAAACTTTATGTTGTAAATTTAATATCAAGTAATCAATCAGTGTTGGAATAGATTATTTAACAGTTATAGACATTAAATCTATTTTATTAATGAGATGTTGTCTAAAGGTCTGAACCTCTAACCAGCAAGTTTCTCTTAGATCAAATTCTTGTTTTAAGAAATCTAGATTTTTAACTTTATTATCAGATATCAACTGATACCAGTACTTTAGATCATTATCTATAGCTAAATGAGTTCCTTCAGAAGTAGATGACAAAAGCATACCCTGAGTATACATTATAGGAAATACAATAAAATTCCATTCCCTATACTTAGGGTGTATGAATATAAAGTTACGATAACTAATAATAATATTTAATGGGTAACAAACCATATGTTTAGGTGTAATAGGTGAATTACAAAATTCCTTTAGTAACCATAACATGGAGTTATTTACAATCATATTTTTATGTGTTAAGGAGATTTTCATGAAGTGTATACTAATTAGCTCTCAATAATCTTTCCATTTTGTGACATATGACTGATCTATTAATAAAGTAATAACTTTTACAATAGAAGAGATAGTATATAAATTAAAGTCTGGAAAAGAAATACCCCCCTTGAGACCAGCTATTAGTATGTTTCTTTAATGCAATCCTAGGTCTATTAGGTGCCCATAAGAAATTTAACATTAGTGTGTTCAGTTTCTTGATAATTATTTTTGTAGGTGGAAGTATTATTGATTGTATTAAGTATAAAATCTTGGGGAATATTATCATTTTAATAATTGTAAGTCTCTCCTCCATAGTAAAAAACATATTATTCCAGGTATTAAAAGATTTTGTATATTAAGAAAACAGGTATTATAATTATTATATATAATATATTTAATATCTTTAGATAGTATTATACCTAAATAAGTTATCTGACCTGAATTGGGTACATATTTAGTAAAAACACTAATGAGAATATTTTTTCGTGTATATATAGGTAGTATTTTAGTTTTTTCTTCATTGAATATTAAACCAGAAATACTTTTAAAATTCATCATGTTATCAAATAGAGACTGTATAGAAGAATTAGATCCTGCTGATGTAATTAGAACATCATCTGCAAAAAGTTGAATTTTGGATGTTGTATTTTCATCTATTTCAAAACCCTCTATGTCAGTACTGTTTCTGATCAAATTAGCCCAAGGCTCCATTACTAAAGTGAATAATAGTGGAGAAAGTGGACATCCTTGTTTTGTACCTTTAAGAATGGGTATTTTTTGTGAAACATATGTTCCTACCTTAATATAAGCCAACGTTCCTTTGTATAAATGTTCAATTAGATTTACAAATGCATCCGAGAAGTTTGTGCACTTCATTAAGGTAAACAGATAGTCCCAACTTACTCAATCAAATACTGAACTTATATCAAGACTAATAAGTGTTAAATCTTTCTTTTTCCTATTTGCAAAATCTATTAATGTTAAAGTTCTTCTTATATTATCAAAAGTATTTCTATTTACAATGAAACCTGTCTGATCTATATCTATAATGCCGGGAATGATTGTCTTCAATCTATCAGCAAAGATATTCATAAACATTTTATAATCAACATTAAGTAATGAGATGGGCCGATATGAAGAACATCTAGTTGGATCTTTATTAGGTTTTAAAATTGGCGAAATAAATGTATATTGCCAAGATGGGGGGGTTAACTCAGTTTGGGCCAAAATAAAAACCTTATGTATTAATGAATATGTATTTTTAGAAAGGATTTTATATATCTCTGGTATAATACCATCATTACCCGGTGCTTTGTTTGATTTAAGCTTATTTATTTGTGTAATAACTTCTGTATATGAAATACTCTTGTCCAATAGTTTAATCTGTTGTTTATTAAGCTTTTTATTCATGTTTGTGGTTATAAACTCCTTTATTTTATCTTTAGGTTCCATGTTAATACTATTATGGTTAATTTTGTGAAAGTGATTTCTAAATTCATCTAGTATTTCTGGTATACTAGAAACATTCTTCTTTTCCTTAGAGAAAAGATTTCTTTGATATGGTTTTGTTTATTCAACCTTTTTGTTTTATTTTTAAGTCTATGTAAGTATTTGGGGCTTATTGAATAAGACAAAAATTTGTATTTCTCTAAAGTTATTTTAACTTTATGAGTTAAAATTTCTTTGTATTTCTCATTTAGTTTGTTTATTTCTTCAATAACTTTCTTGTCCATAATATTTTCTTTATTATTATGTTTATAAGAGTCTAATTTACTTTGAATATCTAACAATTCCTTATCCCAAGATTTCCTTTTATTATTGTACCATCTGATACTTTGTCCATATAGATATGATTTTAAGGCATCCCAAACATAAACAATGGAGACTTCAGGAGTGTTATTTAAGTCTAAAAAATGTTTTACTTCTGAAAGTATATATTCTTTATAGTCTTTTAGTTGAGTTAAGTATGCTGGTATCCTTTTGATCTGAACATTATGAGTATTTTTTATCATGAATTCAAAAACAATTGAATTAAGATCAGATATAGGACATGAAATGATTTTGGAATTAATTAAATCTGTTACCATCTGGTTAGAAATAAAGACCCTATCTATTTTTGAATAAGTTTTGTATCTATTAGAAAAAAGGTGTATGGTAATGATTTTGAATCTATCTGATTATTAATATCATTCAAATGATAAGAATTAGCAAAATCCTTTAAATGTTTTGCATTAGATGTAATTCTTCTCTTTCCTATAGTGGTAGTATCACTTTCATGTAGTATACAATTAAAGTCACCAGCTAAAATAATATCTCCTATAGAGAATGATATGATCTTATCAAGATGATGTTTCACTGTATTAATACCAATTCCAGGTATCCAATATACATTAAAGTGTAAGTCTTCCCATTAATTTGTATTGTAACCATACAAAACATTCCTTTGTCATCCTGATAAGACTTAATGGTTTTAGGAATGGGCATACTTTTATTCCATAAAATAGCCACTCCTCTTTTTTCTGAGTGTGCTCTGAACTAACCAATACTGTATATTTGTTTGTTGCTAGTTTATCAATATCTTTTTTCAAGAGATGGGTTTCTTGTAGGAAGACTAAGTTGGCCTTATGTAAATTAATGTATCTTATTAGGCTTGCCCTTTTACATGGATTATTCAATCCATTAATGTTTAAAGAAATTCCTTTTAAAGATGTTATTTGGCATTTTTAAAACTTAAGAATCTTATGATCAAAATAACAAATAACAAGATAAGTAATGTTACATCTCCTCCTTTAGGTGTACCTTTAAATATAGCTGTATTTATTGAATCTCTTATGGGATTTCGTATAGGATTCAATTTTGTTTGCAGTGACAATGAATGTACAAAATATATTGTGGATGTCAAAACTATATACAAATAACAATGAACAAGTGAAAATAATGTAAGGATTAAACCTTGCATCCAGCCTGAGTTATAAACTCCAACTTAGAGTAGTATTTACCACTCAAGTTAACCCCTACCCTAAGCAGCAGTACGTCAGCTACCACCTTATCAATTTAATACTAGTTATATTTAACTGAAGTTAACAGTTTTCAATTCAATTATCTAGCAAGACAAGACTACACATTTGGTAAAACAGCATCATATAAACTAAAATAAACTTTTTTTTTTTTTTTTTTTTAAACTGTTCATACTACTATATACATCCATGTAATATAAAACACTTGTATTCAAATAGCATTAAAATAATCTTGATGTTAGAAATCAAGAGGAGAGAAAAATAAGTTCTAACATTCATTTAAATCAAAAACTTTGGCTAATATGATTCAGACATTACATATATTAGGATTCATCTATTTTCTGTCATGTAAATACAGTTAACAGCTTCCAAAAAAAACCTTGAATTGCTTGTATATGAGCATTTACTCAAACTCATTATTGCCAATAGAATAAAATATTGTATTCATAGAAATTGTTATAAATCATACTTCATAGTTAAGCAGATTCTCAGAAACATTTATATACATATCTACATACACACACATACACACACACACATATATATATATATATATATATATATATATATACATACACACACACACACATATACACATATACACATATACATATATACATATATATATATATATATATATATATATACACACATATGTACACATACACACACACACACACACACACACGCACACACACACACACACACACACACACACACACACACACACACACACACACACACACACATATATATATATATATATATCTGATCTCACTGAGTTGTATCTTTACTGAGCACCATCTTACATTGCTGTCCCTTCAATAAATCTGTCTGCTTTATACAAAATAATGCACAGCAAACACATTTTAGTAACCAGATTTTACAAACATGCTGTACTACTGCTTTAAAATACATCACATGACAATTTCTTCCAGTATAGAGTTATAAAATTATTTATGCTTGTCAATCAGATGAATTAAATGAGTTATAGTAATGTATATGTTTGGGACATAGGTTTTTAACACATATTATTAATCTGCTATTCCTGTATCTGTGATGTGTCAGTGTGATATCTAGGTCAAAGGTGAGACCAGCTGCTTTCAGCTTCTGTGTGAGAATTCTGAGAGTTGAAGCTTTTGAAGTAGCTCATGGACACTGTGCATGAGACAGCCCACATCCCAGATTGTCTCTCTCAACATTTTGGCAGGAAACTTATTAAAAACTAGTGACAAACATTCATTTAGCAGTGTAAATGCATCTAAACATGACAAAACCTTCACAATGCATTCTACAGGTTATTACAGACTCTATATAAGTGAAATCAAGCCCAAAATTATTAATAAGTAACAAAACTCAACATTTTTGTCCCAACTCAACTCCTATACGAATCTTATTATTTACTGTGTCTATATGATCAAAAGTATTTCTATATATTAATAAAGAAAAGAAAAGAGAGTAGAAAGTAAAAGGGTGTAAGGCAGAAATAAAAAAAATGTAAGAGAAAGCTATAAGAAGTATATACAATAGAATATTACTTACTGTTTATATTAATAGAGTTAAAAATAAAACATATTATTTACTATTATTTAGTTCTAATTATTATTAGTTAAAGCATGACAGATTATTTACAAACAAGCATAAGCAGTGTAATCAAGAAAGTATAATTAGGTAGTGTCATTCCTGTATCTGTGATGTGTCAGTGTGATATCTAGGTCAAAGGTGAGACTAGCTGCTTTCAGCTTCTCGGTGAGAATTCTGAGAGTTGAAGCTTTTGAAGTAGCTCATGGACACTGTGCATGAGACAGCCCACATCCCAGATTGTCTCTCTTAACATTTTGGCGGGAAACTTATTAAAAACTAGTGACAAACATTCATTTAGCAGTGTAAATGCATCTAAACATGACAAAACCTTCACAATGCATTCTACAGGTTATTACAGACTCTATGTAAGTGAAATCAAGCTCAAAATTATTAATAAGTAACAAAACTCAACATTTTTGTCCCAACTCAACTCCTATGCAAATCTTATTATTTCCTGTGTCTATATGATTAAAAGCATTTCTATATATTAATAAAGAAAAGAAAAGAGAGTAGAAAGTAAAAGGGTGTAAGGCAGAAATAAAAAAAATGTAAGAGAAAGCTATAAGAAGTATATACAATAGAATGTTACTTACTGTTTATATTAATAGAGTTAAAAATAAAACATATTATTTACTATTATTTAGTTCTAATTATTATTAGTTAAAGCATGACAGATTATTTACAAACAAGCATAAGCAGTGTAATCAAGAAAGTATAATTAGGAATAGCATTTGAAGAACATATAAACTTTTAAAGGAAAAAAAAAATGTATCAAATTACTGACCTTATTTTTCCTCTTCAGAAAGAGAAACAAGTTAAATCACAGCTTGCCATTAAATCTCCAGATATTTTGACTAGTTATGAAACAAAACATTTCTTTGCACACAGAGAATAACTTTGATTAAATCTTTTTCAAAATATTTGTTGCTTCTTGGAAATGCAGGAACTATATTTAAAAAGATTAATAATAAAATAAAATGATGAGAGAGAAAAAAACATAGTACAAATCATTTGTTTTTTAGTCTCTTCTTCTTCTCTGAAGTCTTCCACGAAGTTTCAGTTGCCAGTCTCTTTAACGAAGGACTAGCCCATTCCATTTCTTCTATTTTTTCCAAAATCTTATTTTTTTTGATAAACAGTAAAGCAGAGTCTAAGTCATCAAAAATTTTAGGACCATCAGGAAGGAAGATTTTAAGCTTGGCAGGAAACAGAAGGTATGTTTTAAACTGTGCTTTTTAAGCTCCCTTATTAGTGGCAGAAAAACTTTTCTTTTAGCTAATACCATGGAAGAATAGTCATTGTCAAAACGCACAGTTGTTTCATTAATCTTAACAGGAGCTTTAGCCCAAGCAGATTTAAGAACCATCTCTTTATCAAAAGATGATAGAAATCTAATTATAACTGATCTAGGATAGTTTTTGTTAGAGTTAGTATTAGCTATAGATCTATGTGCTCTTTCGATACCAAAAGAGAATGCTTCTGGTAAATCTAAAGTTTTAGGGAGCCATGTTGTTAAAAAAGAAGTAATATTGTTACCTTCAATATTTTCTGGCAGTCCAAAAACCCTAATGTTATTGCGCCTAGATCTATTTTCCAGGTCATCCAGCTTTGTTTGTAAATGTGTATTTTGTTTCAGCAGAAACTCCATGTTGATTTCCTCTTCTTGTATTCTATTTTCCATGTCATTCACAGCTTCTTCTATGCCTGTCATCTGGATCGTCTGTTGTTGCAGGTCCATATGTAACAAGTCTATTTGTTTTGTAGTTTTTTTCTGTGAACGTGTCTATTTTAGTATCCATTTTATCCATCTTAGCAGTAAGTTGCTGGACTATAATTATCAGAGACTGAAGTTCTTTCTTGATGCTGGAGTCTTGAGAATTTGTCTTACTGGAACTCATTTCAGACTGATAAACTGACAGGAAAATTTCCAAAGTAATTTCTGACAGGAATATTATTAAGATTTCCTTTCTTTTTTAGATATAGTTCAAGAACTATATAAAACAAACATATTTAGAAAGAAAATTACTTCAAAAATTAATTTTTTAAGTAATTAATTCCTGTCAATGTAATGAAATTGGTGGAGCTGAAGAAATCTGCTGCTATCCTGTGTTCATCCTTGGCCACGCCGGGTTGGAACAAAATTTGAGGTACATGATGACTGAGGCAGACGTGGAATTTTGACCATTAAAACTTGCTCTTCTAAGTTACTTATGAATAATTTCTGTGGTCCTAACACAGATGATAGAAATGCCTTTAACCCAGTTTTTCAGTACCTTATCAAGACAAAAAAACAGGTAGACAGTATTGTAATAGGGAAGTTTCAATACAGTAATTAATCATTCACTAGACAGACTACCAAGAAGAGTTTGAAAGGGGAACTTTTTCTAATTAATGGATGACAGGTGCTACACCTACAAGATTTACACTGCACATTTACTGCACCCTTTAAAGGGATAACCAGTAGAATTGAATTTTTGTTAATTTTTACCTCCCTATTTTAGAGCTTTGCTTCTGTCGAATTAATTCCTACATATTGGGCTGGTCACACTATTCTAAAAATACTCCTCCAAGCATCCCATCCTAGAAGTTAGATTACCTCATACTTAAGCAGACATTACAACCAAACTGTCAAACAAAGGATAATACAGTTTTGGCAGAATGAAACTACATGAGAAGTCAATTTATGGGTGCAGTGGGGATAGTTTAAAACTACAGTAACTTCCTATGCATGCTGCTTCAGTAAAGAAAGCAAAATGAAAGTGAAAAAGCGGAAAACAAGGTAAAACAGCTGGAAAGATAATATAAAATAAAGGGTGCAAATATCTGATGTTAGTCTAGTATTAATACAGAAAATAAACTGTTAAGAAATCTACAGTATCAAAAAATGCAAGAAGCTTTGGAAGGATACAAGACTTTCTGCTGGGTGCAGGGATTTAACTCATTCACTCCAGAGCAGCTCAGAAAAAGCTGCCTGCTTAATTCTACCATAGGAACAATAGTGCAGCCTGAGCACATTTTCAGAAAATCCATTTGTAATGCCATACAGAAAACAAATGTTCATAACTCTTTAACTATAAGAGCTAGACTAAAAATGTAAATACAAAAGTTGTTCAGCAAACACTGACCTTTCCAACAGTGTAAATGTTGATAGTGTGTATCAAAGTCATTGTTAAATATTTGGCAAAGAATGCTGAAATTGTGCATATTTTTTTACCTTTTTGGAAAAGCAAAGCATAATTTCTTGGTCAGTGTACCATGCAGACCCATACAATGTGTATTTAATTTCTTTGTATGAAAGTCAGCTTTAAAATGATACCTTAACCATTACTGTGTGATGCTCTTTTAAGGAGATATTCACAGAAATATGATTAATATAATATTTCTCATAATTGATAAGTAAACAAAGCATAATATCTCATCACCTGTAACGGACAAAGGCTACATTTCAGTGTACAAGTTGTGTGTCTCAATGTCAGCTTCAACATGATCCATCATTTGTGTCATCACCATGCTGCCATGCAAAGATATGTGCATAATAATGAGAAGTATTGGAAATGTATAATTTTCATAATCCTAAAAGATTAAACAAACTGTGGTATCTGTACATGCGTACAGTGCACCGACAGTTATTTTACCATATTGTAAGGAGTAACACTGTCTTCAAAATGAGGTATTACTTGGCACACTGACATGTTCCCTTGTGAAGTTATTTACCAAAATATGAAAAAAGTCATAATTTCCATAACCTAAGTCCAAAACAAACTTTGATATCTGTACATTGGTACAGCATACAGACACTTCTTTTGCCGTCTTGTAACTATTAACACTGTCTTCAAAATGGGGTATTACTTAGCATATTGACATGCTTCCTCTCAAAGTTATTTACCAAAATATGAAAAAAATCATAATTTCCATAACCTAAGCCCTAAACAAATTGTGATATCTGTACAGCACACGGGCACAGTTCTTTTACCACGGCATATGTACTAATACTGTATTCTAAATGAGGTATTACTTAGCATGTTGACAACTTCCCTAGGAAATTAGACACTATGATGACCCAGAAGGTAAAACAATAAAGCATAGAACCGAAGCTGCCACAAGAAAAACAGAAGTTTAATCCACAAGCCACAAACAGTTCACATAAACGCCTCCAAATACACAGTACTTTTTCGTTTCTCCTACTTCATCAGATGTGGGCTGCTTCCAAAGCTAACACCTTTTATAGAGCACATTGTTTCAATTAACAAATCAGCTTTGCTAAGCAATCAACTTGTAACTGAGAAAAAGTAAAAAAAAGTGCTTTTGTGCTTTTAACCTGATGTTAACATTTTATGTTTTATATGATGAAAATTTAAAGGTGTGTCGATACATTACTAAATCACATACTCTTATTATAAATAACCATTCACTTTTAAAACTGTGTTCAATTTTGGTAAAATGCATGAATGAATTAAAAAATACTAAATAAGTAAAAAAATGAAATGAAACTTTCCTTTGATGAAAGAAATATTTCTGCAAAAACTAATCCCTAGGAAAGTTATTTACCAAAGTATGAAAAAATTTCATAATTTTCATAACCTAACTCCTAAACTAACTTGAATATCTGTACATGTGTACAGCCCACAGTCACAGTTATTGTACCATGTTGTGAAGACTAACATTGTCTTCAAATGAGGTATTACTTAGCATGCTGACCTGTTTCCCAGCAAAGTTAAAATTACAATTTTTTTACTGTGTTGCAAGTAGTGAAAAAGGTTTTCATGAAATGTAATGGATTTTCACTTAACCATACTGGTCCTACCTGGTCGTGGTTCTTTTCCATCTTTTGTCACTAGGTACATGTTGCCAGTATGTCCTGAATTGCTGCCATCACTCCGTTGTGCAGATCAGTTAAAAACAGGTCAGTGCCATCTTTATTTAGGTGAACTCTATTTCTGAAAAGGTAATCATCTTCTGCAGTGATGCTGTTATGGCTGATTGTTGATTTGCTGACCCTGTGCAACAGTCCATTCATGAACCCATTCTGTAACCATCAGGGAAGAACATTTGGATGTTATATTACCTGCACAATGGCATTTGAAAAGCAACACACCAGAAGACCATATAGTGACTGTGGGATACAGGAAATTATTACATGATACGATGTTCAAGTGCAGTAGTTCACAAAAGTATGAAGCATATAACCACAATGGGACTTTACTGTGTATCACACAAATTGTAAAAATGACAGAAAGAAACTGGTGGGGGGTGGCTTGAAATGACTCCACTTAGACAAATACCCAAATCTGGCTTGTGCATTCATCAGTGAGATAACAACTTCTACTTATGTGAATAACAGTGACAGCTGCTGAGAGTTTTACCTGAAAAGTGATAATGACTCAGTGCTATATTGTAACTGCACTTATTGTTAATGTACCAATGACCTGCATTTCATTCCTGCAAAGTTATGCAGGCTGAGACACAAGCGATAATTGCTGCACATAACCTGTGCAGTAGGCATTCATTATATTATCTTGTGCAGCTGTTATGTAACACAGGCTCATTATAATCAGTAAGGACAAGACCTGAGTAATTCGGTAAAAATAGTATAACACTTTTATATTACTGAGCCCTTTCTTCCACCTAAATTCCACACATGATTGACAACGCCTGGGAAAATGCCCAAAATATATGGTAGCTCCATGCTGGTAGTAGTCAGCAAGTAATAACCTTTATCTCATTCAGGCAAATACTGAGTCTACTCAGAGCTAGAATAATACAAGCATAAATGTCAAACTTTTCTGGTTGATTTGTGTAATATTTGGACAAAAAGTAGTAATTCATGTTATCTCACCTAACCATCCATCTAGTTACAGTAAGACATAGAAGTAAAAAAAAAAAAAAAAAAAGGCACAACTACTGGCCAAAATATCTGGTTGATCAATGCCAACAATCGGCAGTAAAATACTAAGCCTCTCATACCACCCAGACATTATTCAGTAGAAAGACTAAATCACAATGTATGTTCAGAATGTTTGGATATATTTATCAGCACTGTTCCCGTTATCCACCATTTCGACATAATCAGGGAAACTTTTTAAAATATTAATATTGTTAACTTGAGATATTGATGGAACAAGATAATGTGACTTACTAAACATTTTTGGAAGTAAAAGTCTATAACCATAATTATATTATTCTCCTTTATTAAGATTAATTCATAACCTTTTTTCCAGACGTCATCGGTTTTAGGAGGGATAAAGTAGAACAAAGCTAAAATTTGCAAGAAAACAAGGGTCATTTCTGAACATCAGGAACACTTTAGAGATGCAGCTCTACAAATAGTATTGTGTTTACAACAAAGACAGCCAGGTGAACTATTTATGCAGACTCTGGTTAACTACAGAAAATACAGAAATAATCCTAGTAATCATATTAATCATAGTAGTAGTCTGTCTGGACAATATCTTGCGTCTGTAAGGTATGTGAAACTACCATAATATATGTGGATGAATATTATTTTACAGGTTTTCTGCCTTTGCCTGCAATGAAAAATGGCCCCTGTCCAGCTCGCCAATTCCATTTACCAGAAAAACAAGAACTGTTTTCCTGCGATACCTATAGCCTGCACTATAATGGGCAAAACAACAGAAAAGAACATTTCTAAAATTGCAGTAGAACTGACTGTGTATTGTCCAATTATGAAAAGGCTTTTCCCTGGCACACTAATCAATTATTTTCCCCAGTAACCCCTTCGGTTGTTTGTGTTGTGTATGCAGATGCACCAAAATGACACAGTAAACTAGGTTGCCCAGTGTTCGCTTCAGCAGTCTGACCATGTATGCACAGCCTCTTCGTTAGTATGTCCATGTATACAAACGCAACAGCATGAGACATTCACCCAAGCAACTCCTTCAGTAAAATATTGAGGTATGCACAGTCACCAAAATGAGACATTTCAACAAATAACCCTTCAGTAACATTTGATAGTATGTGCAACCACCAAAATGAAGCATTCACCCAAGTGACCCCTTCAATAAAATGTTGATATATGCACAAGCACCAGAATGAAATATTTCCCCAAAACAACCAAATGTTGATGTATGCTCAAGCACCAGAATGAAATATTTCCCCAAAACGACCCTTCAGTAACATTTCCTGATATGTACAAACACCAAAATGAAACATTCACCCAAGTGAACCCCTTATGTGCAGGTAGATAATTGCTGCCCATTACCTGTTGTGTAGACATTCATTATATTCCTGGTACAGGTGTAATACAACACTGAGTCATTACCATCTGTTAGGAAAAGTAGGAAAAGACCAGAGTAATTCAGTAAAAGTTGTACAACACATATTACTGAGCCCTTCCTCTCACCTAAATTCTGCGCATGACTGACAAAGCCAAATATTGTCCAGAATATATGGTTGCTTCATGCTGGAATTTTTGTACAAATAATATTTATTTACAAGACATACAGTCCTGATAAAGGGTGTTTAACTGGCAAGTTGCACATGGCCTTTGGTCTGTTTGCCTTGTATGTCCTATGAATCAATGAATCTGTAATTCAGAGATGGTTGATACTTGTAACTGACTGACTGTAATCCTGACTGACCAGAAATTCAGAATTACAAGGGACAGAGAACTTCATATGGTCAAAATAGGGGACCCCATCTCCTCCAGTAGACCCATTACCAGTGGTGTTTCAGAGGAATCTGTTTTGGGTCCCCTGTTTCGAATCTACTTCGCTGAAGTACAGGCTACATTTAAAGGCATGTGGCTGACAAAGTCTGCTGATGACTGCAAACTGGGAGTGATCACTGAAGCCCCTAGCAATGTCAACATCCTGCAAGAAGGTCTTACACAGACTAATTATCGGTGCCAAAATCATGGTCCTAAACTTAATGCAAAAAATGCATCACTACTCCCTTCGGTAGGAGTGATGTTCCTGCAAACTGCCACATCACTTGCAAAACCCTAAGCACACAGTCAGTGATGAGAGATCTGGGCAAACAGGTTGACAGCAGCCTTAACTTTGGTCACCATGTCTCCACAGTGGTAAGAGGGCAATTTATATTGCTCATCAGTAACCAACCTAGGAAGCATTCTTTCAAAATAATGCTGTAATCATTGCAAACACCACTGCAGAACACAGCTTGGCTATCAGTCTTTCACTTACAGTATGTTATGCCCCATCAGAAATAAACAAGTGGAATATAAAGTGCAAGCAAGGTCAAAAGGTAACCTACCCACTTAATTCTGTATGCAAGAAATCAGCAAACAACCATTACACTAATAGGAAAACAACCATACCACTAACGGTACTAGGTATGCTCTGAGGAGATGTTTCAGGAACCATAAAGCTATTGCTACCGAGTTCTAAGCTGCAAGCCTGCCAAAGGGAAAATACAGAGAACTAATGATATGAACCTCTTGGCACAACAACTGGGGACAAAGTCTCATATAATCAAGCAAATAAAAACTTGAATCTGGATCATTTGCTTTTCACATAAATGCCATCAGAATAAATGGAATGAAATCTGTAAATATGTATTTGGCCAGGCTGTGCCTCTAAATGGTCCATTGAGATCAATGCAGTACCCCGGTAAACAGTTTGCAGTTCCTAACATAGCTGAGTGAAAATCACAGATACTGCTCAGAAGAGAGCAGGGAAAAGGCTTGCAGAATTAACACTAAAGCCTGAAACAGTATTATTTATCTTTTACAGAAATGTGCTAACAGAGTAAATGATTCCCGCAGCCAATGACACTCTGGCTGATCCTTAATGAAGTATTAGATGCATCGCATGCAATTCCCCAATCCCCATTCTCCACAAGAGTATTTTACAGCCCTTAGTAGAGTGGACCAACAAGCTTTTCATGTTAAACTGTGCAAAGGAATCTTATTTGTAAGCACAGACTCATTATAGAAAAACAGCTTTTTCATCTTGCTAAAAATACATATGAAGTCTGAAACTGAAATGTCTGTCATTTAGTGAATTCAGTCCCCACCAATTTTCATTAAAAAGCCAGACAACCACAAAAATTTTATGAAGAACAGATCAAAATCAAGCAAAAGTCTGGACATTCTGCGCAAATCTGGACAGTTGAGAGGTATGCATCCAATTTAGCTATTTACATCTCAGATTTCCAACTGGATTCTAAAACAACAGTTGTAGGAAAATGCTCATACTTGCTTTATAAAATCAACACCAGCCCTGCAGAGACAGATAAAGGACTTTTTAACTTGAGTTTGAGAACTGGGTCAGTGATTTTCATCCACAGACAGCCCCCTACATATCATTTATATCCAGTTTGCTAACTGTGTGTAAATCTCAACTGCCATAGTGTGGTAAAGAATAAAATAATAATGATCCTACTGCCATATTTCAGGTTTGTGCCACTAGATATACAGTAACTAAAGTGAAGTGCCCAGCTTTCTTTACACAAAAGCACACTAGTCCTGCAAATCTAAGGTGACTGCACTGAATGACAAAATGGTTGGTCATGTATCTAGTTATGCAGCTTATCTTTCAATTATTTTCTGCAGGAATTGTCCCTATAGTACTTTTGGTGACTAATGCCACTACTGCTGCAATGCAGGGAAACACGGGTACGCAGATCCTACCAGTGATTCTGTGCCTTCATTTAGTTTGTCAGCTTGTTGTCAACCTACCCTTGGAACACAGCTATCAACCATATTCTATGATCAAAATGTAGATCACCCTATCACAATGTTGAACAAACGGAGAAAATATACAACACAACTTCAAACAGGAAAACAACTTCAAACAAGAAACTCAAAGCATCGTTACATGTAAAAGGCTATACGATATGTAATTTACATGTAGTATTTATTAAACAGGCTTTATTACACACCCCTTTTCACACAGTTTCTAAATGGTGTAAACCATGTGCAAAAATACAAAAGAATGTCTCTAGTCCCAGAAAGACAAAACAGGACAAAGTAAGCAATCAACTGAAATAGTACTTCAGATACGAAGCACTCACAAATGAATTTGGTCTGGTAACCTCTCAACCTCTTAGAGCAAGCAAACTAAGGGATGATTATATTGCTTGTACAAATTTTGACAGAATAACATGTTTTGCCTGGCAGCGATATTCAAAAGGATATGAAGTCTGCCACAGAAATAACTGTCATTGTTTTCGAACTTCACCGTTTCTCAGTAATTCGCTGGAAAACCACAAGTTTATAAAAAATGTACCAAAGCTATGAAATGAGACCGCCTTACTTACCTTACTGATTAGGCAGGCTCAGAGGTGAAGTGGCTGAAGTGAATCAGGGTCCATTCAGTAAAAAAATGGATCTCTGTTGCACCTGTTTCTTTTCAGACCCAGTACTAACAACTAGCCAATTTTAAATATTGCTACTATGCCGAGCAACCAGCTAAATACAATCATAGTAGCTAGACTGAAAAATGGAGCAGTGCAAGTAAACCAACATGAATGCATGGGGGTGGCAGGGTATAATAATTAGTGACCAATTTTTTTTTTTTTTTTGAAACTCATCTCAAACTATTAGAGCAAGAAAGCTGGACAAAACTAGGGATCATTTTTAAATATGACTCGTAGAAACTTTGAAAGTTGATAGAATAATAAGTTTTGCCTGGCAGCGATAGTTGAAAGGCTATGAAATCTGCCATGGAAATAGTTGTCATTATTTTCTAACTTCACTGCTTGTCAGTAATTCGCTGGAAAACCACAAGTTTATGAAAAACGGACCAAAGCTATGAAATGAGACTGCCTTACTTACCTTACTGGTTAGGCAGGCTCAGAGGTGAAGCGGCTGAAGTGAGTTAGGGTTTGTTCAATAAAAAAATGGATCTCTGTTGCGCCTGTTTCTTCCGAGACCCAGTACTAACTACTAGCCAACTTTAAATATAGCTACTATGCTGAGCAACCAGCTAAATACCGTTAGAGTAGCTAAACTGAAAAACGGAACAATCCAAGTAAACCAACATGAATACATGGGATGGCAGGGCATAATAATTAGTGACCGGATTCCTTTTTTTTTTTTTTTTTTTTTTTCCAGAAGCACACCTGTCAAAGCCGATTTTCTCTTAAAAGTCACATATGAACACCATGAAAATCCACACTGAAGCTTAAGTTGACAAGGTAACTGACAGCATTCAGTTACTTTTCCAACTTAATTTTCAAGAGTGGAGCCAGTTGCGCTAGTAGAAGGCACTCTGGTGTAACAACATGCAATTCCTACCATCTCACAGCATGTTCGGTGTTAAGCACAGAGGTGCCATGAGACAGTAGTTGGGGTTAATGAGTTAACTTCGCTAAAACATAGTGACAGAATTCTGAAGGAATGAAACTGAATTGTTAATTCCAAGCCTAGTAGATGATGATAATGTCTTGACCTCAGATCCAGTGGACAATACCAGAATGCTAACTTAGGAGTACTTCAAGTTCACCATTTCAAGCATTACTCAGTGTGCTACTACACCCCCCACCTCAAAATTTGGCTTCTATATATTTGAAACAATTATCATTAACTGAGATAAATGCGCTAAATAAGCTAACTGAGGAAAATGAAATATCAATAGCCACACTGAGACAGTGTAACAACTGCCTTATGTACACAAACCAACCCTCTACTATACTACTACCACCTAGGAACACAACATGTGAGATGCAGTCACATTAAGAACCTAGAATCCTTGCTGTCTCAGTCACAAGCCAGTACATTTGACACTGAGAAGGTTGTCTGCACAAACACTACGAACACCACACCTCTAACACCACCCACGTCTATAGAACACACTCCGACCTATGCGGGGGTACTCAACAAAAACATACCTAAACAAAAGAGACCTCTGAAGCAAAAACACACACGCACATCACAACTTACAGCACCAAGCATTACACATAGTACACACGTCTATGTCTCACAGCCTCTAATGCCCAACCACAAACCTAACATACTAGTCATAGGAGACTCCATCATGAGACGCACATATGTGCCCCTCACCAGGCTAGACAAGGAGAAAGTCACAGTAAGTTGCTTTTCAGGTGCTAGAATCTGCCATGTCATGCATACACTCAAGTCTCTTAGCAACAAGTAAGGTTATGACTCTCATAGTCCATGTTGGTGTGAATAACTTTTGAAATACCTCTCTGGACTATATGAAGAGAGACATGATTGAGCTCGTTGAAGGTATGTCCCTAGCCTTAAGCAGCATCCTACCATCACCCATATCTGTTCCGTTTGTCATATCACTGCATTTATCTAGCAAATTATTGGCAAACCAATAAAGGTTGATGTGAAAATATAATTGACAGACAGTTGAGATGCAGACTTCATATCCATAAGAAAATGCAAGCTAATATGAAACCAGTCTACCAACTGTCTACGTTTTTAAGAGTAATATTAAGACCCTGTCCCCATGTTTAGCCTGTTTCTTACTGTTATATATGGCCCTGTCCAGATGTTTGGCTGTAAGAGCTTGAGAGGTATGGCCAACATGTAGCCTTATAATAGTGCAACACAAACCATCTCAGGACCGCAGATGTATGGGGCACAAAACAATGCTGGACAACCTGCAAAACGGGTACAGTTAGAGGTATGAAGTCCGTAACCCTGTATGTGATGTTACAATTTGTACCCCAGTCACACCATAACTGCAAGTACATAGAGCAGAAACTGTGGACAAAGCCTGGAACTGGAGCAGAGCAGGACAAAGGCCCACATATAAGGGGAAGGAGGAACCACCGGCTAGATAAATGTAGAATGTGCGGACTACAACAATTCGTGCAGTAGCATGGGTTCCCTGCAGTGTATGGAGTCAGTTGCCAAATGTCTGTCAGTGGTTCCTCACTAATCTATATTGATCTGCCACTGACATACTAGGGAATCAGAGTGCTATGTAAAATGTGACACACACATTATACAAAACTCTGCTCAGTCCAATACACTCTGTACCCACCCTAGAGATGACTCAGTTAATAAGGATAGCACACAGCCAGGAGATCCTTCAGTCAGTATGTCAGTGAGGTGCTGGACTGTTTAAACAGGTTCATCAGCCAAATTGGCTGAAGCACACAAAATCCTGGACCCTGAGTGCAGGTAGGTCTGGCTTGGGTGGAGTTCCACTGTTAGTATTGATGGTCATACTGGGCATGCTCCTACACTTAGCTAATTTCAGCCCATGTCTGAACCCACATCTGACTATAGAACTGTGATGTCCATATACGCCTGTGCATACAGACAGCTATGTACACCTTAACTGTTTCTCCCCACCCCAATCAGACATGATTATCGTCATCTATCCCAGTTTGGTTTCAAGGGCAGATTAAGCCTACTCAACCTGGTGGACTTCTTTGAGAAGGTCACCAGAGCAATGGATGAGGGCAGAATCATTCACACTGTCTACCTTGACCTGGCCAAGGCATTTGACACAATACCCCACTTAGGCATTGTTGACAAATTTAGGAAATTAGGTATAAACTCGTGTGTCACTCAGTGGATAGCCAACTGGCTCACAGGACCCAGGAAGTTAGAATTGGGGAGTCCACATCTACACAGAGGCCAGTCACAAGTGGAGTCCCTCAGGGATCAGTACTTGGACCACTCCTTTTGGCATTTACTTCTCTGAAGTCAAGGCCAATGTCAGTGGCCTCTGGCTGACTAAATTTGTAAATGATTGCAAATTAGGAGCTGTCATTGAATCTCACACTGATGCAAATGTTCTCCAAGAGGGGCTGAAACAGACAAACTGATGTCAGAGTCATAGAATAAAACTAAATGCCAAGAAATGCATAATAGTATCCTATCGGAAGTCTTCTGTCCCTGGTAACTGTCATATTGACAGCACACCCCTTAGAGGTGACCCAGCAGTCAGGGACTTGGGGACACACACAGATAGTAATCTTGCCTTTCATCGTGTCCACAGTAGTGAGGAAATCATTCTATGTTGCGCAATTTATTAACAAAGGTATGGCATCTAAGTCCAAGGAAGTCATTGTTCCACTGTATTTGGCATTTATCAGACCTGTCATTGAGTACAATGCCCCCTTTGGTATGTACCTAACCAGGCATATCCAACAACTGGAACGTCCACAGAGGTTCCTAACTAAAAGAATACAGGGCATAAGTAATATGTCCTATGCAGACCACCTCAAGGCCCTATCCCTGTGTTCTGTCTTCTACAGGCTTTTGAGGGGAGATCTATGCTTGGCATAGAGAGCATTGTCAGACCCCACTCTGATGGACCTCCTGCATATCCACAAAACAAACAGAACCAGAATTGCAGTCATCACTTATAGATTATCTCTACTGGGTAGCCCTCAGCCGGCCCAAATACCAGAATAAAGGATTTCCCTCCTGCGTCAGCTGCAGATCACCTGAGACTGGCTTCAGGTCTTCAGGACTATAAAGAGAGGCAGCCAATGTCATTACATCAGTCTTTCTTGCCATGGAGCCTGAAGCAAAAGCAGTTTGCAATTGTCGGCCGGCCGTTGCTAGAGTGAGGGAGAAAACTACTAATGCCCCATTGGGGATTCTTTTCTTGCACTTAACCGATGTCCGAGAAAGTAAATCACTGTCTCCGCTGTGGAAAACAAATACCACACAGAGCCTTGCATAATCTGTGTGTAACTTATTTAGGTCCAGACCACAACGTCCCAGATGTTGCTTCTGTGCCTTATTTAATGCTAGCACCATCCGTAGAAGAGCTGATTTTGCACCTAGGCATTTCAGGGAGATTAGTTACCAACGAGAAATGACGTTCACTGGTCAGTCTACTGTGGAAATCCCTAAAAAAAGAAAAGGAAAGAGACCACAGAAGATTAGACACACAGATGACTCAAACCTGGAGTCTGCCAGCCTACCGTCCACTAGCACAGCAGAACTCAGTGAGGCGCATACGCAACTCCTGACGACAGCTGTAAAGATATCACAGGCCTCTACCGAAACCCTTTTGGAGTCCGGTACGCCGCCGGATCAGGCTTCTCTTTCTGAATTGTCAGTTGCCAGCCCCACGGTTTGGTCCGGAGCCGCTTTGCAGGCACCGGCATCTGAGGAGGCCTTTCGGACGACTGACGCCAGACAAAGACCAATGGCCATGCCACCAGCCAAAACCACATCTAAGCCCATTGAATCATTGAGGTGTAAGAGCAAGACCACTCCTAGAAAAACTCCTTCCTTGGTTCTCAGTCACCAACTACCTACCACCTAACCTGCTCAGTCTCAGCAGTTACTAAGGATGGCTGAGGATTTAACCTCTCATCAGGGGAAACCATTCTGCTCAAGCTACCCCAGCAAGAAGAAAAAGGGACCTTTCTCCAGAGGTGCTTTCGGAGCCAGAGTCGGATGACTCTAAATTTCTGGACTCAGACACTGAACAACAGCCCCTGGAAACCTTTGAGGATTCAGATGCTGAGGAATCCAGTCCTTCTGCATCCCTCCTGAGGAACTCTCATTAGGGAAGACCTTAAATTCCCTCAGAGAGCATTTCAATTGGGATGCTCAGGACTGTCCCCAATCAAAGAAGAGATTGAGAGAGTTCCGGGACTTGCCACAACACAAACCCTTAGCCTTTCCTCCCATTCTGTATGTGGTGGAGGATATCTTCCTGGAGTCTGGTCTCAACCCTAATGCCCTGCCCTCTGCACCCAGAAGGCTAGATACCCATAAGTATTTGTTCCTGCAGCTGACCCAGAGGTCATTACTCAGGGACCCATAGGGGCTAGGGCCAGTTCCTCCAAAAATCCAATACCCTCTGACAAGGAGAGCACAGCCTTGGACCAATGGGGCAAAAGGGTCTACACTTCGGCTACCCTAGCCATTAGAGCTCTCAATTGCCAATTCCATATACTTAAATGCCAATAAAACACACTGGAGGTCTTAAAGCAGAAAATTTCCATATTACCAGAGAGTTCTACCACCAGAGAACTGGGAGATTTGATTCACTCCAGCTCTCAAGTGGCCAAGCATGCCCTGCATTGCGGATTTGATGCTTTAGAAGCATCTAGCAGGGCTGCATTTCTGGATCAGTCATTAGAAGGCATGGATGGTTGAGAGAGCAGCCTCTGCCTGACCAGGTTAAATCAAAACTTCTGGATGCCCCCTTGGATAGGGAACAGTTGTTCGACCCTAAGGCAAAGGTAGTGTTTAAGAAAATAGAAGACAAGGCCAAGTCACTGTAGATGGTCAAGGAATTCCTGCAGGTACAATCCCCCAGATTCAGCAGGAACTTTCCTACCAAACACTGCTCCTTTCCTGCCCAAGCAAAAGCTGTGCAAAGGAAAGGGCACAGAAATAGGCCCTCCAGGCAACGGCAGCAAAGCCAGCAGAGGCCTAGATAGTGGACCTCTACTATGGCTAGACAATGGAGTTCTAAGTCCACTATATACCCTAAGGACTCAGTGACTCCCCCCTTAATCAGGCTGTCCTTCTCCCTACCTTCTTTTCAAACCCACAAAATAGGGGGGAAAGGAGTCTCTATACATTAGATGTGCACAAACAGCTTAGATGCTATCAGGATAGGACCAAGTCTTTCAGAAAGACTGACCAACTGCTGGTAAGCTTCTCCCTAGGGGCAGAGGGGAACCCATATCAAAGCAGACCATTTCTAAATGGATGTCACACTGCATCCATTTCCCCTACTTCTTTCATGGGAAGATACATCCCAAATCAGTCAGAACTCATTCTACTAGGGCAGCATCAACTTCCACAGCCTTCCTTAGAGGCGCTCCTACCAAGCATATTTTAGAAGCTGCCACCAGGACATCAGTTCACACCTTCACAAAACATTGCCAACTGACTATTTTCTCCAAATCCAGGGCAGGCTTTGCTTCAGCAGTCCTACAGGGCATTGTGGCTTCCACTTAAAGCAGTGTAGGCCTAGACTCCGGCTCCTTCCCTTCCTTCCTTCCACCCTACTTTTCAGCTTTAGGAATCTTCCCACAAGTGATGACTGCAACAGTGAAACATGAAGAACATAGTACAGTTGTGTACACTTACTGTAAAGGTAGATGTTCGAGTGCATTCACTGTTTCAGTCCTGTTTCCCCTCCCACCTTCCCCCTCTTTATTTCCATCATAGCTAATGGCCTACCTCAGATTGGCCTTCAGGCCTTTTTGGTAGGGCTGCTATAGGTCGGGGGCAAGAAAAACTGATGTAATGGCATCAGCTACTTGTCTTTATAGCCCTGACGACAGTCTCAGGCGACCTGCAGCTGACGCAGGAGGGAAATCCTTTACTTTGGTATGCGGGCTGGCCAAGGGCTACCCAGCAGGGATAACCCACAAGTAATGACTGCAACAGTGAATGCACTCGGACATCTACATTTATGGTAAGTGTGTACACAACTGTACTTTCTAAAGATTTAAACCTTGCCTGTGATGTGAATAGGACCTGCTGGAGAGATAGGTATGTATCCCAGAGACTACCCCGCCTAAGGAACAGGCTCCCCATCCATGTGAAGCAAAGTTCCTCCCTAATCCAATTCAAGTGCAAATTGGACAGTTGGATGGGAAACTGGAAATTCATCCCTGGTTTGGCACCTATGTCTCTGATGCAAACAGGTAGCCTGTAAATGGTTCATCTTCCAGGCCCATGCTTACACTTATCAAGGGTATCAGAACTTGTCAGAGATTTGGATGCATGGCTAGGCTTAAAAAGGCCCTTGTGCTTGTTAGCCTAGTAAACACCTATGAACCCAGAATGATACCTTAATTCAAACAGAAAATGATTGACTTTAACAATTGGCTTAGTTTCTGGTGTAATTCCAAGGATAATCCAGTACATAAAAGCCTGGGAAGACATGATTGACAGAACATGATGCTTTGCCAGAGATGGCCTTCACCTGTCTCCCCCTGGGCTTTAGGCTTCTGGCAAAGGGTCTTGCCTCCCCCATAGTGCCTTTTTTTAGGTAAAGTCATGAGCAAAAAAATTACCAACATGAAAAATTCTTATAAACAAAATTTAAAGATCATGCTGCTTAATGGTAGGAGTGCATGAAAATGCATTCATTGTAAGCATTCCTTGCCCTGGAGGATACTGACATTTGTGCAGTAACTGAAACCTGGTTCAAACCTGTGGAGAGCACCCCAGCCTTACCAGGTTACTCATACTACCATACTTTCAAACCACAAATGGAGAGCTTTAAAGCCAAATGAGGGGGAATCTTATTTTTTATCAAAGATATACACTCCTCCAGGCTGGTCAGATGGTGTGACACACAGGAAATGCTTCAAGTGCAGTTAACTATTGACAAAACACCTATTCAAATAATAGCTAGCTACAGACCCCCAACCATTACTCAGGATGTCCACTCCACCTATCTGGACTGACTTGAATCCATCAAGATTCAACCCTCTATCCTGATCCTGAGTAACTTTTAACTACCCAACCATAGAGTGGAATGCCTATTCTAGCCCAAACTTCGTTAATGCCAGTGCATTGAATCAGCTGGTCGACACCCCGTACAAAAGTATCCTGGACCTGGTCCTAACAACATAAGTACCCACTGTACACTCCTACAGTGTCATCCTCTTTGGTAAGATCCGACCATAAAGCGATGACTTGTGAAGTCACCATCTCCCTTGACTCCCTCCCCTTGCCAGGGTCAAATGAAAAAACTTTTCCAAAGCTGACTGCAATCTCCTCAGAGCAGGTATAAGCAACTTCACAGCCACTTTCCCTTCAGTTGGAACACGCACTAATGTCCAAGCCTACACCAAAAACTATATGAACACCTACATAGCTGTATAGACTCAGCAATACCTGACAGGACTAAATCATCTTCCTCAATGAAGAGTAAACCTGTTTGGTGGACAGCAGCAATAAACAAACTCTATGATAAAAGGAAAAGATTGCTGTCCAAGGCCAAGAAGGAGCAGGTGCCAAGTTGGAAGCAATTTCTCCTTTGTCTGAACAAGCAAATAAAGGTCACTGGTGAAATCCTGTAAGGCTAACTTCGAGTCCAAATTGACCACATCCACCAAGGACAATCACAAGGCCTTCTTCACATATATCCCCAATCTCAAAGGCAACACCCAAATCTGCTCTGAACTGGTGGTCAGTAGCACTACATACACAAACGCCATAGATATAGCCAACCTGCTGGCAGACAGGTTCAGTGAAAACTTCATCCCCCCCATCAGTAAGCCAGTACATCCCCAGCACCTGCCCCCCTCCCCTCACCACCAGGGAGCAGATCCTTAATGTCCTTTTTAAAGGCAAAAACTACAGTCTCCATGGGACCCGATAACATCCCTGGTTGTATCCTACATGAACTCGGGTATGAGCTGTCAACTCCATTAGATGCCCTATTCAACCAATGCCTGAGCACCGGCTTCTTCCCAGCTGACTGGAGGACAGCCACTGTCATTCATCCCACTGCACAAAGGTGGAGCATCCACTGATGCAGGCAATTCTGGGCCCATCAGCCTAACTAGCCTGATCTCAAGGCCATGGAATGCATTATCATGGACCTTATAAATAAGGACACTGGCAACCTCCAAACGCTTGACCCAACACAGTTTGGTTTTGTCAAAGGGAGATCATGTCTGTTAAAATTGGTCGACTTCTTAGAAACAGTCATCAAAGCCATGGACGAGGGGAAGACGGTGCATACTGCCTACCTTGACCTAGCCAAAGCCTTTGACACTATTTCCCACTCAGGCATAATAGATAAACCCTCCCAGCTAGGCATCAACCCTTATGTTACCAGATGGGTAGCTAACTGGCTGACTGATAGAACCCACTCAACCAAAGTAGGCGATGCCGCCTGTAGTAGTAGACCCATAGAGAGCGGTGTACCCCAAGGATTGGTCTTGAGGCCTCTACTGTTTGGGATATACTTTTCTGAGGTGCTAGCCAAAACCAGTGGTCTATGTCTGACCAAGTTTGCAGATGACTGCAAACTGGGTGCTGTCTTAAATTCCCGTAGTGATGTGAAACCCAAATTAATGACTGGTGCCAGAAGCACGGCCTCAAACTGAATGCCAAGAAATGCATCATTACCCCTTTTGGGGAAAATGTCATCCCCACCAATTATCACATCTGATGAAGTTCAAAGAAGTATTGGACGAAAAGCGCTTAATTAAACATTGTGGATTTAGTCCTCAGTCAAGCTGCCATTTGTCTTTGTTTTAGTCTTAATTATCACATTAATAACAATGTTTAAGCATGCAGTCAGTCTTGAGGGACTTGGGTACCCAAATTGATAGCAACCTTACTTTTGACCACCACATTGTCTCCGTTGTACAGAAGGCTTTATACATGGCTCACCTCATAAATAAGGGTATTTCATCCAGGAACAAGGAGGTTATAACATCCCTGTACTCCTCCCTTATCAGACCCATTGTCGAGTACAGTGCCCTCTTCGGCATGTACCTTGCCACGCACATGCAGCAGTTGGGGAGACCACAGGAAAATCCAGGGTCTCATACACCTATCCTTATACAGATAGGCTAAAATACCTGTCCGTCTACTCAGTCTCATACAGACTGCTTAGAGGTGACCTTTGTCTGGCATACAAGGCCATTTCAGACCCTTCCTTGTTGGAGTTGCTTCATATCTGTATCATATCTGTAAGACAAACTCCACTCATGCAACCCACACACAAACCCCTTAACCTGGTCTGTGACATTAATAGAACTTGTTGGCAGGATAGATTTGGGTCCCAAAGACTCCCCCATCTGTGGAATAGACTCCCTCTCCATGTCAAGCAGACTACTTCTCTAGCCCTTTTTAAGAGGAACCTGGACGACTAGATGGGAAACAGAAAATAACACCCCTGGATCCCACCTGTGTCACTGCTGTACAGGGGACATGGGTGCTGACTTTGAGGGATCATGGGTGAAATTCTTGGCTAGGCTTTTAAGGGCCTCGGGGCCAATAGCCTAGTATCATCGTATGAATCATTGATGAATCTGATCTCTAGTAAAGCCCCTAGACTGGATGGATTTGCCCTCAATGTTTTTTTTAAAGAATACAAGGCTCTCTATATAAAATATCTGAAGAACTTTTATGGTGAATATGGGCTAAAAATGAATTCCTTCAGGATTTTCTGTTAATGCTTCCCGAAGCCCTCAAGAACAAGAATTTTCCCAATAGTTACAGACCCATTTCGTTATTACAATTAGAAGAAAAAAAATCTTTGCCAGTAAACTAGCTAATATTATAACTTAACATTTTTATATCAACAAGCTTTCATAAAACACAAAACATACAGCTTGCACTTGGTGAGATCATGGTTAGACATTCAAAAACATACGTGGCTATAAAATTCCAGAGCTGCAGCCATTTTTGTGAGCTTTAAAAAAATGTTTGATTCTGTATCCTAGGACTTCATCTGGAAAGTATTAGCTCATCTACATTTTCAAATGCATTTATCTCCAAGTGTAAATTGCTATATACTATTTTGTGGCTGCACTGATGGGATGTCATCGGAAGCCACACATCTGAAAAACGGCATGAGACAGGGCTGTCCACACTCTCCAATACTTTTTATGTTAACCACAGAGGTATATATTATTTACACACCAAATTGAAACAAATTCAGATAAATATTCTTACAGTGTATTGTCCTGCCTCGACCTGGTTTGCAGACAGCAATTACAAAGTAATATTATGCTTCAGGGAATTAGAACTAGATACAAGGTTGGAAGTCAACTGCCAGAAAACTATACTGTACCCATTATCTCGAGATGCCAAAAACAAACTATTCTGAAGCAAAGGAAGAACAATGGAATGTTTTAACAGAGTATACTTACTTAGGTATAAAAATAACCTTTGAACCTTCCACAATACTGGAAGTCAACTCTAAGCCACTTTTAATGCATATTAATGGAAAATAACTTGCTAGAAAAATATTTTCTTCCTTTCTTAACTAAGGTACACATGATTGAAAAGTTCATCCTGCCAAGGATGCTATTTATTATGGGACATGTGTGTGTGTATGTATGTATATATATATATATATATATATATATATATATATATATATATATATATTATATATGTGTGTGTGTATGTATATGTATACTCACACACACGCACACACACCTTTTCTTCATAAATCCAAATACATAAGTAAATTCTAAAACTAATGTCTATTTTTTCTGTGGGAAAAGTCACCCCTGAATCAGCAGAAAAAAAGCACTTTTTGCATAAAATACGGGGCAGAATAGATTTGCCAAACCGTCTGAGTTAATTATGAAGCTATTAACAATTGTTTGTTTATTAGATCCAGAATACAACTGCAACCCGTTTAGCTAAGGATATAAATTGCTGTTTTGGAGCATATACAATACGCTAGGTCAAGGATGGAAAAGGCAGGTGGTAAATGAAGCTTTCAAATGAAAAAAAAAACTTACACTGGGAGGTACTATGGATCAGACTTTGAAACTTAAAAAAAACTTCCCTGTAGAGGGTGAACCATATACTGGCATCACTGGCCCAAAGCAGCATTTATTTATTTGTGTATGTATGGGACATATACAAGCATAAAGATTACAGCCTTCACCAAAAAAAAAAAAAAAAATGATGCTACTGTGGTGGCTATACTTGCAATTGCAACACATATTTAAACTCCTTATGAATCATTGAGCTAAAGATGACGGATATTTAAGATTAATTAAAAATAATAAAATAAATGTCTATAATTACATGGGTAAACCAAAAATGTAGTCACTTCTATAAATTACAAAACTCCCCACAGTCTGACATTATCACAGATATCACAAATGTGATAAATCAGGTGCGATGGTTTCCCATATGCATTCCGGGTTTTGCAATATAAAAATAAACAGTTACCCCATTATTCCCACCAGACACCAATTCACATTGTTCATACTGTTACATCACTGGCATCGCTATCCCACGAGGCTGTTCAAGGTGGGATTGAAGACATCTGGCAAGTGTTGGCATAGCTGTTTTCCGGAGATGGGCTATCTTCACATGGTTTGGTCATGCTTGGCTATAAAAAAAAAATGTGGCTAACCATCATTGAAGCTTGTCAGTAGACAGCTAGAAACTCCACTTCAGGCATAGATTTCTCAAATTTTTGGCTGTTTGGATTCACACAGTCTAACAGAAGAACTCATTCACATTTTAAACTATTAGAGCGATCTGCTCTTCGTTTTAAGCTATTTAAAGACTGGAAAATGTGACCCAACAATTGGCAAGATAAGTTTATAAAGGTCATCAATAGATATACTGGATGGGCTCTGCCCAACAGTACAGATTTACACAGAGTTGCAACACTTGCGGGAATATACAGCACACTCCGGAAGCATTATAGTCAGTGTCAAATTTACAAGTACTTAATAGATTAGCTAAATCAGATGTAGACGCAAGAGTGTATAACAATCCTTTGATTCTTAACAAATGCATTCATGATTTGACTTAAGTTTGGAAAACCTTAAAAATGAAATGTTTAACTACAACATAAAGTTGTTAGCAACCTGAATTTAAGCCATTATAATAATCTTGATAAAGTGTGTTACATGAATTATTGACTATTGTAATGTTTAACTGAAAGTTGTTTAATAAAAAATAAAAAGTATAAAGGTTGAGGTGTGCAGTGTCACTAAACTTATATTTATAGCTTGTAATTGCTAGTAAAACTATTCAGGTACTGTTGAAGAGAAATGGTTTGATGATATGGCAAGCTGAAGGCAACAGTGTCATTTATCCTAGATATACATGATCAGATCCATAGATTTGATAGGTGAAGTTGTAGTGTTTTAAACGAGTCTGCATTCTGAATGGATTTCAGTGGTAGTGGAATGTAGTCCCATAGTTTAGCTGCATAATTTGAATGTAGAGAGTCACCTGCAGTGTTAGTGTTTAGGAAAGGCCCTGTTGGAGGCTGTATTTCTAACGTTGTTGCAGAAATTGTCTGGATTTGCCAAGATGAATTTCTTGATAGTTCATAACCTAAGAAGCTTTTAGGGAATTCATTCAGTTCGTATTTCTTGCTGTAGTCTCTTAAATTCCTTACACTTGATAAATTGCTTGGGGCAGTTTTCCATATTTTCCAGTCATTGTCTCTAGTTTATATATATTTTTTTCAGTTCAGTAGTTTGCCATGGGGTAGACCTTCTGTGTAGTATATCTTTTTTTAAATAATAGAAACTCTCATGAATGCATGTGAACAGATTGAAGGCTGATAACACAGAGTTGAGATCTGCACAATTGTAAAGAATATTTTAGTCAATTAGTTGTAGCTCAAGTACTTCGTAATTAATGTAGAGAATTCAGTTCAGGTAATGACACTAATTCCACCAACCTGATTTGCAATGATAGGTGACTATGTTTGGCAGCTTTCCTTAGTTTATCCAACTTGGGAGCTTCATCATAGGAAATGCAGTTTTTGCACTTCATAGCATGACCTACTTTCTCTTTAACCAGTGCTAAGAGTTGAAGGGCAGTTTTCTAATTCACCATTGTCACCTTTCTATAGACAAATCCAGAATGTTCCTTTGTTTTAAATTACCATCATCCATCTCCTTATTGACAGGGAGTTTCTTTGCATTTTTAATCCACCCCCCATCTTTAGCATGCGTGTTCCAGCCCTTCCTACTATTCCTAATTCAGTTGCTGTCCTTTCTTCTATGATAGTGTAGTAACATTCCAAAGCACTGTCTGCTTTGGTCTTGTCCAAGCCTGTAATAACTCCTCCTGATACTGCAGTAATTACATTCAGTAAATGCTGTTTGTGGTAGGAAATTTTTTTAAAGACGCCTGAGCAGTCACAGTATCCTTGTACAACTTCTTCAAAGTCAGCACTCTTAGGATACAGGAAGGATAAATTGTGTCACCAATTTGTATTGCTTTCTGCAGGAAAACAAATCTAATCAAATTTGAGAAAACAACAATAATACATAGTGAATAAGATAATGCTGGTTAATCCAAAGAGCACCCCACATGCAGTACCATAAACAACATTCTTAAGTGTAATAGCCCCAGACAAAGGCTTTTCTGTAACCACACTAACTGCCAGGTGCACGCAATCACGCCTTGCCTGAAACCATTTATAGTAGCTTAAGGAGCTTGCATGTACCACTTGGGCGAGGGGATAATCAGAGTTAACTCTTAACTTCCTTTCAGCAGCCATTAATTGTGATCAATTCAAATATACCAAAAATCACTTATAAGTATTTCCATTTGATATCTCAGGGTAAAGAAGAAATGAAAAATATTCCTCTAAAGATTAAGGGAGTGGAAGCTCACGGTTATGGATTCGGGTAGCAAGATATAGGCAGTAAAAATATTTTTTTTAGTTTCCCTGATTCTGTGTGTTGGCTAGGCTTTGTTCTATCAACTGGATGATAAATGGTGGCAAGAAATAAAGAACATTATTTGTGAAGAAAAGAAGCCTATTGTTATGTGGGTAAATTGATCTTAGAAACAGAGCAAGATGTACTTTATGACTGCACTGTTAATGCTTTTATTGATATATATATACATGTATGTGTATATATATATATATATATATATATATATATATATATATATATATATATATATGTAGAGGTATATGTTGGATCGAGTTTTCAGAAACTCGAAAATTCATACTTTTGAGACCATGTGATTGAGTTTCCAAAAACTCGAACATCAAAAACTAGGACAAAAAAAAAAAAAAAAGCTATCGACCACACCCCCTGTAAATTATATATACCAACTCCGAGATTGCAGTACAGTGAGAAAAAGGGTAAATTTCCTGATCCGCACTGTACCACTATCTCCATTAAAAAACTTCAGGGTTTCATTCAATCATATGGTCTTGACCATATGAATTTCAACTCTATGAAAACTCTATCAACTGATATGGACCCATATAGATATATTAATGTTTTTTTGTTGTTTGTTTTTTTTTTTTTTAACATACTTTAACGAAAGTGCTTTTTTGGCGAAAACACTTTCGTTAGTGTGTTTGGTAATTATGGATTCGGACTTTTGAACTTTCGATCAAACGTCCTAGAGCCATATATATATATATATATATATATATATATATATATATATATATATATATATATATATATATAGGTCTACTTTACATGGTCAACTTTTCGCAAAGTTGACTTTCATATGGCTGAGACCATGTGATCGACTTTTGGAAAGCTGACCATGTAAAATAAACACAAAAAACGCAACAAACACTTACCTTAAAACTGTTAGGGGGACAAGCTTCCCTGCACCCCCCCCCCGTAACTTAAATATACCAACTCCGAGATTGCACTACAGTACGGAAGAGGGAAATTTACCCATTCTGCACTGTACGGAGATAGTGATTACCCATGGTCGGCTTTTCAAAAGTCGATCATATGGTCTCGGCCATATGAAAGTCGACTTTGTGAAAAGTCACACGTCACTGGTACAGAGACATGAACTCAAATAGAAATATATGATGAAACAATGAGGAACTACTAGAGACAGGGATTGTCTATTTTATTGGCTGCAGGTGGATGTCTTTGTATATAAAGTGGCAGGTAGTATGCAAAAAAATAAACTTCTTGACTTGGAACTGGTTTTCTAGTAAAACTCACATTCAACACACCTACATCTATAGTCATGATCTTTGGCATAAAGAAATTTCTTACCAGCCTTTAGAATCTGTTTCGGATTCTTCAGGATGTTTGCTTTCCTATAACACCCAAAAATGTTTGGACGTTGCATTGGGCAACACTGCTCTTTTAGTTTTACATCAGCTCCACTATAACAGAGGATGTTCTTCGTGTTTCACTGTTGCAGTCATCGCACTTGGGTTATCCCTGCCAGGGTAGCCCTCGGCCAGCCCGAGTACCAGAGGCTTAGTATTTCTGCATCGGTTGCTGTCGCTTCAGGACTGACGTCAGGTCATTGGTAGTATAAAGTAAGGCAGCCGACGCCATTACATCAGTCTTTCTTGCTGCGGAGCCTGAAGCAGAAGCAGTTTGCACGAGTGCTATTCTGCTGCTACCTGAGTTGCGTGTTCCAAATTGAAGCTGAAGTCTTATAAAGCTAAGTACCCTGTTGGGCAACAGTTTTTCTTGCACTAACTGATGTCAGAAAAGTTAACAATTGTCTCACCTGTGGAAAGCAAATACCACATGGAGACTTTCATTCTTATTGCATCACTTGCTTAGGTTCAGACCACGACGTCCCCCGCTGTCGCTTTTGTGCTTTGTTCAACGCCAGAACTATACGTTGTCGGGCCCTTATTGTAGTTAGATATTTTCACTTACAGTCCCTGAATTCCAATATGGCTTCCGTAAGCCATCTGACAGCAGATCTTCTGGAAAAAACATAAGGATAAAGACAGAGACAGACTGCACAGATGCAAACCTACTGACAACGCTTTCATTAAGCTAGTCATCAGTTCGCCGTTCCTCAGTGAGGCGTTTTCGCAGCCCCTGATTCCCGCTTCTGTGGATTTGAAGACTGCTACCATGATCCTTTTAGAGTCCGGTTTGCTGCAGAACTCTTCTTCGACTAAGGATCCTGCGGTTGTCTTTCCCTTGGATGGGTCCAGAGCCGCTGAGCAGGCACCGGCTTCTGAGGAAGTACTTCACACAACCTATTCTCGACACAAACCGACAACTTCTTTCGCATTTACCGTTCTTTCGAAATCTACCGAGTTTCTAAGGCCCAGAGTACGAACCACATCCAAGAAACGGACGACCCAATCTCAGGCACCTGCTTCCTTGCCTCAGTCTCAAATGCTTAATATTGCCATAACATAGCCAAGCTGCCCTGAACAAGAGTCTGAGGACACTGATGCATCTGAATATGAAGACATGCAACCCCTCTCTGCTTATGAGGATTCTGATGCAGAGGATTCTATTCCTTCAGCCTCTCCCCCTGAGGACTTTTCCTTTGGGAAGACCCTTCATACCTTAAGGGAGCATTTCGAATGGGAATGTCAGGACTACCCTCAGTCTAAAAAGAGACTCGGGGAATTCTTAGATCTTCCACAGCACAGACCCCTGGCCATTCCCCCAGTCCTGGATGTTGTGGATGATGTTTTCTTGGAATCCACTTTGACTCCTTACACCCTCCCTCCGGCACCCAGAAAACCTGACTGGTATTACAGAGTCCCAGACTCGCACACATTTTTTTTTCAAAAATCCTACTGCTGACCCTGAGGCAATTTATCAAGGGCCTAAAGGAATTAAAGCAATCTCTGCTAAGAATCCCACCCCCTCAGTTAGGGAATCCCGAGCACTAGACAGGTGGGGTAAAAAAGTATACACCTCTGCTACTCTTCCATCAGAGCACTAAATTGCCAGTTCCATATGCTAAAATTTCAGCAACATACCATGGAACCTTCTCAAACAAAAAGTGTCTTCCTTTCCTGCTGTGCAGAATCTAAAGCATTACAAGAGTTAATGCATTTTGCAAGTCAAGTAACTAAGCTCACCTTACACTGTGGTTTTGACACCCTAGAAGCCTCTTGCAGGGCAGCAGTCACCGGTTCTGTCCTTAGAAGGCATGCATGGCTAAAGGAACAGCCCTTGCCAGACCATGTTAAATCTAAATTGTTGGATGCATCCTTGCACAAAGACAACTTATCTGGCGCTAAGGCAGAGGAGGTCTTAAAAAAGATGGAAGAAAAAGCTAAATCTATGCAGACAATTGAGGATCTTTTACAGGTCCAGCCACCCAGGTTCAGCTGGCATTGCCCCTCAAAGCACTGGTCCTTTCCTGCTCCCATCAGGTCAGTTCATCCCAGACCTCGTGGAAGCAGACCCCCCCCCCCCCCCCAGACAGCAGCCACAGGGAATGCAGAGATCAAAACAGTGGAATTCCTCCACTTCAAAAACAGGGAGTTCTAAGCCACCCCCTCATGGTAAGAACTCACAATGACTCTCCCCCTCCCCCCACACCTTCCCTCTGCCCAATTTCACTTCCCCCTAGGAGGAAAACTCACGCCAGCACCTTGGCCACCATCACCAATGACCACTGGGTCCTCAACATAGTGTCCCAGGGATACAAATTTTCTTTCCACACTCTTCCAACCCCCCCCCCCCCAGATCTACCTCCAAACCAGTGGGCAGAGGCACAAAGGCACAAAAGCAAGTTATTTCCCTGCCCTGTATGATGGCAATAGAGCACTTTCCTGCAGAACAGAAAGGCAAAGGTTTCTACTCCAGACATTTTCTGGTACTCAGAAAAGTGGGCACCTGGCAACCCATCCTCTATCTTTCCATTCTAAACACCTTCCTGGTGATACCAAAATTCAAAATGCTCACCCTCCAATAACTGCTACCCATGCTCTCCAAGAAGGCTTGTTTAGCCACCCTAGACCTAAAAGAGGCCTACCTTCACATTCCTACCAGGGAATCATGCAGGAAATACCTACGTTTCAGGGCAGGATCTCTACACTTTCAGTTCTCTGCACTTCCCTTTGGCTTATCTACTGCTCCTAGAGTTTTCACAAAAGGTCTGGCTCCGGCCATTGCCTTTTGCAGACAAAGGAATATCCAAATTTACCTATACTTAGACGACTGCCTAATTCAGGCAGGCAGGAAAAGCTGCTCAAGCACCTGGCCTTTGTAAAGTCCCTACTGACCTCCCTAGGGTACACCATCAGCGAAAAGAAAGCGAAACTAGTACCCACCCAAAGGATTATATTCCTGGGAGCAAGCCTGGACACAGCATCCCAGATGGCATTCCTTACACCAGAAAAGCAAACTTACTTGACAGCCTACTTCTCTCAACTAGCCACCAGACCCCAGTTATCTGCAAGGAAAATCTTGCAAGCTCTGGGATTCATGGCATCTTGCATTTTACTCATTCCATGTGCCAGACTGTATATGAGGAAACTTCAGTGGTACCTAAAAAAACCTTTGGTGTCAACACTCTCAAGACCTGGAAATTCTTATACCCATAATACCTTGCCTCCTTAGGAAAGATTTTTTTTTGGTGGGCAACAGCATACCCCCACAGCAAAGGGCTACCTTTCTCACCACCACACCCTCTCCACAGATGCATCAGACTATGCCTGGGGTGCACATGTGGACGGCAGGTACATACAGGACCAATGGAGTCCACAGCAAATCCATCTGCACTTCAACCAAAAAGAAATGTTAGCTGTCCAGCACACATTGACAGCTTTCAGGCCCCTTATCTCTCCCCGGGGCTGTCCTGATCAAAACAGACAACACCAGACAAAGCCTGTTTCAGCTACGTATTGTGCTTATTTTACTGCCTGCACTTTAACAAAGTCGTTTTTGTGTTTAAATTACCTGTTTAACTGTTGTAGGCTACACACTCAAGTGTGATAGCCATTTCTGTGCATTTAAACTGTTTTTTGATTGTATCTCCTTTATTTTCTGAAAAAAAAAAAACTTGTTTTCCCGCCTTTCTAAGCTAGTATTCAGTTTTCAGGTTAGTGCTGAATTCAGGGCTGTGTTACAAGTTTCTGTGTTTGCCCCCATACCTTACTTGGATAGAAGGAAGTTTCTCTGTTCACTGTGAGAGAGGGAGCTTTGAGCAGCCTATCTGTCCTTGAAGGAGTGGTTTCAGCCCAGAAATTAGTAGTTTATTGGCCATTTTGGGCTAATTTCTATCTCTTTCATTTCCCTGCTGTAAAACCTGTATTTGCGAGGTTTTTGCGCTAGTGTACAGCTCAGCAAGCTCCTGCCTGGTGCCCTGCAGCAGCAGAGAGACAAAAGAGAGACTTTGGAGTGATTAAGTATAATTTTTCTGCATTTTCTTGCTTCCTTTAGCTAATTCCGCCTAAAACGCCAATTTTCTAGAGTTTCTGTGATTTAAAAAGCTTGTTTCAGCTACATATTGTACTTATTTTACTGCCTGCATTTTAACAAAGTTGTTTTTGTGTTTAAATTACTTGTTTAATTGTTGTAAACTACACACTCAAGTGTAATAGCCATTTCTGTGCATTTAAAGTGTTTTTTTGATTGTATCTGCTTTATTTTCTGAAAAAAAAAAAAAAAACTTGTTTTCCCACCTTTCTGGTCCAGTTTTCAGGTTAGTGCTGAATTCAGGGCTGTGTTACAAGTTTCTGTGTTTGCCCATACCTTACTTGGATAGAAGGAAGTTTCTTTGTTCACTGTGAGAGGGGGACCTTTGAGCAGCCTTTCTGTCCCTGGAGAAGTGGTTTCAGCCCAGAAATTAGTAGTTTATTGACCATTTTGGGCTAATTTCTATCTCTTTCATTTCCCTGCTATAAAACCCGCATTTGCAGTGCCCATTAGCTAAGGTATAGGTATTCCCGGCTCTACAAAGTCTACTCTTCAATTTTTCCCTTGGAACTAGACAAACTTTTAACTTAAGCTCAAACTATTCACTTCTCATCCTGGCACTTGCTCAAAACTCATAGCAAGCACTAATAAACCTTAGCACTAGACCCCCCTATACTGTAGAGAATGACAAGGCTCTCTATTTGACCTTACCAGCCAATCAGTAAAATAGTTCACTGTACCTATCCAGGCATGTCCAAAGGGCAGTTTCAGGTGTACTCTCTGGTCCAACTGGTGAATCTGGGCATTTTGAGGCAATGTTACAATTGCCTTCTGTACACAGACAACCCTCTCCTCCTTCCACCAAACACTAATACATGCGAGTGATGCAGTTATACAGCCAAAAACTGTCTCAACCCAGGACTGGACCAGGCAGTCAAGAGGAGAAGGGAATTACATGCATCACACCACCAGTCTCACATAGACCTATGAATCCAGCACTGGCAAAAAACACACATAATGAACAAAAACATACTCAGAGGCTCCAAATAAAAATCTGCAAAAGCAACAGAGACCTCCAAAGCAGACATCCAGGCAGCCCCCCCAACGCAAACCATGAAACACATACTTCCCAAAACTAGTGTGCCACGCAATCACAGCCCTTAAGGCAAAAATAACACACCCAGCACACTACTAATAGGTGACTCAATAGTCGGGCACACTGACGTCCCATTCACTAGGCTGAACAAGGTGAAAGTTACTGTTAGCTGCCTGTTGGGTGCCAGGATCCGCCACATAACACAAGCACTCAGGTCAGTCCAGAACAAGTACAAATTATGACTCTGTCATTGTCCCTTTTGGTGTGAATGACTTGAGCTATACCTCCCTGGACTACATGAAAGAGACATGGAGGAGCTGTCTGATCAAGTAGCCCAGGCCGGTATGACCCTGACTAGCATCTTGCCCTCACCAAGAATTATACCACGGTATAGAGGAAAAAGTATCAATTTCAACAATTGGCTAAGCTTCTGGTGTCATTCAAATGGATCCAGTGTCTGTCAGCCTGGGATGACATGCTCGACAAGCCACAGTGCTTCGCTAGAGACAGCTTGCACCTGTCACCCTTAGGCTTTCGAATACTGGCCAAGGCTCTTGCCACCCCCATAGTGCCTTTTTTAGGAAAGGCTCAAAAGACAAATACACCAATGTAAATAGCACAAGTAACAAACTGAGGGTAATGCTACTCAATGCCATAAGTCTAAACCTCAAAATGCAGGCACTCGAGGCACTCCTCAGTATGGAGAAAATCGATATATGTGCAGTAACAGAAACCTGGTTCAAGGCTCCAGAGTGCACCTCAGCACTACCAGGCTACAACTCATACCATACATTTCGGCCACAAAACCCGGACCGAAATACAAAAGGCGGGGAAATATCCATATTCATCAAGGATACCCACACCTCCAGGTTAGTGGCACAGCATGATGCTTCAGAGATCATCCACGTGCAACTAACAGTGGGCAAAACTGCTATTCAAATTATAGTTTGCTACAGATCACCCATCATGTCCCAAGACCCCCACTCCGCATTCCTGGAAACACTGGGAAGCATAAATGTCCTACCAAACACCCTGATTTTGGGTGATTTCAATTACCCAAACATTAACTGGGAGAACTACTCAAGTACAAACTCCCTTGCCCAACATTTCCTACAATTTATAAACTCAAACGCCCTGGATCAACTGGTCAACACCCCCACCAGAGGTGACAACATATTGGACCGGGTCATAACCAACACGGGTGACCGGTGTTCCACACCGGAGGTCAACCTCTCGCTGGTTAGATCTGACCATAAACTAATCACTCTGGATATCCACATTCCGCCACCACCCCCAGTCAAAGAAATCACCATGAAAAACTTTTCAAAAGCAAACTTCACGTTACTTAAGACCGAGGTGGGAAGTTTCAAAGCTCCCATGCTAAAGGATAACTCTGTCCAAGCTGCAAAATCCTTTACTAATGCACTCTACGGGAACCTACAAGAATGCATGGAACATGCTATCCCAAAGAAAACCAAGACTCACTCCTCCAAGAAAAGGAAACCAGTCTGGTGGACCCCTGTCATAAACAAGCTATACAATAGAAGGATGAAACTAGTACAGAAAAGAGTAAAATCCCAAGAAGGGAAGACATCCCTGATCAGTATCAGCAAGAAACTACGTTCCCTCATAAAATCATCCCAGCCTAGCTTTGAAAGAAAAATTGCCATGGACTCCAAAGATAACCACAAGGCATTCTTTAGCTATGTCAAGAATCTAAGTGGCAATTCTCAGATTTGCTCGGAGTTGGTGCAGAATGGCACAAAATACACTGAAACCGACCAATATAGCCAACATCCTGGCAGACAGGTTCATTGAAAACTTCACCCCCAAAAGGGCCCATAACTATACCAGAAGAATGTAGTGCCCCTGAAATCACAGACACTCAGGTTAAAACAGCCCTCTCCAAAGCCAAAAACACAGCATCAGTGGGACCGGACGGTGTCCCAGGCTGCATCCTACACGAGCTCAAAGATGAACTAACCCCTCACCTAAACACGCTGTTTAAACTCATCCTCTCCACAGGCTATGTGCTCAGCAACAGTTATTCCACTCCACAAAGGTGGAGCCACAACAGACCCCAGGAACTATCGCCCTATAAGGCAGACTAGCTTGGTTTGCAAAGCTCAGGAGCGCATCATCATGGATCTCATTAACAGAGACATTGGGAACCTCCAAACACTGGACCTTACCCAGTTCGGCTTTAAGGCAGATCATGCCTCCTAAACCTGGTGGACTTCTTTGAGACAGTTACCAAGGCTGTAGACTAGGGAAAGGTGGTCCACACAGCCTACCTAGACCTTGCAAAGGCCTTCAACACCATTCCCCACTCCGGTATTATAGACAAGCTCACCAGCCTGAACATAAACCCCTACGCCACGAGATGGGTTGCCACCTGGCTCACGGACAGAACCCACATGGTAAAGAGTTGCGGGAACTAGGTCTGACTCTAAACCGGTTACAAGTGGCGTTCCCCAGGGCTCATTCCTAGGACCCCTCCTGCTCAGCATATACTTCTCAGAGGTACAGGCAAGCACAGGAGGACTATGCCTGACCAAGTCCACAGATGTCTGCAAACTAGGGGCTATAATTGACTCTCCGGCTGACGCAGGCATCCTCCAAAAGTGTCTCACTGAGAACAGATACCTGGTGTCAAAACCATGGCCTCAAGCTAAATGCCAAAAAGTGCATAGTCATCCCCTTTGGAAAAAAAAAAAGTACCCACAAACTACCACATAGGTGGTAGCCCTTTCAATAAGGAAGATGTAATAAGGGATTTGTGGACCCAAGTAGATAGTAACCTTTCCTTTGATGATCACATTGCCAAAGTGGTTAGAAAATTCTTTTGTGTGGCCCACCAAATCACAAAAGGGTTTGCATCCAGATCGAAAGAGGTCATTGGGCCCCTCTACACATCACTCATCAGACCCATCATAGAGTATAATGCCCCATTTGGGGATGTACCTTACAAGACACCTGCAACAACTGGAAAGACCACAGAAATACCTCACTAAGAGGATCACTGGCCTCAAGCAGATTCCCTATGCAGCTCGACTGAAGAAACTCCAGCTGTACTCGGTTGCATACCGCCTACTCAGAGGTGATCTCTGCCTGACATACAAGGCCATGTCCAGCCCAGAATTGATGGACATGCTCCACGTAAAGAAAACCATATCCCCTCGAGCCACATGCTCCAGGGAATCTAAACCTCACCACAACAATAAATAGGAAGTGCTGGAGGGATAGATTCCTGTTCGAGACTTCCCGTGCTCTGGAACAAGATTCCAATCTACATTAGGCAGAGCTCCTCGCTAACCCTCTTCAAGAGAAACCTTGATGAGTGGATGGGAAACGGAAAGTTTACCCCGGGGATCACTTCAGTGGCTCTGCGCAACAGAGGCACAGGAAACTAATCTAAGGGGGAGGCAAAAGCCAACACATTCCAGCTAGGCTTATAAATGCCTTCAGCTAGCCTAGTACCTATCTATGAACCACTGTGATGTGGTATATCAACAAGCAGGGAGGGACTTACTCCTACCCTCTATGCAGATTGGCCATAACCCTTTGGCACACATCCTCTGCTATGCAACTCCACCGGTTAGCACAGTTCCTGTCAGGTTCTCTAAACTCTCTGGCAGACCATTTAAGCAGAAATCTTCTGGACCCACATGAGTGGCAGCTAGACAAAAGAACCTTCACCCTCATAACTCAGAAATGGGGCACCCCGAAGGTCGACCTCTTTGCCTCCTACACCAACCATCAGCTCAGCAAGTTCTGCAGCAGGGAGCATCACTGCAGGCCTTGGAAAGTGGATGTCCTTTCCTTCCCCTGGGTCAATCTATCGGTCTACACCTTTCCTCCACCACCTCTCATCACCAGGGTACTGCTGAAAATAATCAAGGACAATTCTTATTGCTCTAGACTGGCCTCGTCAGCACTGATACCCACTGCTGCACAACCTGTTCCCATTGCCACCATGGCATCTCACTCAGACTCCAACCCTCCTGACCCAGCGAGAAGGAGAATTCATGCATCCCCAATTGCAGACCATCAGTTGGCAGCCTGGCTTATTCCCAAACCACTGATCAATCTGCCAACCTCAGTAAATAGGTTCTAGATGTTATACGCGAGGCCAGATGCCCTAGCACTAGAAAGTCTTATGCTGACAAATGGAAAAGGTTCTGCACCTGGATTCAGGATAAGGGAGCCAATATGACACAGCCCTTCCTCCCTCTCATCCTGGATTACTTAGCTGACCTGCTACACAGTGGTCTCTCCTTTTCCTCTGTTAAAATTCATGCCTGTGCTATCTCTGCTTATTTCCCCACTGAGCAGCCCCTTTTTTCACACCCTCTGATCAAACAATTCCTAAGAGGGGCTAGCAAGTTAAGGCCACCCAGAAGAGCACCTATCCCAGCTTGGGACATTAATTTTGTGTTGGAAAAGCTCACCCTGCCTCTCTTCGAACCAGCATCTTCAGCAGAGTTAAAATTTCTCTCCTGGAAGATAGATTTTCATCTGGCCATCACTTCAGACAGAAGAGTCTCCAAACTACAAGCACTCGTGGTTCTGGAGCCCTTCATAATCTTCCATGCTGACCGGGTTTCCCTTATGACCAACCCATCCTTCATGCCCAAAGTGTTATCCAGGGTGGCTCTCAACCAATCCATTAATTTGCCCACCTTTTTCCCCTAACCCACAGAACAAGGGGGAAAGAATCCTGCACTCTCTAGATGTGCACAGACAGCTCAGATTCTATCTAGACAGGACTACATCATTCAGAAAATCTGATCAATTGCTGGTTAGCTTTGCTGGAGGGGCAGAGGGCAAAGCCATCTCCAAACAAACAGTTGTCAAATGGATAGCACTCTGCATCCATTTCTGTTACAAGCAACATGGAAAACCTCCCCCCCAAGGGGCTCAGGACTCATTCCACCAGAGCAGCCTCCACCTCTGCAGCTTTCCTTAGAGGAGTCCCCACCAGGGACATCCTGGAGGCTGCCACCTGGGCATCTGTTCACAGTTTCACCAAACATTACCACCTACCTATCTTCTACAAATCCAGGGCAGGCTTTGCCACTGCAGTCTTGCAGGGCATCCTAGCCAGCCCCTAGTCTCCTTGACTGCCTCCACCTTTTTCCTCAGCTTTGGGAATCAACCCAAATGTGATGACTGCAACAGTGAAACACGAAGAACATAGTAAAGTTGTGTACACTTACCATAAATGTAGATGTTAGAGTGTATTCACTGTTGCAGTCCTAGTTTCCCTCCCTCCATCCTCCTCTTCTCTTCCCTCTGTGTCTCTGTCTCTCTCTCTCTCTCTCTCCTTACAAGAACATTTTGGTATTTACTTTCTACTGGTGGGGTTATTCCACCATAACATGGCTTCCACTTGGGGGCTCCTGACAGGGCGAGAAAAACTGATGTAATGGCGTCAGCTGCCTTACTTTATACTATTGACGACCTGACGTCAGTCCTAAACCGACAGCAACTGACGCAGAAACACTAAGCCTCTGGTATTCGGGCCGGCCAAGGGCTACCCTGGCAGGGATAACCCAAATGTGATGACTGCAACAGTGAATAAACTCTCTAAAATCTACATTATTGGTAAGCGTACACAACTGTACTTTTCTTGACAGCTTAAAGTGGCTTACATATTATCCAATCACCTCACACCAGAAGTACATTGTGTCATTGCTACTAATATTCTACTACCTAGGCTGGAATATGTTCTACCTGTAACTGCTCCTCTTTCAGAGCAAAGTATCATTGGCCCTTCAGCCTGCTGTGAAAATAAGGTTGTTCTTCATATTGATGAGTTCTGCAGTACCCAAAGCTGTGTGTGTTTTAACCAGCATAGGATAAGACAGCCAGCCAGCTTCTAAAGCTTCAAGGCACCTTCCAGGCACTCAGTCAGCTCGGGCTGAGCTTACTAAAATGTCATGTGGGTTCCTGCCACTGAGAAGTGAGAACCTGTGTGGGCTTGTGTGGATCGACGGTCAGCTAATTGTGCGCGATTGCTGGGCAGGTAAGTTTTCCCTTTGGTGGAAAAAAAATATTTCCCCAGATAATCACACCAAACTGCTAGGGGTTATCATAGACAATAATCTCAAATTTGACCTACAGGTTAACAAAACCATACAGACCATCAATAAGGAGCTTGGATCACTGTATAGAAACAAGACATTTTTAACCCCACTGGCTAGGACTGCAATTGCCCGATCACACCTACTCTCTACTCTTTTATATGCCTCGCCTGTACTCTCAGTCCTCAACAAATCCAGACTAGGTAAGTTGTCCCATAGCTACAATCGTATTGCCAGCTTCGCCACTGGCTCCGCCTACAGAACCCACCACTGCCAGAACCTTAAACAACTAGAGTGGCTAGAACTGCCCAGCTTAATTTAATCAACCCTTAATAGCGCACAAAATTTTGTACCACCCTGAGGATACCCCCTCACTTAAAAATATTATTAAGCCGTATAGCAACCTAAGATCCCTACGGTCAGCCGATTAAACTACTGGTCCAAGCCCACAAACCTAATAACTCTGCTGGTGAATCCCTGTTTGCCAACTTCATTGGCAAAACCTAGAATTCGTTGCCAAACTATATAACCCTACAATCCTCCAAAAGTCTCTTCAAAAAAAAACTCAAACAGTATCTCAAAGTGAATTGGCTATGCCCATGTACCAACCCTGATTAAGTTATAAACTAAAAGTATATTCTGCAATTATCATAACTTGTAACTACATCACCAAGCTCTGCTTCCAATCTGATGTCTCTTACATTTAATTGTCTGTCCATGAGAATTGCGAGTTCATACTAGGGAACACTACTAATCCATTGTTATATAATCACTTTGTTTTTATAATTGTTTGCTAACTTCTTTGTAATCTATGTAAGTTTGTCTATGTGGAGCTTTTCTCCCCGGGCCTCCGCTGAAAATGGACATGTATCCAGTCGGACTATCCCGGTAAACAAATGTAAAATAAATAAATAACTTCCACATTGTTTTTAAACCATCCGTTGTTAGTTTACAGCAGTCTTTTGGTTTATTTATTTCTACTTAACAACAGAGGACTTACCACTTGGATTCCACTATTTTGTTTTCATTGTTTTTAAACTTGTTTAAACTAACTTTTTGTGAAAAACAAGTACTTTTATGCTAGGAAAATGTATTTTCCTCAGATGGCTCTTGACTTGTTTGTACTTTTAAATAAGAGCAAGGGAGCATACTTTTACTTTTGTGGTAAAAAAAAGTTGTTTAAAACTACTTTTTATGTGGATAAAAAGGTTTATTTCAGTTTTTGGGACTGGGGAAAATGTTAAAGTGCTTTTTATTGGGTCTGTTTTCCCTACCTTTCCTGTCAAAAGAGACAGAAACTAAACATTTAGCTTCTCCTATGTCATTTACTATGAATAGCAGTAATTTATTGTGAGGGTCTTGACCCTTCCAGTAAGGTAGTTTCGGGTAAAAGAAAAAGGGATTCCTCTTTTCCTGATGTGGTTGAAGGGGAATCTGCAGGGGAATGTAAAGAGACAGATGCAGTGTTTTCACTGATTCAGATTCTGAGGAGTGTGTGGTATTTGAAAATCCCTGTGAGTGATTTTGTTTCTCTGAGACTATTTCCAGAATGAATCATTGGTTTCAGTGGGAAAGTACTGAGGATTCTCATTCCCTTAGAAAATGTGATTTGATACAACTGGAATTTCTAGAAACTTCATCCATCCCTTCCTCCCAGTGGTGTCAGCATTGTAGGATGTGTTTGTCATAGCCTATGGTTTCCATGACAGCCAACCTGCTGCCCCTAAATAAGCAAGTAGAATGTAAAGTAGTACCTCAGTCTTTTAAATTTTTCTATTCTGTACCCAGAAGCTATAACTTTCGATCTGATGTCATTTTATTTATTCCTCAGCCTGTGGGTTTTGGATCTGAACCTTGGATCCGACTCGGATACTTTTTATAGCTTAGGATCTGACTCTTGAGCTCCTCCTTTACCAATAATACCCCTGTCCTCCAGATTACTTCAGATCTCATTTGCCACATTTGAAAGCAATTGGGATTTTCACCCGTTGAGTCTGCATTTAGGGTGGAGAGTGGAAAGTGTTAAACTTCTATTTTATTCTTTGTATCTTATTCCTCCTTACCATCTTGTTCACTTTTTTATTATTTTTGCAGTTTCTAAATAACTTTTTACCTTCTGGTATTCCTATCCCTTGACCATTGTTGGTACCTCCTTTCCTTTTCTTATCTCCTATCTAAGAAAAAAAAACTTCCTTTTTTTCCTTAAACATACCACTCATCATCATCATTCGGCTGTTCCCATTAGGTGTTGCCACAGCGGATCATCTGTTTCCATTTCTTTCTGTTCTCTGCATCTTGCTGTGTCACACCAACCACCTGCATGTCCTCTCTCACCACATTCGTAAACCTTATCTTAGGCCTTCCTCTTTTCCTGTTACCTGGTAGCTTCATCCTTAGCATCCTTTTCCCAATATACTCAGCATCCCTCCTCAGCACATGTCCAAACCAACGTAATCTTGCCTCTCTGGCTTTGTCTCCAAACCTTCCAACCTGGGCTGACCCTCTAATATACTTATTCCTAATCCTGTCCACCCTCATCACACCCAGTGCAAATCTTAACATCTTTAACTCTGCCACATCCAGCTCTAACTCCTGCCTTTTTGTCAGTGCCACTGTCTCCAACCCATATAGCATAGCTGGTCTCACTACCCTCTTGTAGACCTTCCCTTTCACTCTTACTGGTACTAGTCTGTCACAAATCACTCCAGACACTCATCTCCACCCACTCCATCCTGCCTGTACTCTCTAATTCACCTTTCTTCCACTCTCACCATTACTCTGAACTATTGATCCAAAGTATTTAAACTCATCCACCTTCGCCACCTCTACTCCTTGCATCCTCACCATTCCTCTGTCCTCCCTCTCATTCACGCACATATATTCTGTCTTAGTCCTGCTGACCTTCATGCCTCTTCTCTCTAGAGCTTATCTCCATCTCTCCAGGGTCTCCTCCACCTGTTTCCTACTCTTCTCACTACAGATCACAATGTCATCTGCAAACATCATAGTCCACGGGGACTCCTGTCTGATCTCATCTGTCAACCTGTCCATCACCATTGCAAATAAAAAAGGGCTCAGAGCTGATCCTTGATGTAATCCCACCTCCACCTTAAACGCATCCGTCACTCCCACCGCAGTCCTCACCACTGTCACACTACCCTCATACATATCCTGTACCACTCTTACATACTTCTCTGACACTCCCAACTTCCTCATACAATACCACAACTCCTCTCTAGGCACTCTGTCATATGCTTTCTCTAAGTCTACAAAAAGACAATGCAACTCCTTCTGACCTTCTCTGTACTTCTCCATCAACACTCAGAGCAAACATCTAATCTGTAGTGCTCTTTCCTGGCATGAAACCATACTGCTGATCACTAATCATCACCTCCCTTCTTAACCTAGCTTCCACTACTCTTTTTCCATAACGTCATGATGGGACTGATAAATTTTATCCCTCTGTAGTTACTACAGCTCTGCACATCAGCCTTAGTCTTAAAAATCGGTACCAAAACACTCTCCATTCCTCAGGTATCCACTCACTTTCCAAAATTTCATTAAACAATCTGGCTAAAAACTCCACTGCCATTTCACCTAAACACCTCCATGCTTCCACAGGTGTGTTATCTGGACCTTTCCATTCTTCATCCTCTTCATAGCTATCCTTACTTCTTCCTTGCTAATCCATTGCACTTCATGATTCAGTATCCCTACATCATCCAACCTTCTCTCCCTCTCATTCTCTTCATTCATCAACCCCTCAAAGTACTCTTTCCATCTGCTCAACACACTCTCCTCGCTTGTAAGTATGTTTCCCTCATTATCCTTTATCACCTTTACCTGCTGCAAATCTTTCCTAGCTTGGTCCCTCTGTGTAGCCAGTCGGTACAGGTCCTTTTCTCCCTCCTTAGTGTCCAGCTTTTCATACAACTCTTCATATGCCTTATCCTTCGCCACCTCTCTCTTTGCCATGCACCTCATCTCCTTATACTCCTGTCTACTTTCTTCATCTCTCTGACAATCCCACTTCTTCTTTGCCAACCTCTTTCTCTGTATACTGTCCTGTACTTCCTCATTCCACCACCATGTCTCCTTGTCATCCTTCCTCTGTCCAGATGTCATACCAAGCACCTTTCTAGCCATCTCCCTTACTAGCTCTGCTGTAGTTACCCAGCTATTTGGTAACTGTTCACTGCCACCCAGTGCCTGTTTTAACTCTTCCCTGAACTCTGCATCACCATTAGCCTTTTTCAGTTTCCACCATTTGATCCTTGGTGCTGCCCTCACACTCCTCCTCCTCCTCTTGATCACCAATGTCATCTCACAAACCACCATCCTATGCTGTCTAACTACACTTTCCCCGGTCACCACTTTACAGTCTCCAATCTCCTTCAAACTGGCTCTCCTACATAAGATATAATCCACCTGTGTGCATCTTCCTCCACTCTTGTATGTCACCCTATGCTCCTCCCTCTTGTTAAAATACGTATTCACCACAGCCATGTCTATCTTTTTCGCAAAATCCACTACCATCTGACCTTCTGTATTCCTTTGATTAACACCATACCTACCCATCACTTCCTCATCCCCTCTGTTCCCTTCACCAACATGCCCATTGAAATCTGCTCCAATCACCACTCTCTCACCCTTGGGTACAGTCATCACGACTTCATCCAACTCATTCCAAAATTTTTCTTTCTCATCCATCGCACACCCAACATGTGGAGCATATGCACGAACAACATTCATCATTACACCATCAATTTCCAGCTTTATAAACATCACTCTATCTGACACTCTCTTCACCTCCAAAACCCTCTTAGCATACTGTTCCTTCAGGATAACTCCTACGCCATTTCTCTTCCCATCCACACCATGATAAAACCATTTTAACCCACTTCCGATACACCTAGCCTTACTCCCCTTCCATCTGGTCTCTTGCACACACACAATATACCAACCTTCCTTCTGTCCATCATATCGGCTAGCTCTCTCCCTATACCAGTCATACTGCCAACATTTAAAGTTCTGACCCTCACTACCACATTCCTAGACTTTCTCCTCTCTTCCTGCCTTCGGCCATGCCTTCCACCTCCTCTCCTCCTCTGGCCAACAGTAGCCCAATTTCCACCAGCACCCTGTTTGCTAACAGTACTGGTGGCGGTCGTTGTTAACCCGGGCCTCGACCGATCCGGTATGTAAATATTTTCTGGTGTCCGCATGAATAATTTGTCCAAGTTTTACACCGGATGCCCTTCCTGACACAACCCTCCCCATTTATCCGGGCTTGGAACCGGCAGAAAGAAATGCACTGGCTTGTGCATCCCCAGTGGCTGGGTTCTTTAAAACTTACCGTTATGGCTGAAAAACCCACCTGGTTCAAAAAAATTAAGTTCAGGTGGGCATAAGATTCCCATCTCTGATACCCACAGGGAGTGTGTTTATTGCTTAGGCCCTGGTGACTTAGATAAGTCATGTGATATCTGCACAGGATTTAATGCTCAAACTCTAAGGGATCGTCGAAACAAACTTATTTTGAAGAGCCATCTTCCGCAATCTGCTGTATTCTCCGCTGAATCTTCCAAACAATTAGGGGCTCAAACCCCCACTAAGAAATCTAAGGATCCCAGGGTGCACTACAAATGCACTTCTGCCTGGTCTCCTACCAAATCTTTGTCCAAACCACCAACTAAGACCTTAAAGCTGTCAGACCCGAAACCCTTGGGTCCAACACAACCATTAATGACTTCTACATGGAGTCGAGCTCCCAGATTTTCCCTGGAAACCATATCCCTGAGACTAAGGTCTCCTTTTCTCCAGGAGACTCCCAAGAAACTTTCAAGACCTATCTCCACCTCTTCCTTTGTAAGATCTTTCCGGAGCCTATCTGAAGTGGAGGTGGACAGGATGAGGAGGGGATTCCTCAGGATGCAGATTCAGATGGGGGTTTTGCCTGCTCCATCCCCCACCAGATTCATGAGCCGTCAACTTGCCTTTTTTCTGTACAAACTCTTTCTCTGATCCAACCTCCTGTTTCAGAGCTGTCAGATCCGGGGGGCAACCAGAGTCAACACATTGGATCCAATGACATTAGCTTTGACTTCTCTGATCTGTTGGAGCATGATGGATCTTGGAGCCAATGTGGCAGTGTAGGATCCGAGGAGTTTGCTTCAACTCTGAACCTTTCAGAAATGCCGTTCCACCTCAGCATTAGCTTGCTCTGCTTTGACTCCCCCTTCAAATCAGGGGATCCAGGGAAGGTCGAGGAGTTGTCTGCTCTGAGAGCTTTTGGTCCAGAGGGATTGCCACTAGCTTCTGAGGATCCCTCTGCATTCAAGGTGGTAGAGAGGATACTCTCCCAGGCAAAAGCTGCATCGACTCTACTTCCTTTGGCTCTTACCCCTGTCTTAACTTCTGTGCCTGACCCTGCTCATCCTCCACCTCAGCAATGGACAGCCAGGCCTAAGGGCTTCCAACCAGCTCCACCCACAAAGCTCCCCATCTCTTCTGATTCCTCCCCAGAACAACCCACCGAGGAGGTCCCCCCACAAGAGACTGTGCAAAAATAGGCAGCTGGATTCCCCTCAGGAATCTTTGACAGAGGACACAGACTTCGATGAGGGGGAGGGGACCCCAAAATCTCCACCTGATGATATCCTTGAAGTCTTGCGCCATAAAGGTGGTTTGTCTATCCAAAGCCCTTCCTCTGAGAAGTTTGTGTTTTTGGAAGCCTTCAGGTCTGGCCTGTATACATCTTGGGTGACCCCACCTGCAGATGACCTCATAGACCTTGTCTCCTGCAGGGCATGGAAGGAGCCAGACACCGTAGAGCCCATCCCTAAAAGAGCTGACAAAATTCTCAGTGCTCCTTCAGATAAACCTCACTAGACAAACGGTGGCCGAGTAGATGCCATGGTTGTTGAGGCAGCCACAAAAAAGGAGCTCGCCAAACAAAGTTCCACTGTCCATACCCCTAACAGGGAGTCTAGGGTTTTGGACAAGTTCGGGAAGTGAGTGTACACATCACTGACTTTCACACTGCGAATGCTAAACTACTTGGCTCATTTTTACCAGGTTACAGAGGGACTTGCTAAACAAACTAACACTGGCCCAGGGTCCATGTCTAAAGAGGAACAGAAAACCTTTTCCTCTAGGTTGGCCACCCTACATCTGATCTCAAATGTCCGCATGAGACTAATATCGAATGCTGCAGAAGGTACCTGAAGGGCTGCAAGTTGAGGTATCGCTATAAGGAGACATGCCTGGATGCAACTTTGTGGAACCATTCAAGGCATCAATTCACTGTTTGATAGATCGTCACTTTTTTGGCTCAGCCATGAAAAACACTCTCTCCTGATGTGAAAAGGTTGGAAAGACCTTGTCTGCTGTCGAAATCTGATTTTCTAGCCCACAAAGGCCTTTTTCTAAGAACAAATGTAGAGGGAAGAAATTAGGGATCTTATGTAGTCCTATCTCGCCTACATTCTTACCTGTGGGTTCGGAGCCGAATATCGGATCCGACTCGGCCGATTTTTACTAGCTCAAAGTCTCTCATTGGCTGGTCTGAGGGTATCCCATGGTGCACTGCTCCCTATCCCCAGATCTCGTTTGTCGCTTGTATAGCTCGGATGTGGTCTCGCTTGGCTGTGGCTAAGTACCCTATTTTTTACTTTTTCTCTTAGAGAAATTTGTTTGTTCAGACCCAAAAGCTACTTTAATAGCTATTCTTGCTGATTGCTAAATATGTGTGTGTGTTTTTGCTAAATATGTGTGTGTGTTTCAGTGCTTGTGTGTTAGTTGTTGGGTATCCCTCCTGTTCCAGCAAGCTAGGCCCGTTTGGACTTGGTCCTCCCCTCTGTCGTTGGATTAACCTTTGGTCTTTGTGTTTCCTGTGTTATACCGCGAAGAACCGTTTTAATTAGAGGTTCTTGTGTGCGTGGCTAGTACTGTTTTTCCCGGTGTGTCTGTGTGAACCGTTTCTTTTAGAGGTTCTCAGTGTGCCTAGTTGGTTTTGTATCTGGTATTCAAAATTGTGTGGTGTTTCCCGCCTTTTTGTTTTGTGGTTACATCTAGGTGTCTTTTACCGTTCATTGTAAAATGTCCAAAGATCAGAAGGAACGTAAGCCTTCTGGCTTTAAGAAATGTTCCAAATGTGGATATAAAATGTCCATTACGGATGGACATTCTGTGTGTGTCTTCCGCCTCGGAGCCATCCATTTACAGGAGTCGTGTAGCTTTTGCCACGCGTTCAGTCCTAGGGTGCTCCAGGAGAGAAAAAACAAGTTGATATTAAAGGGACTTTTAAAACCATCTTTTGAGGAAACTATTGATTCGGCTTCTAGTACTAAGTCTAAATCTTCCAAGTCCAAAAAAAGATCTCCGGCTCCATCTGCCTCTTCGGAGCCTCCGGAGAAGATTACGGTGTTGGACTCTACCCCCTCGGCTCCACTGTCTTCGGGGCCGCAGGAGGTATCTGTATTAACCGAATCGGCGTCGGCTCCAATTATCCTTGAGCCCATTCGGAGCCGATCACCCAGTGTCAGGCTTGGTTCACCAGGCAAGAGACCCCAATCTCCATCCATCTCCTCCAAATCCTCCAGGCTTTCTGATTTGGATGTTGACAGGGTAGTGCAGAGGCTCCTGCAGTTGCCGGTGTTGGCCAAATTGTTTTCGGCTCCAACCCACTCAGCTCCAGAGCCAGTTACCATGACCGTTTCGATGATTCCTCCTCCGAGCACATCCTTGTCGTCGGAGCCGGTATGCTTCACTCAGAGTGATGTTCCTGTGCCGGCTTCGATACCCTCTTTGGGTCTATCGGTGCGGACTTCGGCTCCGACCATGTCAGTTCCGTCCACAGGGTTCGAGACTCTGGTCTCTTCAGTCGGGCCCGAGGGGGACACTTCGGGACAGCTGTCTGTTCTGAGTCTCCCACTCGGTGCATCTGCTCAGGGGACCCCGGTCCCATTCGTGGTCTCGGAGGCCGGTCGGTTCTCGGATCCAAGGGGACCTGCCTTTGAGGCCATGCCGAGAGCGCTGGCAAGATAGTCAGCTACATCACCCGGGTCAGTCATTCCGTCCCCCACCACCCAGGTGAGAGCCTCTTGACACTCACCGGTCCTTGGACAGTAAAGCGCCAGGCCCTAAGGACACCCCCATGAGTGGTCCCCAACCTTCTGAGGGTCTCCCAGAGTCTTTGCCTGAAGAGCCCCCTAGAAAGAAATTCTGCAAGAGGAAGCACATAGACTCCCAGGATGAGTCTCTCACCTCCGATACTGACCTCGAGGAATCGGAAGGGTCCCCCAAGTCTTCCTCTGATGATGTTTCCTTCTCCGATATCCTGGAGATACTGAAACAAAGAGGAGGCTGGCCTTCCAAAACTCCTTCGGAGGAGTCGGTATTTCTTAAGGCTTTTGGTGCTCAACCTTCCGCCTCCTGGGTGTCTCCACCCTTCGACGAACTGCTTGACCTCATTTGTCGAAGAGTGTGGGAAAATCCTGATTCTGTGAAGCCAGTGCCCAGGTGTCACAACAAATTCCTGTCCGCACCCCAGGGAAAAGAGTTTCTATCAAAAGGAGGCAGCCACCCAGAAGGAAGTTGCAGAATCTTCCTCATCGGTCCATCCTCCTAACAAGGAGTCTAGGACCATGGACCGCTATGGGAAGCATACCCTATCTTCAGCAACCTTTACCTTAACGGTCGCTGAATTATTTATCTCACTTCACTCAGCTCCAGAGAGATCTCCTCAAAGAACTGGGAGATACTCTTGTGGGTAACATACCTGAGACGGTAGCTCAGACGGTTAACACACAGGTTTCTACCCTCAACTCCATCACTAACTCGTCCATGCGGCTCATCTCATATGCGGCCAAGGGAGCAAGAAGGGCGGCGAGCTCAGGGGTCACCCTTAGAAGGCAAGCCTGGCTACACCTGTGTCACTTCACGGAGGCCTTCAAGTCTTACTTCACTGATGCCCCATTTGACAGTTCCTCCTTGTTTGGGAACAAAGTGAAAGACACACTCACCAGGTGCGAGCAAGAGGGAAAGACCCTGTCTGCTGTCGGTGTCTGTTTTTCCCTTCCTTCTAGGTCTTATCCCAAGGCCCAGTGGGGGGGGCAGGATGTGATTCAAGAAATCTCAGAGGTTTTTTCCTGCCGCACAAGGTGAACCTCCCTCCAGAGGCAGGGAAGGGGGGGATTACTCAGGGAGACGTCGCCCCAGAGGCAGAGGGGGCCCTTGCAATTTGGGAGACCGCAACTCCTTCCGTGGCTGTCCATACTCTCATTCCTGAGGGTGTTCCCGACTGCGCTTATCCGGAGCCAGTCGGGGGTCGAATTTCCTTATACCCGGAAGCTTGGGAGAGCGTCACCCAGGACCAATGGGTACTAAGGATAGATGTTCTTCGTCTCCCATTGCTGCAGTCCTTACATATGGGTACTCCGCTGTCCACAATCGGCCCGAATACCAAAGGGCTAGAACCGGCGTCGGTCATCGGCGCCCAAGACTGACGTCAGTACGTGCCAGTACAAATGCGCATGACCGACGCCATAACCTCTGTCTTTCTTGCCGCGTGGTCCTAAGCAGAAGCAGCATTTGCAAGTGCCGTTCGGCGTTCTGGAATTGTCGGTTTTCGAGTTTCAGACCGGAGACCAAGTTGGGCTAAGTACCCGCTAGACACTTTTGTCTTTTCTTGCCTCAGTATTGACGGATGTCAGAAAAAGTTAATAACTGTATTTCTTGTGGGAAACAGATTCCTCATAGGGATTACCATTCACTCTGTATTCCTTGTTTGGGGCCTGAGCACGACGTTGTTGGGTGTCGCTTTTGTGCTACTTTTAACAAGCGTACTATTAAACGTCGGTTGGACTGTGCTAGGCTGGTGTTTGGTAAACGTTGTAATTACAACATGCCGTCGGATTCGCCGACGCCTGGTTCTTCTAAAAAACACAAAGAGAAGTCTTTGCGGTCCAAACAGGATGAGTCGTCCACTCCGGATGCCGGTTCTGGAGAACCACTGACTACTTCAGCGGCTCCTTCTGAAAGTTTACCTGAGTCTCAAGGGGAGCCTTTGTTACTACAGGAAGTGGCTTCTCCTGTGTTAGGCCAGGCTGAGGGTGCTTCTCTGATGTCAGTGGTTCCCTCCCCTCATAGGGTAGTTAGGCCTCCTCCTTCTCAAAGCAAAGCCCACTCTAAGTCTAAGTCTGCCCCTGCTGGTGCTAGTCCCCAGGGTCCAGCTCCTAGGAAGCACATGTTAAAGATGGCTGAAGATTTGATTACTTTAATTAGGGGTTCTATGCCCCCCCCTGCGAAGAGGCCCAAGGTAGAGACAGAGTTGGAGGGTTTGGTTCAGTCTTCCAATGAGTCAGATTCCTCTGTAGAAGAACTTCAGGATTTCCCTCCCTATTCTGATTCGGAGGCTGAGGACACTACTCCCTCTGTGTCCCCTCCAGAAGATTTTTCTTTCTCTGAGACTTTGCATTCCATGAGGGCACATTTCAAATGGGAGGGCCAGGATTATTCTGATTCTCGAAAAAGGCTAAGAGAATTCTTGTTTTTGCCTCAGCATAGGCCCTTGGCTATTCCCCCTGTACTGGATGTTGTTCAGGATGTATTTTCTGAGGCTGTCCTTAACCCAGATTCTCTGCCTCCTGCCCCGGTTAAACCAGATAGATTCTACAGGGTTCCGGAAGCTCACAAGTACTTATATAAGAGTCCTAGGGCTGATCCAGAAACTATTACTCAAGGCCCCAAAGGTGTTAGGGCTTCTGTGGTTAGGAATCCAGTTCCTCTGGACAAGGATGCTAGGGCCCTGGATAGGTGGGGTAAAAACTGTATACCTCTTCTACTTTGGCTATGAGAGCTTTAAATTGTCAGTTTCATATGCTCAGGTATCAAAATTATTTGCTGGGCCAATTGAAATGTAAAGTAGATGCTTTAGCTGAAGGTATTGAATGTAAGGAGCTTCAGGATTTAGTGCATGCTTCAGACCAAGTTGGTAAGCATTCTTTGCAGTGTGGTTTTGATGCTTTACAGGCTTCTTCCAGGGTGGCTGCTACTAGTTCAGTTGTTCGCAGGCATGCCTGGCTTAAAGATCAGACCTTGTCGGAGCATGTTAAGGCTCGAATTATGGATGCTCCTCTGCAATCTGATGTTCTTTTTGGCCCTCCAGTAGAATCAGTTTTGAAAAAAATGGAGGAAAAAGCTAAGTCTATGCAGACAGTTAAGGACTTTTTACAGGTTCAGCCCCCTAAGTTCAGTAGGAATTGGCCTGCTAAGGGTTGGTCTTTCCCCTCTTCGGATTATCAACCTAGGGGCAGGTCGAGGCGAGGTAGAGGTAGGGCTTCCTCTCAGGGCCCTGTTACTTCTAGGTCTTTGAGTTCTTCTACCCCTTCTGCTGGGGAGGGCAGGGGTCAGTCCTTTCGGAAACAGACCCAATGACCTTTGTCTTCAGCTGCCGGACTCTGCCTTGCTGGCAGCTCCTCTAGGAGGAAAACTGTGACTTTTCAAAAGGAATTGGCATTTAGTTACCCAAGACAAATGGGTATTGGACATAAATCGAGGCTACAAATTTTATTTTCACACATTCCCTCCTTTCAAAGGTATGCCGGATGTGCCTCATCAGCAAAGACTGGAAGCACAGGCACAAATTTCTTCTCTGCTTCAGTTGGGAGCAATACAGGAAGTACCTTCTGCAGAAAGAGGCACAGGGTTTTATTCCCGTCTTTTCTTAGTGCCAAAGAAAGGAAATACTTGGAGGCCAATTCTGGATTTGTCCATTCTAAACACCTTTCTGGAAATTCCAAAATTCAAGATGTTAACACTGCAACAGCTGTTACCTATGCTGGGCAAAGATCACTGGATGGTGACTCTGGATCTCAGAGGCCTATCTTCACATTCCTATCAGGCCCAGTTGCAGAAAATTCCTGAGATTTCGTAATGGGAATTTGCATTATCAGTTCTCTGCATTGCCCTTTGGCTTGTCTACTGCGCCCAGGGTATTCACAAAAGTCCTGGCTCCAGTAATAGCTTTTCTCAGACTAACAGGAATTCAAATGTATCCTTATCTGGACGACTGTTTGATTCTGGCTCAAGGCAAGCACGAACTTCTTCAACATCTGCAGTATGTAATGACAGTTTTAAGTTGCCTAGGGTATTCTGTGAACGAAATAAAGTCCAGTCTAGTACCCTCACAAGAGATGTGTTTTCTGGGTGTGAGACTGAATACAGCTGCTCAGATGGCATTTCTTACCCCGGACAAACAAAGAAATCTTCACCTATACTTCCAACAGCTATCAGTAATGTCCTGGCTGACTGCAAGGACAGTCCTTCAAGCCTTGGGGTTCATGGCATCTTGCATTCTAGTACTTCCCAATGCCAAACTGCATATGAGGAAGCTACAATGGTATCTCAAAAGCGTTTGGACTCAACACAGCCACGATTTGGACACTGTCATTCGGATTCTACCTTGCATTCAGAAAGAATTTCTGTGGTGGGCTCAGGAATGTCACCTAAACAAGGGGCTCTCTGTGACCCAACCAGAGGCAAGTCAGATATTGACGACAGACGCCTCGGAGTCAGCCTGGGGAGCTCATTTCAGAGGAAAATGGATTCAAGACCTTTGGCCCCCAGAGCTACTTCACTTGCATGTCAACATGAAAGAGATGCTGGCAGTTCACTTTGCTTTGGAAGGATTCAAGAGCCTACTTCAACCAGGACTGGTGTTGATTCGAACAGACAACGCAACTGTCATGTGGTACATCAACAAGCAGGGGGGAACTCATTCTTACCCTCTTTGCAGACAAGCAATGCTGTTATGGGAAACTGCTTTGAATCTGCACATCACTCTTCGAGCACAGTTTCTGCCAGGAGCAAAAAATTTGTTAGCAGATGTTCTGAGCAGACAGATTGTGGATCCTCACGAATGGAAATTGGACCCTCAGGTATTTCTTCAGTTGACCAGGGCTTGGGGAACTCCAGACATAGATCTGTTCGCTTCTCCTCTGAATTTCCAACTGCCACTGTTTTGCACAAGGCTGTTTCATCCAAAAGCCTGGAAAATAGATGCACTATCCTTCAGTTGGAGCAACCTTCACGTGTATGCTTTTCCTCCTTTGCCTCTTCTTCCAAAGGTGCTGTTGAAAGTCAGGAGGGACAAACCTTGCATGATCCTTATAGCACCGGATTGGCCTCGTCAGCATTGGTAGCCTCTGTTGAGGAGCTTAATTCATGGAACACCTTGGCCATTACCACAGATTCCTCACTTATTGTCTCAGGAAAACAATCATTTTCTCAATGTCAGGGTGCAATCTCTACACCTGACAGCCTGGCATTCTGTTTTAGAGAAGGAGGGCCTTCAGCTCCCTCAACAAGTTTTGGATGTTATTTTGGAAGCCAGGCGACCTAGTACTCGAAAAGTTTATGCTGATAAATGGAAGAGATTTTTTCTTTGGAGTTCAGCTAAAGGCTTTGATGTCAAATTGCCTAATTTGAGTTGTACATTGCAATATTTGACTATTTTATTGGACAAGGGTTTGTCCTTCTCTTCTGTAAAAGTGCATGCTGCAGCTATTTCTGCTCACTATGATTGTGACCCTCCTTTATTTTCACATCCATTGGTTAAACAGTTTCTTAGAGGGGCAAAGAATACAAGACCCCCACGGAGGGCTCCTACTCCTACCTGGGATCTTAATTTTGTTTTGGAAAAGCTGACTCTGCCTCCTTTTGAACCTGCAGCTACAGCTGAATTGAAGTTGTTGTCTTGGAAGACTGCTTTTTTGTTGGCTGTTACTTCTGCTAGAAGGGTATCTGAATTACAGGCCCTCATGGCAGTGGAACCTTTTCTGATTTTTCACAAGGACAGAGTTTTCTTACGTACTAATCCTACTTTTCTGCCTAAAGTGATTTTTAATGTGGCATTGAACCAATCTATACATTTGCCTACTTTTTATGCTGACCCCCAAAATGAAGGGGAAAAAGTTTTGCATTCTTTGGATGTACATAGGCAGTTAAGGTATTATTTGTTCAGAACCAAAGAGTTCAGAAGATCTCAACAATTATTTGTTTCATTTGCTTTGACTTCACGGGGGAAAGCTGTCTCGAAACAAACTATTTCCAAGTGGATTGGCCATTGTATTGCTTTTAGTTACTCTCATCATGGAAAGGAGGTTCCAATTGGGATCAGGCCTCATTCTACTAGGGCTATGGCCACCTCTACTGCTTTTTTGAGAGGGGTAGCTACTAAAGACATTCTAGAGGCAGCTACTTGGAGTTCTGTACATACCTTTACAAAGCATTATCATTTACCTCTTTATTCTAGGTCTAGGGCTGGGTTTGCCACTGCAATCTTACAGGGCATGTTAGCAGCTCCTACTGCTATTTAGTTAGCCAGCCTCCCTTTTTTCCGTTGCTCTGGGATTCTACCCATATGTAAGGACTGCAGCAATGGGAGACGAAGAACATAGTACAGTTTTGTACCTACCATAAATGTAGATGTTCGAGGATCTCCATTGCTGCAGTCCAATTTTCCCTCCCTCCTTCCCCCCTTTTCTTTTTAGGTTGGGGTTTGGGTGGTGTTTTTTGCATTCTGACGTCTGAGGCAAGAAAGACTGAGGTTATGGCGTCGGTCATGCGCATTTGTACTGGCACGTACTGACATCAGTCGTGGGCGCCGATGACCGACGCCGGTTCTAGCCCTTTGGTATTCGGGCCGATTGTGGACAGCGGAGTACCAATATGTAAGGACTGCAGCAATGGAGATCCTCGAACATCTACATTTATGGTAGGTACAAAACTGTACTTTTCCGGAGGTTACCTCATCTCATTTTCTTCAATCCCCCCGCCAATAAGAAAAATCCCAGACGTTCCACCCAGTCAAAGGGATCAAGCCAGCCTCAGAGGTGTCTCAGCTGCTGGAAAAAGGAGCCATCCAACCAGTCCCCTCAGACCAAATCGGATTAGGGACTTACTCAAGATTCTTTTTGGTGACGAAAAGAACAGGGGCCCTGAGGACCCATACTAGATGTCAGTCAACTCAACAATTACGTACGCAAGTCTTAGTACCGTATGGTCACTCTACAATCAATTCTCCCATTGTTGGGAGAGGAAGTTTGGATGTGCTCCATCTATCTCAAGGATGCTTATTACCATGTCAAAATGGACAAAGCATCCAGGAGTCACCTACGCTTCCGGCTGGGAGCCAGTCACTTCCAGTTTCGAGCCCTGCCCTTTGGTCTCACCACAGCCCCCAGGGTGTTCACCAAATGTATGTCAGTGGTGACGGCTCACTTGAGACGTCAAGGATTCCAGGTGTTTCCGTACCTGGACGACTGGCTCCTTACCGCCCCCACCAGGCATTAACTAGTTCAGACAAGGGACGCTACCATCAGTCTATGTCACTAATTGGGCATAACGATAAACTGGGACAAATCTGCCGTATTGCCCTCACAGCGTGTCACCTTTATAGGAGCAGAGCTGGACACCATTCAAATGTGAGCATTCCTCCCACAAGAAAGGATCACGGTATTGCAGCGACAAATTCATATACTGATGCCACTCAGACATGCGCAGGCAAGATTGGTCCTACAACTCCTAGAGACCATGGTGGCGACTATCATGTTAGTCCCTTTAGCGAGACTACACATGAGACTTCTTCAGTGGCTCCTCTTTGTCCAATGGTCTCTACAAAGACTCCCACTATCTCATCCCATCTTAATCACAGATAGGTGCAAGCAGGACCTCCGTTAGTGGCTGTGCACCAACAATTTGAACGGGGGAAGCCATTTTTTCCTCCTTTCCCTGTTGCCACGGTGACCACGGACGCCTCCCAGATGGGGTGGGGGGGTATTATCTCGGCAGGACAGTCCAAGGCACGTGGCAAGAACACAAGATGCATTTGCACATAAATGTTCTAGAGATAGATGAGAGCAGTGCTTCTTGCATTGCAGGCACTTCAGGAAGTTCTTCCTCTAGGGACTATTGCGATACACTCAGACAACATGTCAGTAGTGTGGTATCTCAACAAGCAAGGCGGGACACGATCATACCCTGTATGCAGAGAGGCTATGCAAGTTTGGAATTGGGCAATAGCTTCCCAACGGTTTCTGCTGGTGACGCACATTCCGGGGAAGTCCAACGTAGTAGCAGACAGGCTGAGCAGAGCAATGGTTATGCCTTACGAGTGGTCCCTGAATCGCCTGGTTGCAGAGCGAATCTTCAGCAGGTGGGGTCAGCCTTGCTGCGACCTGTTTGCCAGCCCTCTCAATGCAAAATGCAGCAACTACTTCACGCTGATCCCCCACAGGGGGAATCACCCAGGGACGCTCTGGTTCACGATCGGCCCTCCGGTCTGCTTTATGCTTTCCCTCCATTTCCCTTTCTCTCAAGGGTGATCCAGAAAGCTCAATCCTTGGGAAGCAGAATGATTCTTATTACCCCACATTGGCCTAGTCAAGTATGGTTTCCCTTTCTTAACAATACGTTGTGGACACTCCTTGGATTCTGAACCCTCTACCAGATTTACTGACACACATGTCAGGACAGCTCCACCCCTCTCTGAGGACACTCCGGTTGACAGCCTGGCTACTCCACTTCCATCGCTAGTCAGACGTCATAATTTTTCACCGGAGGTAGTCCATATTCTATCGTCCTCCCATAAGCCATCCACTAGAAAGATTTACTCTAGCAAATGGAAAGTTTTCCATCTGGGCTCATACTTGAGGTATCGATCCTTATACAACCCCGATAAACTCAGTTCTGGAATTCTTGTAAATGCTTTTCTATCAGGGATCTACATCAGCCACCATCAAAGTTCAACTGGCGGCAATATCTAATTTCCACATAGCGGATGAACCTAGTCTTATGGCCCACAGACAATGTAAAGCATTCCTCAAAGGTACTCTCGTCCCCCAGTGTCCGATCCTGTCATGCCCTGGGACCCAAATTTTGTTCTCCAAGCCCTCACACTACCACCTTTTGAACCTGCAGCTACCTGTGAATTAAAATTCTTAACATGGAAAACAGCATTTTTAATAGCAATCACTTCATCACGGCGGGTCTCGGAAATTCAAGCTCTTTCCATCAAACCCCCATATTTAATCTTTCACAAAGATAGGGTCTCTCTTAGACCAAACCCATCGTTTCTTCCTAAAGTGGCTTCTGTATCTAACATTAATCAGACCATTAAGCTGCCAGTCTTCTTTCCACACTTCTCTAACAAGGCAGAATTTAGATTTCACCAATTGGATGTGCATAGACAGTTACGCTTCTATCTACACCGGACAAAAGATATCCGGAAGTCTGACCAACTCTTTGTTTCCTTTTCGGAAAACCGATTGGGTTCTCCAATATGCAAGGTTATGCTGTCTAGATGGATAGCCAGTTGCATCTCTTTCATCTATCAGGCAGGAGATAAAAATTTGCCATTTCCAGTCAAGGCACACTCTACGCGGGCTGTCTCCACATCCACAGCCTATCAAGCTAGATTGTCAATGGATGATATATGCGCTGCAGCTACTTGGGTTTCTCCCCACACCTTTGTTTCTCATTAGAAATTGGACGTGGTCTCCAGGGGCAGATCTTCCTTTGGTTCCACAGTTCTCAGGAGTATTTTCCTATGAGCCACCCAGGATGTAGGTGTTGGGGACGCTGTCCCACGGGTAAGAATGTAGGTGAGATAGGGACTACATAACATCAAGAAGTTATGTACTTACCATAACATTTGATGTATGTAGTCCATCTCGCCTCACATTCTTACTTACCCTCCCACCTTCCCCCTGCCTGGAGGATTTGGAACATAAGATTTGGAGTATAGGTTGTCACCTGCGGAGTCCCTTTCTTTAGTGATTGTCTATATGGATGTGAGGTGTGTATGAACAAACATATGTTGTTTCGCAGCAAACTAGATCTGGGGGTAGGGAGCAGTGCACCATGGGATACCCTCTTAGCCCAGCCAATGAGAGACTTTGAGCTTGTAAAAATCAGCCAAGTCGGAGCCGATATTCGGCTCCAAACCCACGGGTAAGAATGTGAGGCGAGATGGACTACGTACATCGAACATTATGGTGAGTACATAACTTCTTGTTCAAAAAATCAGAAGGGCCTTTCCAGGATTCACAAGGAGATTTTTTCCCTAGAGGCAGAGGTGGAAATAATTATAATGGTAGATACTGCCCACATGGCAGAGTAGGTCTGCAGAATCAAGGATCTATAGATTCTTTCTCAGACAGATCCTTTCACCGCTCCTGAGCACTTGCCCAACTGTCCCTTTCTGGAGGCAGTCGGAGGGAGTCTGTCTTTGCACCGCAGTACCCGGCTAGCCATTACAAACTACCATTTGGTGCAAAGAATCATATCCAGAGGATGTTGCATTCCATTCTTCAAAACTCCCAAACCAGAGGAAAATCTCCCCGATGTCTTTTTAGTGCCAAAAAAGACAGGGGATCTGAGGACCGATCATAGATCTGACATCCCTCAACCAAGTCCGTGAAGAACTTGAAATTCTGGATTGTCATGGTACAGTCTATTCTACCCCTTCTACAAAAAGATGACTGGATGTGCTCTACAGACATTCAAGATGTGTACTTCCACATCAGACTGGACAGGCAGTCCTGAAGGTTTCTCCACTTCCGGCTGGGAGCCAGTCATTACCAATTCAGAGCTCTGCCATTGGGTCTTACCATAGCCCCCAGGATATTCACCAAATATACAGCAGTAGTAATGGCTCACTTGAGACTGTTCAGATTCAGAGTGTTTCCTTATCTAGGTGACTGGCTCCTGACCGCAGTTAGCCAAGCATCTGCTCATACAAGCCAGAAATTATCTGCTTCATCTATTGAAAACATTGGAGATCACTATAAACACACACAAGTCTCAGTTGCATACAGTCCAATTGATAGACTTTATAGGGGCATGTCTGGACACATGCAATTGTAATCCTTACTGCCTCAGAACAGAGTTGTCCTTAAGGTTACATAACAAACAAATTCTAACCATTCCTTCACCCTAGCAGAATTAGTTCTCAAAGCACTGGGCTCGATGGCTGCCTCTATAATGTTTATTCCAATAGCTTGCCTTCACATGAGAATTCTACAATGGACTCTAGCAGTACAGTGGTCCTTACATCACTGTCCTTTGAGTCACCCCATAAAACTTTCTTGAGTCTGCAAAGACCCCCTATCATGGTGGCTTCTTTGAAGGGACATTGCAGAAAGGCGTCCATTTATTCTTCCTCCCCCCATGCCACACTGACGATGGATGCATCCCGGTTGAAGTGGGGGGGGGGGGATTACCTAGAATGAACTGTTCAAGGCACGTGATCAAGACAGGCGACCTCTCTGCATATCAGTGGTAATTCTAGTGTTGCAGGCCTTACAGGGCTTTCTTCCTCTAGGGGTTATTGCTAAAAAAAATGGACAACATGTCACTAGTCTGGCACATAAACAGGGGCAAACCAGAGCTTAACCCCTTTTTCCAGAAGCATTGAGAGTTTGGCAACGGGCGATCTCCTCCAACCGCTTTCTAGTAGCAATTCACGTACCGGGGAAATCCAACATTCTAGTGGACAGGCTAAACAGAACTATTCTGATGCCTCATGAATGGTCTTTAAAGCAGTCTGTGGGAAACAAGATATTCCACAAATAAGTCTACCTTGCTGCGACTTCTTTGTGTCCTCAACCAGCAACAAAGGCATCAGGTTCTTTGCCCGCATCCCTCTTCAGGGACAATCACTGAGAGATGCTCGTGTCCATATTTGGCTCTCATGTCTTCTTGCTGCTTATCTCCTGCAACCCCTCATCCCCAAATTTCTTTAGGAAGCACAGAGGTTGGAGAGCAAAATAATCCTTAATGCCCCCTTCAGGCCTCGACAAGTCTGGTTTCCCTTCCTTTAGACTCATCTGATACATCTTCCCTGGATGCTGGACCCAAGTCCAGACCTACTTGTCTCATCCATCAGGACAAATTCACCCAGATCTAACAGGCCTCAAATTGACCGCATAATTTCTCCACTTTTGATGATGGCTAGACATTCCAGGCTCTCCTGTCATGTTAAGAAAACCTTGGTATGCTCACATAAGGTCTCCACAAGAAAAAATTACAAAAGCAAATGGTAACGTTTCTCTATTTGGTTTCATCATAACTTTTTAGATTCCTTTACTGCTCCAGTACCAGCAATTCTTGATTTCCTTGCCTCAGTCTTTCGTGATGGAGCAAGCTGTTCCACTGTCAAAGTTCAGTTGGCAGCCGTATCCATTTACCATATAGGTGAAAACTCTTCTTCTTAGTTTCTTCCAAATTGTGCAAGGCCTTTCTTCGAAGTACCTTTTTACTTGGGCCTCCAGTCAAAGATCCCACTCCTCTGTGGGATCTCACTATGGGTACTATAAGCCTTGGTTCACTCACCCTTTGAACCTTCTGCCAAAGTAGACCACAAACTCTTGTCAAAGAAAACTGTATTTTTGGTGGCTATAACCTCTGCTAGAAGAATTTCATAATTACAGGCACTTTCTTCCAGACTGCCTTACTTAATTTTTCACAAAGTGTCACTTTATGTACAAATCCGTCTTTTTTACCGAAAGTTGCTTCTGAACACAATCTCAACCAAGTTATCAGTCTGATAGTATTCTTTCCTAACTTTCAGAAGAATGGTGAATATTCTCTTCACCTTCTTGATGTGTATAGACAATTGCATTTTTACCTGGACAGGACACAAACTTTCAGGAAATCTGATCAATTATGTGTTTCCTTTTCCAAAGTAAAGTTGGGAAAACCTGTTTTCAAGACAACTCTGGGTAAATGGATAACAGATTGCATTTCTTATGTTTACGCTGCTAAAGGTATTATCCCATTTAGCCATGTAAAAGCACATTCTGCTAGGTCAATGTCCACCTCAGCAGCCTTTTGGTGTAGAGCAGTGATGGTGAACCTTTTGGAAAATGCTTATCTTGGTGTATTTTTAAATAAATTAATATATTTTAATTTATTTAAAAAATACAGTCCAATCGTGTGCTGCTGTTTATTATAAAAGTAAAAGAAAAATCAGTGACTTACAATAAAAAAAACGATATGCGCACTGATAATTGAGGTTAAAATAGTGCACCAAAAAATCACCCTACTTTTAATAGTAATTTTAAATTGAACTGAAATAAAATATGGAATACATTGCATTTGATTTGATTAACATCAATTAATGACTTTTTTGTTGCTGAGTTTTAATAGGTAAATGCAGGGCCACATATTTCGTATATTTTTGTTCATTCAGTTTCCTTGGTAACTTGGGTGTTGGTGAACGCTGGTGTGTCACCCAAAACATTGTGGTGTGTCACCTTTGACACGCATGTTACAGGTTCACCATCACTGGTCTAGAGCATCCATCGATGATATTTGTGCAGCTGCTTCCTGGTCAAATGCTCATACCTTTGTTACTCATTACAAATTAGATATTATATCTAGAAGTGGAGCATCCTTTGGTTCTGGAGTGTTCCAAAATATCCTAACATGAGGGCCTCCCAAGATCAATGTAGCTGGGGACTCTGTCCCACAGGATAAGGAATGAATGAAAATGAAAACATATATACTCACCATAATGTTCCATCTGTGTTGTCTTGTTTCATTCTTCCTCAGCCTTCCCCTCTCCATCCCCCTGTCCCTTCTGGGAAGATTTACAGAGGTGTTTCAGGAACCACTGTTCCTGTTGAGCTCCTGATTCTATCTTTTCTATTTCATGATACATTTCCTTGTATACATATATGTATTATGCATATTCAGCTGCAACAAATTTGATCTGAGGTAATCTGGATGACTGGTATTATGGGTAAGGCAGGTGCTTGAGAGTCTGATCCTAAGCTTTACAAAATCAGCCTAGTTGATCCAAAGTTTGGATCTGAACCCACAGATTGAGGAAGAATGAAAATGAACAACACAGATGAAACGTTATGGTGAGTATATAACTTCTTTTTAATCCAGATGCTCCCAAGCATTGTGTTCATTCTAATCCTACTCCTTTAAGGATGGTATAGATTTTGATATTTTTGGAAAAAGTGTTTGCTTCTGTAACTTTAATTTTTAGAATTCTGAACTGTCAGGCTCCTACAGTGGATATAAGAAGTTTAAACACCACTGTTAAAATGCCAGGTTTTTATGATATAAAAAAAGAGATTGCAATAAATCATTTCAAAACTTTTCCCACCTTTTAATGTGACTTTTAACCTGTAAAATTCAATTGAAAATCCAACAAATCTGTTAGGGGAAAAATATAAAAAATAAAAACTGTACAATTAGCTGGTTGCATAAGTGTGCACACCCTTAAACTAATAATTTGTTGAAGCATCTTTTGATTTAATTACAGCATTCAGTCTTCTTGGGTACACACCTGCCATCAATTAGAGACTCTTATTAACACCAAATAAAGTTCAGCTGTCCTAGTAGGATTTTCCTAACATTTACTCAGTTGCCTGCTACACCAAAAGCCATGGTTCGCAGAGATCTTACAAAGCATCAAAGGGATCTCATTGTTGAAAGGTATCAGTCAGGAGAATTGTACAAGAGAATTTCCACAGCATTGGGTATACCATGGGACACAAGTGAAGACCGTCATCAAAAGGTGGAGAAAATATGGGACGGCAGTGACGTTGCAAAGAACTGGACATTCCTCTAAAAATGATGAAAAGACAAGGCAAAATCTGGTCAGAGAGGCTGCCAAGAGACCAACAGCAACACTGAAGGAGCTGCAGGAATTTCAGCCAAGTAATGGTTGTGTAGTACATGTGACAACAATGTCCCGTGTTCTCCATATGTCTGGGCTATGGGGTAGGGTTGCAAGGCGGAAGGCTTTTCTTACACAGAAAAGCATCCAGGCTCAGCTAAAATTTGTAAAACAATACATAGTCTCCCAAAAGCATGTGGGAAATTTTTTATGGTCTGATGAAACCAAGGTTGAGCTTTTTAGCCAGAATTCCAAAAGTTATGTTTGGTGCAAAAACAACACTTTGCATCACCACAAGAGCACTGTCCCCCACGGTGAAGCATGGTGGTGGCAGTATCATGCTTTGGGGTTACTCTTCTTCTGCTGGAACTGTGTCTTTAGTCAAGGTGGAGGGAATTATGAACAGTTCCAAATACCAGTCACTTTTGGCCCAGAACTTTCAGGCATCTGCTAGAAAGATGAAGAGGAATTTCACCTTTCAGCATGACAATGACCCCAAGCTTGCATCAAAATCAATAAAAGAATGGATTCACCAGAAGAAAATTAAAGTTTTGGAATGGCCCAGCCAGAGCCCAGACTTAAATCCAATAGAAAATCTGTGGGGTGACCTGAAGAGGGCTGTGCACGTACTTCACAACCAATCAGGAAAAAATTTCAACAGATAAAAAGCAGAAACCAAGTGCAGTCAGCAACGGAGTGAAGCAAATGAAAAGCGTGTTTTTAATTCAGTCAACATTTTAGACTCTGTTACCATCTTCTTTTATACACAGTTAAATAATTCATCATGGCATCCTCATTACCAGTCATTCCTCTAGCATCTCTGTCACATAAGAGTAGTTGGATCTGAATTGAGAAAGTAGAACAGAATTGAGCAAAAGTGAGTTGTAAGATACTGATGTGAATATCTCCGAGTACCTCATTATGGGAAATGCTCCTTGGTTTGTGTCTGAAAAGTCTATGTTCCACGTTGAAAAGGATCTGTTACACAACAAATTAAAATAACTAACTGATGTATGCATTGTTTTTGCCAACCTACTCTTGCGTGACAGGTACTCTTGGCTTATCACAAGTTGACCTTGTACCCCCTTCAGACCTTGGATTTCATAATCGAAAAAACGTCCGAGATGAAACTAACCAAGACCTGGATTTCTTGGGTTGCAGACTAGACAGCAAACACATACAGGCCTTCCTGCCACCTGACAAGATGCAAAGCCTAACCAGTTACTTCCTCTTTCTTCTTCCTTTTCAGAACTGGACTGCAAAGGAGATCCTCAGAGCACTGGGATTCATGGCAGCAGCCATCCCCATGATCCCCTTTGCTAGCCTTTGTAGGAGTAGGATCAAGTGGTACCTGATATCCATCTGTACTTTGATATTCTTATCTCCTGGACACACAAGTTTCTCTCCTGTGTTGCCTAAAGAAGGAAAAGTCCTACAGATGTCTTTTAAACAAGGTCCATTAAGAATATTCACAGACAGCACGATGGTCATGTGTTACATAAACAGGCAGGGGGCACCAGATCTCAACAATTCTGCAGACTGGTTCTTTTGGCATGGGGGCATGCCCAAAGGCAAACCTCTCCCTACAAGAGGTGTACATTGCCTTGCACCACAATGCTCTGGCAGACTTTCTAAGCAGATCAAGGGAAGATACTCGCAATGAATGCTGAACAGCAGGATCTTCCCAGGTATAGTCTAGTCCACCAACTTGGGGGGGGGGGGGGGCATAGATCTTTTTGCCTCCACTGAAAACAAACAACTTTCTCTGTTTGGCACCAGGTCATACTGCCTCAAGTTTTGAAAATGTCTGCAATGTCCTTCCCTTGTATAGGAAGGTTCTTGTATTCCTTCCGTCTACTTTCACTACTTCCCAAGGTCTTATTAAAGATCCAAAAATAACACACGATTTTGCTGGTGACTCCTTATTGGCCAAGCCAGTACTGGTTTCTCCTTTTCTACCTAGCCAACAGTCATCACCTGAAGATTCCCTCCCACGGTGAACATCCCATCACAGCAGAAGGACTTGTGCCTTCATTCCAGTCTGCCATCCTTCAGCCTGATATTGTAGATTATAGGATTCATATCCCTTTTACGTACCAATTTTCTGAGGACGTGCTTAAGGTTCTATAGTAGGCAAGAAGACCTTCTACCAGAACATCTTACATAGCAAAATGCAAACCATTCACTATATGATTTTGCCAAAATCTCAGGACCCATTTCAGGCTAATTCCACAGTGGTTCTCTCTCAAACTAATGAGCCATAGCTGTAATATGCTTAGTATGTTGTATAGATGTATACAAACTTAAAACATTGAAACTCGAAAATATCCATCGCACCACTGAAGCCATTTAAATCTAGCCACTACCTCTTATGTATTCTGAACAAAAAATTTTGTTTGATCCAAAATTTTATTTTCAAAGTACTGTCCAACAAAATGCTAAATCTTTCAAGAAAACTACCCACGCTAGAAATAATAGGGTGACCCTAGGGTTCCAAACAAACTTATGGATCTTGAGTATTGAATAAAAGCAGAATGACTTGGACACCTTACTTACAGATCTTTAAAGTCAGTATCATAAAGAAATCCTAACTGTAATTCCATTTTCAACAGGCAACATAATTCCTGAATGTACTCATCATATTTAGTATAATTAACCCGTAATCACTTGACACATTCAGTAAAGTAGTATTATACATAGTAATGTACCGTGTTCTCTGCATCACTATCACAGTGCCTCTTTATCTGCTTTACACGCAACTAACCTATGTTTCATCAGTCTTAACCACTGCAATGCATTCCATTCATGTTGTGTCAAATTAAACAACTTTGTTGACTTAGTATGTTGTAGAAAAGGCCACAGTTTGCTTTCATACACATTTTCAAAGACATTTATAGTTGTATTACTTCTGGTTGGAAGAAACAAACTTTTATTTTTAAACTTTGGTATAAGAATATGTTCATAACATTTAAAATAATATTGTCTTATTACACTCTTCTGTAGATAGCTCACTATCAGTAGAGTAAATCAACAGATCAAATAGACAAGTGTCATGACCATTAAATTCCATAAATGCTGTATTAAAACTTTCAGAATCACTATGTCCTTCATTAAAGACGTACACTGATACATATGTTGTATTGTAAAATTAATTTCTTTATCATAATTTCTTACACAGTCTGAATAAATCAGTCACAATACCGTCCCATGTTGGAAAAATAGTAGGTACAAATAACAGACCTTTGTCTAACAAAGAAAAAAATGTGCTGAGGAAGTGCTTGGCTAGAAATGTTTAGTACCTGTAAGTCATTGATTAAAAAATATTCCAAAGTATTAGACCTGGTACATTCACATTCTGGGATAAAAGGTACCTCAGATCTTATATTAAATATATTAATACACTGAAAAATGTTTCTTGCATCACAGGCTACTTGTGAAACATTAAGATGTTCTTCGTGTTTCACTGTTGCAGTCATCATACTTGGGTTATCTGTCAACCCGCATACCAGAGACTTAATATTTCTGTGTTGGATGCTGTCGCTCCAGGACCAATGTCAGGTCATCAGGGGTATAAAAACAGGTAGCTGACGCCAATTACATCAGTCTTTCTTGCCAAGCAGGAGCCCGAAGCAGAAGCATTTCACAAGTGCCGGTCGGCTGTTACCTGAATTTTTAGTTTTCGAATCGAATAATCCTGAACTCTTCTAAAGCTAAGTACCCTGTTGGGGATCCTTTTTACTTGCTCTAACAGATGTCAGAAAAAATTAACAATTGTCTTGCCTGTGGAAAGCAAATACCTCACAGAGATTTTCATTCTTACTGCCTCACCTGTTTAGGCCCAAACCACAACGTCCCTTGCTGTCGGTTTTGTGCCTTGTTTTAATGCCTGAACCATTCATCGTTGGGCTCTCTTTGTCACTAAATTCTTTCCTTCTCGATCTCAGTATTCTGAAATGGCTTTGGTAAGCCATCCGACTACCGAATTTCCAAAAAAAATGTAAGGATAAAGACAGAGACAAGACTGCATAGGTCCAAATCTGCGGATGTCTGTACCTTGGATGGGTCCAGAGACGCTGTGCAGGCACCGGCTTCTGAGGCAGTTTTTTGCTCTACCGATGTTTGAATCAAACCAACGGCTTCATTTCTAACCAAAACTAACGAGTTTCTTAGGCCCAGAGTATGCACTACCCCTAGAAAACAGACGACCAAACCGCATGCCCAGGTTCGCATGCCACAAAAACAAATGTTTAGAATGACTGAAGATCTTATTACGCTGATTAGGGGAAGTCACACTTCCCCTGCAAAGAGACACAGAATCCTGTCCCCTTTAGGTTCTACAGACCAGGAAGTCTGATGACTCTGACATTTCTGATTATGAAGACATGCCCTTGTCTGCCTATGAGGATTCAGATGCAGAGGAATCCATTCCCTCTGCCTCCCCTCTAGAGGATTTTTCTTTTGGTGAAACCTTGCATACTTTAAGAGAACATTTCCACTGGGAATACCAAGACTATATTCTCAGTCCAAAAAGAGACTCAGAGAATTTTTAGAGTTGCCTCAGCACAGGCCTTTAGCTATACCCCCTGTCCTGTATATCGTGGATGATGTTTTCATGGAATCCGGTCTTACTCCTGAAACTTTACCTCCTGCCCCAAGGAAACCAGACAGGTACTACAGAGTACCTGATACAAACAAGTTTCTTTTCAAAAATCCTACTGCTGACCCAGAGATCATTTCCCAGGGGCCTAAAGGTATCAGTGCTACTACAGCCAAGAACCCCACCCCTTTGGACAGGGATTCCTGAGCTTTAGACAGATGGGGTAAGAAGGTATATATCTCTGCAACTCTTGTTATCAGGGAATTGAATTGCCAGTTTCACATGCTGAAATACCAGCAACATATTATGGAACTTATTAAACAAAAAGTGGTAACTTTTCCAGATTGTGCAGAAAATAAAGATTTGCAGGAGCTTATGCACTCTGCAAACCAAGTCAGTAAGCATACTTTGCAGTGTGGCTTTGATGCCCTAGAAGCAACTTGCAGGGCAGCAGTCACTGGCTTTGTACTGAGAAGGCATGCTTGGCTGAAGGAGCAGACCTTGCCAGATCATGTCTAGTCAAAATTACTAGACGATTCTTTGAATAAGGACTCTTTGTTTGGCACCAGAACAGAGGAGGTTCTTAAAAAGATGGAAGAAAAAGCTAAATCTATGCAGACTGTTAAAGAATTCCTACAAGTGCAACCCCCGAGATTCTGTAGGCATTGCCCTTCTAAACACTGGTCCTTTCCACCCCCCTCCATGTCTTCTCAAACAAGACCCAGGGGAAACAGACCAACCAGACTACAGTCTCAGGGTATACAGAGATCTAAGCAATGGAGTGCTCCCATCCCTAAAGCAGGGAGTGGTAAGCCACCTCCTTACAGAAAAAGCTCACAATGACTTCTTCACTCCACTTCCCAGCCCTGCCCGATTGCTTGTGCCCCTAGGAAGAAAACTTGCCCTTCTTGCACAAAATGGATGTCCATCACTCTGGACAGATGCGTCCTTGACAATTGTATCTCATAGGTGCAAATTTTATTTCCATTTACTGCCAACCCCAAGCGGGTTTCCAGACCTTCCTCCAAACCAGTGGGCAGAGGCCCAAAACCAAGTAGTTTCCCTGATCAATATCAGAGCTATTCAGCCTGTTCCAGTGGAACAGAGGGGTCAAGAATTCTACTCCAGACTCTTCCTGGTACCCAGGAAAGAGGGCTCTTGGCGCCCAGTCCTGGATCTTTCAATTCTCATCACCTTCATGGAGGTACCAAAATTCAGAATGCTTACCCTGCACCAGCTTTTTCCTATGTTAGCCAAGGATGCCTGGTTAGTCACCCTAGACTTAAAAGAAGCCTATCTGCATATCCCCATAAGGGAGTTATGCAGGAAGTATCTACATTTCAGGGCAAGATCTATGCATTATCAGTTCTCTGCACTTCCCTTTGGCTGATCTACTGCACCCAATGTATTCACAAAATGCCTGGCTCCAGCCATTGCATACTGCAGACAGAGAAATATCCAAATTTACCTGTACTTGGATGACTGCCTGATTCAGGCGGACAGTCAGGAATTACTACTACAGCACCTGGCATTTGTAAAAAGCCTTCTCACTTCCGTAAGTACACCATCAACAAAAAGAAATCACAACTGGTACCCAGTCCAAAGATTGTATTCCTGGGAGCAAGCTTGGACACAACTTCCCAAATGACATTCCTCACTTCAGAAAAACAAGTCTATCTGACAGATTACTTCAAACAAATGGCCACTAGAACCCAGCTATCTGCAAGGAAAATACTGCAAGCCCTAGGGTTCATGGCCTCATGTATACTGCTAATTCCATATGCAAGACTGCATATGAGGAAACTTCAATGGTATTTAAAAAGTCTTTGGTGCCAACATTCTCAGAATCTGGAAACAGTCATTCCTATCATACCCTGTCTAAGGACAGAGTTCCTTTGGTGGGCAGAAGCATGCAACCACAATAAGGGACTGCCATTCTCTTTACCCCACGCTGCCCAGACCCTGACCACAGATGCATCAGACTATGCCTGGGAGGCCCAGATAGCTGGCAAATGTATTCAGGGCCACTGGAGCCCAGGACCGATTCATCTGCACATCAGCCAGAAAGAGATGCTAGCTGTACAGAATGCCCTGAGAACTTTCAGAGCCCTACTCTCTCCAGGACAGACAACACCACAGTTATGTGGTACATCAACAAGCAGGGAGGAACCCATTCCTACCCACTCTGCAGGTTAGCCATGGCCCTGTGGAACATGGCCCTGGATATCCAAGCCTGACAAAGGTGCCACCCTGGCAACTACACCACACCCCAACCCTGCTGTCTCAGCAGGAGGGACAGGTTTTGCACCCACAATTGTAAACCCTAAATCTTGCCGCCTGGCTTATTCCTTGAATTCCCCACCAGCAACCCTAAGCAAGCAGGTGCTGGAAGTTATCCTTGAAGCCAGGAGGCCCAGTACAAGGACATCCTATGCTGATAAGGGGAAAAATATATTGTTCCTGGATTCAGTATAAAATGGAGGACACAGCCCTGCAATCCTTGCCCCTGATCCTGGATTACGTAGCTGAACTACTCCACAGAGGCCTATTCTCCTCCTCCATTAAGTTCCATGCCTCTGCCATCTCAGCTCATTACAGCACTGAGCCACATTTACTCTCTCACCCTTTCATCAAACTGTTCCTGAGCGGGGCAAACAACTTAAGGCCACCAAGGAGAGCACCCACCCCTGCTTGGGACCTTAACTTTGTACTGGAAAAACTCACACTACCCCCCTTTGAACCAGCTGCTTCAGCAGAGTTAAAATTCCTCACTTGGAAAACAGCCTTGCTTCTAGCCATCACTTTAGCTAGAAGAGTGTCTGAGCTACAAGCACTGATGGCTGTGGAACCCTTCAGTATTTTCCATGCTGACAGGGTTTCCCTGAGGACTAACCCTTCCTTTATGCCTAAGCTGGTGTCCAGTGTGGCTGTCAACCAATCCATCCATTTGCCAACCTTCTTCCCTAATCCTCAAAGTAAAGGGGAAAGGATCTTGCACTCTTTGGATGTGCAAAGACAGCCCAGATTCTACCTTGACAGGACTAAGCCCTTCAGAAAATCTGACCAGTTACTAGTCAGCTTTGCAACAGGGGCAGAGGGCAAGGCCATTTAAAAAAAAAACATTTTCAAATGGATAGCACACTGCATCCATTTCTGTTACAAGCACCATGGAAAGCCAACCCCTCAGGGGGTCAAAACACATTCCACTAGGGCTACATCTACCTCTACAGCATTTCTCAGGGGAGTCCCTATCAGGGACATCCTGGAGGCTGCTACCTGGAGTTCTGTGCTCACCTTCACCAAGCATTACCACCTGTCTATCTTTTCCAAATCCAGGCCAGTTTTTGCTACAGCAGTCTTGCAAGGCCTGCTAGCCAGTCCTACATCTTCTTGACTGCCTCCACCCTTCCTCAGCTTTGGGAATCCACCCAAGTGTGATGACTGCAACAGTGAAACATGAAGAACCATAGTACAGTTGTGTACACTTACCACAAATGTAGATGTTCGAGTGTATTCAATGTTGCAGTCCTGGTTTCCCTCCCTCCAGTCCCCTGCTTTTTCTCTCTCTCTCTCTTTTTCTCTCCTCTGTATGACTATTATTATTGGTATTTGCTTTTTTCTAGTGGTGTTTTCCCCACCATAACTTAGCTTCCTATTTGGGGGCTCCTGACATTTGGGGCAAGAAAAACTGATGTAATGGCGTCGGCTGCCTGTTTTTATACCCCTGACGAGCTGATGTCAGTCCTGGAGCGACAGCATCCGACGCAGAAATATTAAGTCTCTGGTATTCGGGCCGACTGAGGATTACCTGCAGGCAGATAACCGAAGTGTGATGACTGCATCAGTGAATACACTCTAACATCTACATTTAAGGTAAGTGTACACAACTGTACTTTCTTGCACACCTCAGTTGTCTTCCTTGTTGCACACCATGTACTGATTTCCTACTGCAAAAGCCCTTTCTCGTAATTGCTCCACAAGGAAAGAGCCAGTTCTCACATCCTAATGATAACAGAATGTTTACTATGATCCTTTTCCCTTGTTGAGTTTAAAACTGATGTCAGCAGCACACTTTCACTGGTAGTATTGCTATGTAAGATACTTTGGCATTGAGAATTATGTTTACATCGAACACCATTCTCATAATGTCATTACCATAGGTTCATAGGTAGGTACTAGGCTATAGGCCCTAGGGCCTATATAAGCCTAGCCAAAAAATGTGCCCTGGCTTTCGCCACCCAGGAAAATTATTTTCCTGTGCCCCTGTCGAGCAGAGCCACAGAAGTGATCCCTGGGGCGAATTTCCCATTTCCCATCCAATCATCAAGATTTTTCTTGAAGAGTGCTAATGAGGAGCTCCATTTGATATAGATAGGTAGTCTGTTCCAGAGTATGGGAAGTCTCTGGGAAAGGAATCTATCCCTCCAGCATGTTCTGTTTATTGTGGTGACAAGGTTTAGGTCCCTAGAGCATGTAGCTCAGAGGGATTGGGATTTCTTTAAGTGGAGCATGTCCAACAGCTCTGGGTTTGACATAGCTTTGTATGTTAGGCAGAGATCGCCCCTGAGTAGCCAATATGCGATGCAGTAAAGCTGTAGTTTGAGACGGTCTGCGTAGGGCATCTGTTTGAGGCCAGTAATCCTCTTTGTGAGGTATTTCTGTGGTCTTTCCAGTTGTTGTAGATGGCTTGTGAGGTACATACCAAAAGGGGCATTGTACTCTATAATACCATATACTAGGAAAAAAATTCATCATTTATTATCCTGGTCACTCTGTAACATCTTATGTTTTTATACACCTCCATAATTTCTGCTCATTTAGACATGAAAAATGCTTAGGACCTAAACTTTGCTCTGGAAAAACTCCCTGCTTTTCAAACCAGCAGCATATCAGCCTCTCTCGAATTCAGTAGGTGGAAAAGTATTCATGTTCTTTTTCACTGTTGCAGTCATCATATTTGTGTTATCCCTGTCAGGGTAGTCCTCGGCCAGCCCGAATACCAGAGGCTTGGTATTTATGCATCGGTTGCTGTCGCTTCAGGACTGATGTCAGGTCGTCGGTAGTATAAAGTAAGGCAGCTGACCCCATTATATCAGTCTTTCTTACCACGGAGCCCAAAGCAGAAGCAGTTTGCATGAGTACCAGTCGGCTGCTACCCGAGTTTCATCTTCTGAATTGAAGCTGAAGTCTTCTAAAGCTAAGTACCCTGTTGGGGATCCTTTTTTCTTGCACTAACCGATGTCAGGAAAAAGTTAACAATTGTCTCACCTGTGGAAAGCAAATGCCACACCGAGACTTTTATTCTTATTGCATCACTTACTTAGGCCCAGACCATGGCGTCCCCTGCTGTCGCTTTTGTGCTTTGTTCAATGCCAAAACTGTACGACGTCTGATCTTATTGTAGCTAGATACTTTTGCTTACAGTCTCCGAATTCCGATATGGCTTCGATAATCCATCCAACAGTCGATCTTCTGAAAAAACGAAAAGATAAAGCCTGAGACGGACCGCACAGATCCAAACCTACCGACGACGCTTCTGTTAAGCTAGTCGTCAGATGTTCTTCGTGTTTCACTGTTGCAGTCATTACATTTGGGTTATCTGCTTGCAATAGCCCTCATTCGGCCTGATTAACAAAGTCTTGGGTCCTACGTCGGTTGCTGTCTCTTCTTCCGTGATGTCAGGTCGTCAGGGGTATAAAACATGCATCAGTCTTTCTTGCTGCGTGGTGCCCGAAGCAGATCACAAGTGCCGGTCGGCCGACTCCTGAAATTTTCATTTTTGAGTTTCAGAACTGAAGTCTTCAACTAAAAGCTAAGAACCCCATTGGGGAAACTTTTTCTTGCTCTAATCTGATGTCAGTAAAAGTAAATAATTGCATTTCTTGTGGAAAGCAAATACCTCATAAAGATTTTCATTCGTACTGTATTCCTTGCCTAGGCCCTGACCACGACATACCTCGCTGTCAGATGTTCATAGTGTTACCCTGCTGAAGTCATCACACTTGGGTTATCCTGCCATCAGGCGGTCCCGCAGTCGGCCCGAATTCCAAAGTCTTGGTCCGGCGTCGGTTGCTGTCGCTTCTTCCCTGACGTCAGTGCGCCAGGGGTATATAAGTGGCATCCAAAGCCATTTTCTTCAGTCTTTCTTGCCGCATGGTGCCCAAAGCAGAAGCAGTTCGCAAGTGCCGGTCGGCCGACACCTAAGATTTTCGAATCTAGTTTCAGTCCGAAGTCTTCAAAGCTAAGTACCCCCATTGGGGAACCTTTTCTTGCCTCATTCCGATGTCAGAAAAAGTTAACAATTGCATTTCTTGTGGGAAGCAAATACCTCAAAAGGACTTTTATTCTTATTGTATACCTTGCCTAGGCCCAGACCACGACGTCACTGGTTGTCAGTTTTGTGCTAGGTTCAATAAGCGAACTATAAAGCGACACTTTGATTTCGCACTACACTACTTCGGTAGGAAATTTAATTACACTATGCCGTCGGAGCAACCGACTACCGTCGTGCATAAAAAATGCAAAGATAAAGACAAGCAGCCTAGATCCAAGCCAGACACCGAGGCCTCGGCTTGGCCGGTTGCCGGTTCTCTGGTTTTTAGTGAGGCACCTACGCAGCCCCTGGCCACCACAGAATTGGAACCCCAGACCGCTTCGGATTCTCAAGCAGAGAGTTCTAAGCCAACGCAGCCAGAAGGAGAAGCCGGTGCTGTAGAAACACCTTCGGTTTCAGAAGGTGTCTTCAGACTGACTACTCTCACCATAAAATCTTATGCTAAGCTTAAGACTCCTCTAAAACCTAAAAAGGCTGCACTTCAGTCTCCAGTTCAAGGCCCCATGCCTAAGAAACAGATGCTGAAAATGGCTGAAGATTTGATTTCTTTAATCAGGGGTTCCCAACCCCCTCCCCCCCCGACAAAAGGCCTAGACAAGAGGAGGATTATACCTCCTCTGATCAAGTGTCTATTTCCTCAGGCTCCTCTGAGGAACAGGATTACTCCTTTCCCCCTTATGAAGACTCTGATGCTGAAGATTCCATTCCCTCAGCTTCTCCCCCTGAAGACTATTCCTTTGGGGAAACCTTACATACCATGAGGGAACATTTCCACTGGGAAGGTCAGGACTACTCCGACTCAAAGAAAAGGCTCCGAGAGTTTCTTTTACTCCCCCAGCACCGACCACTTGCTATCCCTCCAGTTTTAGACATTGTGGATGATGTTTACTTAGAATCTAGTCTAAATCCAGATTCTCTCCCTCCTGCTCCAGCCAAACCAGATAGGTACTATAGAGTGCCTGACTCGCACAAATTCCTTTACAAAAGCCCTGTGGCTGATCCAGAGACAATCTCCCAGGGTCCCAAAGGAGCTAAGGCTTCTATGGCTAAAAATCATGTACCCTCTGAAAGGGACTCCAGAGCACTAGATGGGTGGGGGAAGAAGGTTTACACCTCAGCTACTCTAGCTATGAGAGCACTAAATTGTCAATTTCACATGCTTAAATACCAGCAATTCCTAAGGTCTCAAATGAAACAAAAGATGAGCACGCTCCCTCAACAGTCTGAATTCAAGGAAATGCAGGATCTGTTGCATGCAGCTGAACAGGTGGGCAAACATACTTTACAATGTGGATTCGATTCCTTGGAAGCTTCCTGTAGAGCAGCTGTTACTGGATATGTTATACGCAGGCATGCTTGGTTAAAGGAACAAACTCTGCCTGATCACGTTGAAGCAAAGTTACTAGATACACCCTTACAGCAGGATGTCTTATTTGGGGTTAAAGCAGAAGAGGTTTTAAAGAAAATGGGGGATAAGGCAAAATCTATGCAGACGGTCAAAGATTTCTTACAGGTACAGCCCCCACGCTTCAGCAGAAATTGGCCAACAAAAAATTGGTCATTTCCAGCTTCTGACAGACCACAGAGGGGTAAATACAGGCGCCCAAGGGGTAGAGGACAAGCACAAATCCCTTACAAATCTCGCCAGTGGGGCACTGCAACACAGAATGGAGGAGAAGACAGGTCCCAACTACTAGAAAGCAAACACAATGACTTGCACCTCAAACTGCCAAGCAAAACTCTCCTGGCAGCTCCCTTGGGAGGAAAATTAGCACTTTTTGCAGACAACTGACGCATCGTCACAAAGGACAAATGGGTCCTAGACATTATCTCACAAGGATACAGATTCCATTTCCACACCTTTCCAAGGATAAAAGGAATGCCAAACATGCCACAAAATCAATGGGCAGAGGCACAAAAACAAATTACAGCTCTCATGGACATGAGAGCCATTCAACTGGTACCTACACAGGAACAAGGCCAAGGAGTTTACTCAAGGCTCTTTCTAGTCCCCAGGAAGGACAATGCTTGGAGACCCATTCTGGACCTTTCAATTCTAAACACCTTCTTGCAAGTACCCAAATTCAAGATGCTAACACTACAGCAGCTTCTTCCCATGTTGGGCAAGAAAGCTTGGCTAGTAACGTTGGACCTCAAGGAGGCATACCTGCATGTCCCTATCAGACAAAATTGCAGAAGATACCTCCGTTTCATTGCAGGTTCAACCCATTACCAATTCTCTGCACTGCCCTTTGGCTTATCTACTGCGCCCAGGGTCTTCACAAAATGCCTGGCACCAGTAATTGCATACTGCAGACAAAGAGGAATTGAAATATATCCATACCTAGACGACTGTCTCATCCAATCAGAAAGCAAGGACATTCTCTTACAACATCTGACTTTTGTAAAACACCTAAGTTGCCTAGGGTACACAGTAAACAAAAAGAAATCAAAACTAGTGCCCTCACAAAATATGACATTCCTGGGTGCTAGCTTGAATACAACTGCCCAGATGCCTTATCTGATGCCAGACAAACAACTACAACTAACTCAATACTTCAAAACAATGGCAACAAAGACCCAACTCCCTGCAAGAAAAATTCTGCAGGCCTTGGGCTTCATGGCATCTTGCATACCACTAATACCATTTGCAAAACTGCATATGAGGAAATTACAATGGTACCTAAAAAGCGTATGGACTCAACGCAGCCACAGCTTGGAAACAATGATACCTCTCATTCCCTGCCAACAGGAGTTTCTATGGTGGTCACAGGCATGTCACCTCAACAAGGGTCAGCCTTTCACCTTACCCCCAGCCAGGCAAACTATGACAACAGATGCATTGGACTATGCCTGGGGGGCACACGTCAGGACGGTGCATTCAAGAAATATGGACTGCAGATCAAAGGAATCTGCACATCAATCAAAAAGAAATGTTAGCTGTACAGAATGCCCTGACAGCCTTCAAAGACCTCTTACATTCAGGACAGCTTACAATAAGGACAGACACCACAGTAATGTGGTACATAAACAAGGGGGTACACACTCCTACCCTCTATGCAGGCAAGCAGTGACCTTGTGGAACACAGCACTAGCTTACCAAGTTCAATTACAAGCTCAATTCCTGCCAGGAAAAAAGAACACATTGGCAGACGACCTAAGCAGAAACATCATGGATCCCCACGAGTGGAAACTGGATCCACAAGTATTTGCAATGATAACTGAAAAAAGGGGGCACCCAGACATAGACCTGTTTGCCAGCTCCCAAAACTATCAGCTAACAAAATTTTGCACAAGGACGTTTCACCATCAAGCTTGGAAAGTGGACGCACTCTCATTCAGTTGGAAAATGCTGGCAGTATATGCCTTCCCTCCATTGCCCCTTCTCACAAAGGTGCTGCTGAAAGTCAGGATGGAGAGACCCTGAGTGATACTCATTGCCCCAGACTGGCCACGCCAGTACTGGTACACGCTATTAAGGAATATGGCCCAGGGCCCACCATGGATTTTACCACAAATTACTCATCTGCTCACACAGCAAGACAGTCAGATCCTACACAGCCAGCTCAAAACCTTAAATTTGGCTGCATGGCAACTCACCTAAGCAACCAGCCAGCTCCTCTTTCTCAAGCTGTTATGGAGGTTATTCTGGAAGCCAGGAGGCCCAGCACCAGGAAAGCATACTCAGACAAATGGAAAAGGTTTTGCGCCTGGAACCAAGCTAAAGGCCAAAATACCCTTCAGCCTGACATACCTCAGATTCTACAATATTTAACCGAGATGTTGCACAAAGGCCATTCCTTTTCATCTATTAAAATCCACGCCTCGGCTATTTCAGCTCACTACAACACGGATCCTCCCTTATTTTCACATCCACTTCTAAGGCAGTTTCTCAGAGGGCCAAAAACATTAGGCCTCCCAGGAGAGCACCAGCACCAACTTGGGACCTCAATTTTATTCTGGAAAAACTTACGCTACCTCCTTTTGAACCAGCTTTCTCAGCTGACTTAAAGTTTATATCATGGAAGACTGCCCTGTTGCTAGCAATTACTTCAGCCAGAAGAGTCTCAGAGCTTCAGGCACTAATGGCAGTAAAGCCTTTCCTTATTTTCTTCAAGACAGAGTTTCTCTACGAACTAACCCCTATTTTATGCCTAAGGTGGTGTCCAGTGTGGCTCTAAATCAAACCATCCATTTACCCACCTTCTTTCCAAACCCACAGAACAAAGGAGAAAGACTCCTGCATTGCTTGGACATTCACAGGCAGCTACGTTACTACTTGGATAAAACTAAGGTTTTCAGAAAATCTGACCAGCTTTTTGTATCCTATGCTACAGCATCTCAAGGAAAGGCTATCTCAAAACAGACCATTTCCAAATGGATAGGACATTGCATACATTTTTGCTACACCCACCATGGAAAACCAGTTCCTGCTAGCATAAGGCCCCACTCTACCAGGGCAGCAGCTACATCTACAGCCTTTTTCAGGGGAGTCCCAACCAAGGATATTCTGGAAGCTGCAACTTTGAGTTCAGTACACACCTTTACCAAACACTATCACTTACCACTTTACTCTAAGACTAGAGCTGGCTTCACCACTGCAGTTTTGCAGGGCCTTCTAGCCTCCTCTAACCCTGTTTGACTCCACCTCCCATCCTTAGCTTTGGGATTCTACCCAAGTGTGATGACTGCAGCATGGTAACACGAACATAGTATAGTTTCGTACCTACCATAAATGTAGATGTTCGAGTGTATACCCTGCTGCAGTCCAGGTTACCCTCCCTCCATCCCCTCTGACCTAACTAAAACCTTTCAATACCTTAAAACCTGATACTATCTTTGTGGTGTATTTACTTATAGCTGGAGGAATGTTTTGGTTGTGATGAACTTTTATTATTGGTACTATCTACTGACCACCTTTCGGGGGGGCACCTGACATCTGGGGCAAGAAAAACTGAAGAAATTGGCATTGGATGCCTCTTATATACCCCTGGCGCACTGACGTCAGGGAAGAAGCGACAGCAACCGACGCCGGACCAAGACTTTGGAATTCGGGCCAACTGCAGGACCGCCTGACGGCAGGATAACCCAAGTGTGATGACTGCAGCAGGGTATACACTCGAACATCTACATTTATGGTAGGTACAAAACTGTACTTTTTGTGCCTTATTTAAATCACGAACTATCTGTCATCGGTATATTTGTGCTTCTAAATATTTTGGTGCGCAGTTCAGTTATCCTGATATGTCTTCTGTAAGCCATTCGACTACCGACATTCCGAAAAATCGCAAAGATAAAGACAGGGACAGGCCGCCCAGTTCGCCGATACTCAGTGAGGTGCTTTTGCAGCCCCTGATTCCCGCTACTTATTTGCAGGCCTCTACTGAGACCCATTTAGAGTCTGCTATGGCACGAGATGCTTCATCTGTGGAACCTGCGGATGTCTCTACCTTGGATGGGTCCAGAGCTGCTGTGCAGGCACCGGCTTCTGAGGGTATATTCAGGCCTACTGACTTGCATATTAAACCAATGCCATCTTCTTATTCAAGGCCTAAAACTCAAACCATGCCTAGAAATCTGACGCCCAGACTGCATGGTCAGGCCTCTATGCCTAAAAAACGAATGATAAGAATGACTGAAGATCTTATTACTTTAATCAGGGGAAGCCAACCTTCCCCCTCTGAGACCTAGGACTGAGTTTGCTGCTGATACTTCTGACCAGGATTCTGAAATTTCTGTTTCCTCTGATGCCCAGGATTTACCCTTATCTACCTATGAGAATTCTAATGCTGAGGGACCTATTCCCTGTGCTTCCCCTCCAGAGGATTTCTCTTTTGGTGAACCTTGCATACTCTCAGGGAGCATTTTCGTTGGGAAGTCAGGATTTCTCTGATTCTAAAAAGAGGCTTAGGGATTTCTTACTCTTGTCCCAGCACAGGCCTTTAGCTATACCTCCTGCACTGGACATTGTTGATGATGCCTTTTCGGAATCTAGCATGGCCCCTGACTCTTTACCTCCTGCTTCCAGAAAACCTGATGGATATTACAGGGTTCCTGACTCTCACAAGTTCCTTTTCAAAAATCCTACTGCGGATCCTAAAAGCGTTTCACAGGGACCCAAGGGCATTAAAGCTACTACTGCCAAAAAATCCTACCCCCTCTGATAGAGACTCCAGGGCTCTGGATAGATGGGATAAGAAGGTATACTTCTGCAACTTTGGCCATTAGGGCCTTGAATTGCCACTTCATATGTTAAAGTATCAGCTGCATATTATTGGATTGCTTAAACAGAAAATTATGTTGTTTCCCGATGTGCTGAAAATAAGGATTTACAGGACTTGATGCATTGTGCTGATCAAGTTGGTAAACATGCATTGCAATGTGGTTTTGATTCACTAGAGGCATCTTGCAGGGTTGCGTTAACTTTGTCTGTACTTAGAAGGCATGCTTGGCTTAAGGGAGCAGTCCTTGCCAGATCATGTTAAAGCAAAATTACTGGATACTCCCTTTAATCAGGGCCACCTGTTGGGCAACAGGGCAGAAGAAGTTCTTAAAAAGATGGAGGAAAAAGCTAAATCTATGCAAACTTAAAGGTTTTTTTTACAAGTACAACCTCCAAGATTTAGTAGGCATTGGCCTGTGGTCCTTTCCTGCCTCTTCCAGACCTTCTCAGTCCAAATCCAGATCCAGCAGAGCACCCAGGCTTCAGTCCCAGGGGATGCACAAGACTAACCAGTGGGGGGGCCTCCACTTCCAAATCTGGGAGTAATAAAACTCCCCATATGGTAAACTGTCTCTGTGACTTCTTTTTAAAACTTCCAAGCACTACTCAACTGACTGCCCCTTTGGGGGGAAAGATTGAACTTCATGCAAAGAACTGGGGACTCATTACCCAGGGCAAATGGGTTTTAAATATAGTGTCCCAAGGATACAGGTTTCACTTCCACACGTTACCAACTCCAAGTGGTTGGCCAGATCTACCACCAAATCATTAAGCAGTGGCCCAAAAGCTAGTACTCTCTCTCTCTTAAGCATAAGGGCTATTCAGTTGGTACCAGAAGAAAAAAAGGGACAAGGTTTCTACTTGAGATTTTTCCCGGTACCCAGAAAAGACAATTTACAACGTCCTTTCCTAGACCTGCTTACTCTAAACACCTTTTTGATGATTCCAAAATTCAAGATGCTGTCTCTTCACCTGTTGCTTCCTATGCTAAGCAAAGATGCCTGGTTGGCAACACTAAATTAAAAGGAAGCATACCTGCATATCCCAATCAGAGAATCTTGCAGAAGATACCTACGCTTCAAAGCAGGCTAAACGCACTATCAGTTCTCTACACTGCCCTTTGGCTTATCTACTGCACCCAGGGTATTCACAAAGTGCCTAGCTCCAGTCATTTCACTTTGCAGGCAAATAAATATTTAAATATACCAATACCTGGACGATTGTCTATCTCACGCAGAAAACTAGGACATACTTTTGAATCATCTGGCTTTTGTACAAAGGGTGCTAACTTGTCTGGGGTACACCATAAACGAAAAGAAATCACACTTGGTACCCTGTCAACAAATTATATTCCTGGGAGCAAGATTGAATATAACTTCCCAGATGGCTTTCCTAACACCAGAGAAGCAAATTCACTTGACAACATACTTTAAACAAGTGGCTACAAAAACCCTGCTATATCTGCAAGGCAAATACTACAAGCCTTGGGGTTCATGGCCTCCTGCATTCTTCTAATTCCATATGCAAGACTGAAAATGAGGAAACTACAATGGTATCTAAAAAGTCTATGGTGTCAACATTCTCAGGATCTAGAAGCAGTGATTCCTATCATTCCTTGTCTATGCCTAGAGTCCCTTTGGTGGGCAGAGGATTGCCACCTAAACAAAGGACTACCATTCACACTAACCCCTGCCGCTCAAACCCTAACAACGGACGCATCAGACTATGCATGGGGGGGCGCACCTGCAGGAAAGTGCATTCAGGGCAAATGAAACCCAATTCAAATGCATCTTCACATCAGTCATAAAGAAGTGTTTTCTGTACAGAATGCCCTGACAGCCTTCAAAGACCACATTCTTCCAGGACAATTAATGGTAAAGATGGACAAACACCACTGTTATGTGGTACGTAAACAAGCAGGGGGGTACATATACTTACCCCCTCTGCAGAATAGCCATGGCATTGTGGAACACAGCCTTGAGCTACCAAGTGCATCTACAATCTCAATTCCTGCCAGGAAAACTAAATACACTGGCAGACGGACTAAGCAGAAACCTCATAGACCCACGTAGGTGGAAACTGGAACCAAGGATTTTCAACATGTTGACAAGCAAATGGGAGAGCCCAGATATAGATCTGTTTGCCTACCCCCATAACTATCAATTGGAAAACTTTTGTGCAAGGACTCCCCACAAACAAGCTTGGAACGTGGATGCTCTGTCCTTCAGCTGGAAAAACCCATCAGTTTATGCCTTTCCTCCTCTGCCTCTGCTCCCCAAAGTACTGCTAAAGATCAAACAAGACAAACCAAGGATGATTTTGATTGCTCCAGCCTTACCACGCCAACACTGGTACCTCCTCCTGCGCAGTGTCACTGTTGGCCCCACGGCACCTGCCTCAGACTCCTACCCTGCTGTCTCAGCAGGAGAACCAGATTCCGCACCCTCATCTGCAAACACTGAACCTAGCAGCCTGCCTAATTACCTAAGCTCTCCTTTACCATCCCTCAGTAAACCAGCGATGGATATCATTATAGAGGCAAGGGGGCCTAGTTCTAGAAAATCTTATGCTGAAAAATGGAAAAGTATCTGTGCCTGGAACCAGTCTCAAGGGATGAGCACAGTAGTGCCCAGTTTACCTCAGATATTGCAATACTTAACTGAGATGCTTCACAAGGGCCTGTCTTTTCCTCAATAAAAATTCACGCCTCAGCCATTTCAGCTCTTTGTAACACAGAACCTCCCCTCTTCTCTCATCCACTGCTCAAGCAGTTCCTCAGAGGGGCTAAAAGTTTAAGACTACCCAGGAGAGCTCCATCTCCGGCCTGGGACCTTAACTTTGTATTGGAGAAATTCACCCTTCCTCCTTTCGAGCCAGCTGCTACTGCAGATTTAAAATTCCTTTCCTGGAAAACAGCTTCCCTTTTAGCCATCACTTCAGTAAGAAGGGTATCTGAATTACAGGCCCTTATAGCAGTGGAGCCTTTCATCATCTTTCATGCAGACAGGGTGTCCCTCAGGACCAATCCCTCTTTCATGCCAAAGGTGGTATCCAGTGTGGCCTTTAATCAGTCCATTCATTTGCCAACCTTCTTTCCTAATCCACAGAACAAAGGGGAATGGATACTGCACTCCTTAGATGTGCACAGACAACTTAGATTCTACTTGGACAGGACTAATCCTCAAAGGAAAGCTGAACTGCCGGTGGTAATTGTTGCAAGGACAGAGGGGAAGGCTATTTCAAAGCAAAATATTTCCAAATGGATAGGCCATTGCATTAATTTCTGCTATAAGCACCATGGAAAACCTATCCCACAGGGGATCAGACCCCACTCAACCAGGGCTGCATCTACCTCTACAGCCTTTCTCAGAGGCTTAGCTGCCAGTGCCATCCTAGGAGCTTCTACCTGGAGGTCTGTACATACTTTCAGCAAGCATTACCATTTGCCAATTTTCTCTAAATCCAGAGCTGGCTTTGGCACTGCAGTTTTGCAGGGCCGTATAACTGGTCCTAATGCTATCTAAATACATTCTCCTATCCTTAGCTTTGGGAATCTACCCAAATGTAATGACTGCAACAGTGAAACACGAAGAACATAGTACAGTTGTGAACACTTACCATAACTGTAGATGTCTGAGTGTATTCACTGTTGCAGTCCTGGTTACCCTCCCTCCAGCCCCCTGACTTTTTTGGCTATACCTCTTCTCTCCTTTTAAATGCTTAAAAGCTTTTTGGTGTATTTGCTTTTTTGTTTGAGGTACAACCTTGTATATTTATAGATTTAATTGCATCCCATTAGGGGGGGCACCTGACATCTGGGGCAAGAAAAACTGATTTAATGACTTCAGCTGCATGTTTTATACCCCTGACAACCTGATGTCATGGAAGAAGATACAGCAACTGACATAGGACCCAAGACTTTGTTAATCAGGCCTACTGAAGGCTACTGCAAGCTTATAACCCAAATGTAATGACTGCAACAGTGAATACACTCGAACATCTACATTTATGGTAAGTGTACACAACTGTACTTTCTCTGATCCTCAGTGAAGCACTTTCGCAGTCCCTGATGCCCGCTTCTGTGGATTCGCAGGCTGCTACAGAGACCCTTTCGGAGTCTGGTATGCCGGAAAACTCTTCTTCGACTAAGCGGTTGTCTCTCCATTGGATGGGTCCAGAGCAGCTGAGCAGGCACCATCTTCCGAGGAAGTCCTTCGTACTACCGATTCTTGACACAAACAGACGATTTCTATCATGTCTACCGTTCTTTCGAAAACTACCAAGTTTCTAAGGCCCAGCGTATGAACCACACCCAAGAAACCGACCCAATCTCAGACACCTGCTTCCTTGCCTCCATCTCAAATGCTTAAAAGGGTGGAAGACCTTATCACCCTGATCAGGGGAAGCAAAGATACCCCTTCCAAAAGGAGAGATCTGTTCCCAGTAGTGTCTGAACAGGAGTCTGATGACTCTGATGCATCTGAATATGAAGACATGCAACCCCTCTCTGCTTATGAGGATTCTGATGCAGAGAATTCCATTCCTTCTGCCTGTCCCCCTGAGGACTTTTCCTTTTGGAAACCCTTCATACCTTAAGGGAGCATTTCCAGTGGGAATGTCAGGACTACCCTCAGTCTAAAAAGAGAGACGGAGAATTCTTAGGTCTTCCACAGCACAGACCCCTGGCCATTCCCCCAGTCCTGGATGTTGTGGAGGATGTTTTCCTGGAATTCAGTTTGACTCCTGACACCCTCCTTCCTGGACCCAGAAAACCAGACATGTATTACAGAGTCCCCGTCTCACACAGATTTCTTTTTAAAAATCTTACTGCTGACCCTGAGGTAATTTCTCAAGGGCCTAAAGGAATTAAAGCAACGTCTGCTGAGAATCCCATCCCCTCAGATAGGGATTCATGAGCACTAGACATATGGGGTGAAAAAGTATACACCGCTGCTACTCTTGCTGTCAGAGCACTAAATTGCCAGTTCCATATGCTAAAATTACAGTAACATATCCTGGAACTCCTCAAACAAAAAATGTCTTCCTTTCCTGCTTGTGCAGAATCTGAAGAGTTACAATAGTTAATGCATTCTGCAAGTCAAGTAACTAAACACACCTTGCACTGTGGTTTTGATGCTCTAGAAGCTTCTTGCAGGGCAGCAGTTACCGGTTCTGTCCATAGAAGGCAAACATGGCTTAAGGAACAGCCCTTGCCAGACCATGTTAAATCTAAATTGCTGGATGCACCCTTGCACAAAGACAACTTATTTGGCACTAAGGCAGAAGAGGACTTAAAAAAGATGGAATAAAAAGCAAAATCTATGCAGAAAATTAAGGATTTCTTACAGGTCCAGCCACCCAGGTTCATCAGGCATTGCCCCTTCAAGCACTGGTCCTTTCCTGCTCCCACCAGGTCAATTCAGCCCAGACCGCGTGGAAGCAGACCCCCCCCCCAGACAGCAGCCACAGGGAATGCAAAGATCTAAACAGTGAACCTCCTCCACTTCAAAAACAGGGAGTTCTAAGCCACCCCCTCATGGTAAGAACTCACAATGACTGTCCTCCCCCTCCCTCTGCCCACCTTCACTTACCCCTTGGAGGAAAACTCTCCTTTCACGCAAGCACCTGGGCCATCATTAGCAACGACCGCTGGGTCCTCAGTATAGTGTCCCAGGAATACAGATTTTCTTTCCACACCCTTCCAATTCCAAAAAGGTTCCCAGATCTACCGCCAAACCAGTGGGCAGAGGTGCAAAAGCAAGGCCTTTCCCTGCTGTCTGAGGGCAATAGAGCATGTTCCTGCAGAACAGAAAGGCCACGGTTTCTACTCCGGACTTTTTCTGGTACCCTGAAAAGAGGGCACCTCACACCCCATCCTCAGTCTATCCATTCTAAACACGTTTCTGGTGATACCAAAATTCAAAATGCTCACCCTCCAGCAGCTGCTACCCATGCTTTCCAAGGGTGCTTGGCTATCCACCCTAGACCTAAAAGAGACATACCTCCACATTCCTATCAGGGAATCCTGCAGGAAATATCTGTTTCAGGGCAGGATCTCTGCACTTTCAGTTCTCTGCCCTTCCCTTTGGCTTATCTACCGCTCCCAGAGTTTTCACAAAATGTCTAGCTCTGGCCATTGCCTTTTGCAGACAAAGGAATATCCAGATTTACCCATACTTAGATGACTGCCTAATTCAGGCAGACAGCCAGGAAAAGCTGCTCAAGCACCTGGCCTTTTTAAAGTCCCTACTAATCAACAAAAAGAAATCCAAGCAAGTACCCACCCAAAGGATTATATTCCTGGGAGTAAGCCTGGACATAGCATCCCAGATGGCATTCCTTACACCAGAAAAGTAAAGTTACCTGACTGTCTGTTTCTCTCAGCTAGCCACTAGACCCCAGTTATCTGCAAGGAAAATCTTGCAAGCTGTGGGGTTCATAGCATCTTGCATTCTACTCATTCCATATGCGAGACTGCATATGAGGAAACTTCAGTGGCACCTAAAAAGCCTTTGGTGTCAACACTCTCAAGACCTGGCGACTCTTATACCCATGATACCTTGACTCAGAAAAGATTTTCTTTGGTGGGCAGTAGCATGCTCCCACAACAAAGGACTACCTTTCTCACCACCCCCACTGCCCAGATCCTCACCACAGATGCATCAGACTATGCCTGGGGTGCACACCTGGATGCCAGGTGCATACAGGGCCAATGGAGCCCACAGCAAATCCATCTGCACATCAACCAAAAAGAGATGATAGCTGTCCAGCACACCTTGACAGCTTTCAAGCCCTTTCTCTCCCCAGGGACCCTCATGATCAAAATAGACAACACCACTGTGATGTGGTATATCAACAAGCAGGGAGGTACTCACTCCTACCCTCTATGCAGGCTGGCCATGACCCTTTGGCACATAGCCTTTGCCATGCAACTCCACCTGTTAGTACAATTCCTGCCTAGTTCTCTAAACTCTCTGACAGACCACTTAAGCAGAAATCACCTGGATCCACACAAGTACCAGCTAGACAAAAGAACCTTCACCCTAATAACTCAGAAATGGAGCACCCCGAAGGTCGACCTCTTTGCCTCTCACACCAACCATCAGCTCTGCAAGTTCTGCACTAGGGAGTTCACTGCATGGCTTGGAAAGTGGATGGCCCTGTCCTTCCCTTGGGTCAATCTATCAGTCTATGGCTTTCCTCCACTACCTCTAATCCCCAGGGTACTGCTCAAAATAAAGGAGGAAAAACCAAGGACAATTCTTATTGCTTCAGACTGGCCTCACCAGCATTGGTACCCACTGCTGCGCAGCCTGTCCCCACTGCCACCATGGCATCTTACTCAGACCCCAACCCTCCTGACCAGAGGGAAGGAGAATTCATGCATCCCCAATTGCAGACTCTCAGTATGGCAGCTTGGCTTATTCCCTAACCACCGATCGATCTGCCAACCTCAGTAAACAGGTTCTAGATGTTATACATGAGGCCAGACGCCCTAGCACTAGAAAATCTTATGCTGACAAATGGAAAAGGTTCTGCCCGTGGATTCAGGATTCAGGCTAAGGGAGCCGATAAGGCACAGCCCTCCCTCCCTCTCATCCTGGATTACTTAGCTGACCTGCTACACAGTGGTCTCTCTTTTTCCACTATTAAAATTCATACCTCTGCTATCTCTGCTCATTTCCTCACTGAGCAGCCCCTTTTCTCACATCCTGTGATCAAACAATCCCTAAGGGGGGCTAGCAACTTGAGGCCAACCAGAAGAGCACCAACCCCAGCTTGGGACCTTAACTTTGTGTTGGAAAAGCTCACCCTACCTCCCCCCTCCCTGACTGAACCAGCAACTTCAGCAGAGCTAAAAAGTCTCTTCTGGAAGACAACTTTCCTTCTGGCCATCACTTCAGCCAGCAAGCTCTCCGAGCTACAAGCACTCATGACTGCAGAACCCTTCATCATCTTCCATGCTAACAGGGTTTCCCTCAGGGCTAACCAGTCCATGATGCCCAAAGTGGTGTCCAGTGTGACTCTCAACCAATCCATTCATTTGCCCACCATTTTTCCTAACTCACAGAACAAGGAGGAAAGGATCCTGCACTCTCTAAATGTGCACAGACAGCTCAGAGTCTATCTAGACAAGACTAAATCCTTAAGAAAGTCTGATCAGTTGCTGGTTAGCTTTGCTGCAGGGGCAGAGGGAAAAGCCATCTCCAAACAATTTCCAAATGGATAGTACACTGCATCCATTTCTAATGCAAGCAACTTGGAAAGCCTCCCCCTATGGGGGTCAGGACTCACTCCACCAGAGCAGCCTCCACCTCTGCAGCTTTCCTCAGAGGAGTCCCCACTAGGGACATCCTTGAGGCTGCCACCTGGACATCTGTTCACACTTACCAAACATTACCACCTGCCTATCTTCTCCAAATCCAGGGCAGGGTTTGCCGCTGCAGTCTTGCAGGGCATACTAGCCAACCCCTAGTCTCTTTTCCCCAGCTTTGGGAATCAACCCAAATGTGATGACTGCAACAGTGAAACACGAAGAACATAGTACAGTTGTGTACACTTACCATAAATGTAGATGTTCGCGTTTATTCACTGTTGCAGTCCTGGGTTCCCTCCCTCCATCCCTCTCTTCTTTCTTCCCCTCACCTTACAAGGGATCTTTTAGTATTTACTTTCTACTGGTGGGGTTCTTCCACCAGAACCTGGTTCCCACTGTGGGGTTCCTGGCAAGTTAGGGCAAGAAAAACTGATGTAATGATGTTGACAGGCTTACTTTATAACTGACCACCTGACAGTCCTGAAGCAACAGCAAACAACGCAGAAATAATAAGCCTCTGTTATTTGGGGCTACCATGGCAGGAATAACTCAAATGTGATGACTGCAACAGTGAATACACTCAAACATCTACATTTATGGTAAGTGTACACAGCTGTAAGTTCTGGTAGCTCTCTCCTTTGCCAGAAGAGTTTCCAGACTATACTCCCTTATGGGTAACCCCTCCCTTCCTTATTTTTTGTAAGGACATAGTGTCTTTAAGGGTCAGTCCCTCCTTCATGCCAAAAGTAGTGAATGAACTGTCAGTCAGGCCATTAAACTTCCCACTTTCTTCCTTAATCCACAAAAATAAAAGAATTCTACATTTCTTGGATATGCAGATATGGATCAGATTCTGCCTGGATAAGACCAAGAATATTCACAAGTTTGATCAATTGTCTCTTTCCAAGAATCCAAGATGAGAAACACTGTTTCTAAGCAGACTATTGCTTATTGAATTTCTATATCCATTTCCTTTTGCTACAATCTACATGACAAATCCTTACCATCTCCAGCAAAAGCTCATTCTGTTAGAGCAGTGGCCTCATCTGGAGCTTTTTACAAGGAGCTTGACAAACAATTCTAGATGCAGCTACCTGTTCTTCAATGCATACAAAACATTACACAGTGGATGCCTTTTCTAGACCAGGGCAGTCTTGACTAGGTCGGTCCTCTCTGGGTTACTGGACAATTCTCTTATCTCTCTTCCATCCACCCTTAATACATCTTAAGCTTTAGAAATTGCCCTTCAGTTTGGAATACTGCAACAATGAACTAAGAAAGGACATAGTTCAATTGTGTAAGAACTATTAAGCATAAAAAATGATGTCCTTCAAGGATGCATCTGCAGTCCTAACATATGGGTTGTCCTGCCTCAGGCAGCCCTTCAGTCGGCCGGATTCCAAAGTCTGGGTCTGGCCTCGGCTGATGTCGCACTTCACCCGACGTCATAGCTGCTAGGGTATAAAGGCATCAGCCGACGCCATTTTCCCCAGTCTTTCTTGCCGCGCGGTGCCCGAAGCAGAAGCTGTTCGCAAGTGCCGGTCGGTCAGATCCAGAGATTTCTACTACCGAAGACTTCTAAAAAAAGCTAAGTACCCCGTTGGGGACTCTTTCTTGCCTCAGCCGATGTCAGACAAAGTAAATAATTATTTAACTTGTGGGAAACAAATACCTCATAAGGATTTCCACTCTTACTGCCTTTCTTGCTTAGGCCCAGACCACGACGTATCAGCTTGTCTAGCCTGTGCTTCCTTCAACCGACGGACGCTTAGACGTCGGTCGGAGTTTGCCGAAGAGTTTTTTGGTACCGCTTTTGCATATAAAATGCCGTCGGAGACTCCGACTACACAATTAGCTAAAAAGCGCAAGGAAAAGGACCGACACTCGCGGCCCGCGGTTTCGGCTGAAACCATGGTTAGGCCAACCGCGAGTGTCTCGGTTTCGGCTGAAACAGAGTCCTCGGTTCTCCCTTCGGCCGAAAGCAGGCCACCGATAACCGAGGCCACACAGGCCATGGCTGAATCGGCTACAGAAATCTCTACTCCTGCACGTGGGGCTGCTAGACCCCCTGCCTCTATGTCTATCAAGGCCTTTTCCAGGGCTAAAGCAGCCAAAATTTCTAAGACTTTGCCTACAAAAGCTCCCTCTCACAGGCCTACCTCTAGTTCCCAGATACTCAGCCTGGCTGAGGACCTTATTTCTTTGATCAGGGGATCCCAACCTCACCCAGACAGAGCCTCTCAACCCCCTCCAGATAAGAGACCTAGGACTGAACCCCCTGAACTCCTCTCTACAGACTATTCCTCGGATGGCTCAGATATTTCTGACCATCAGGAAGGCCCATATTCTCCTTATGAGGATTCTGATGCAGAAGACTCCATTCCTTCTGCTTCCCCTCCTGAAGAATTTTCTTTTGGGGAAACCCTACACTCTGAGGGAACATTTCCAATGGCAGGGCCAGGATTTTTCAGATTCAAGGAAAAGGCTAAGGACCTTTTTACATTTACCACAACATAGGCCTTTAGCCATACCCCCTGTACTATCAGTTGTTGATGATGCATATAATGATGCCAGTACTGCCCCTGATTCTCTTCCTCCGGCCCCTGCCAAACCTGATGGATATTACAGGGTTCCGGGCACTCACTACCACTTGTATAAGGCTCATGTTGCAGACCCAGAAACCATTTCTCAGGGCCCTAAAGGTGTTGCAGCTGCCTCTGCCAAAAAACCCTCTTCCCTCTGATAGGGAATCTAGAGCATTAGAGAGATGGGGTAAAAAGGTTTATACATCTGCTACTCTTTCGGCCAGGGCTCTAAACTGTCAATTTCACATGATTCAGTACCAGGAATTTCTGTTAGACCAGCTAAATAAAAAACTGTCCTCTCCTGAACCTATAGACCGTAAGTCCCTTCAGGATTTGGTACATAACTCTCAGCAGGTCAGTAATCATTTTTTTAAATGTGGCTATGATGCACTGGAGGCTTCTTTTAGATCAGCTATGACTGGAGCAGTAATTCGAAGGCATGCCTGGTTGAAAGAGCAATCATTACCAGACCATGTTAAGTCAAAACTCCTAGATGCTCCTATGGAGAAACAAAGCTTGTTTGGCTCCCCTGCACAGGAGGTTCTGAAGAAAGTGGAAGAAAAAGCAAAATCTGTCCAAACAGTCAAGGATTTTTTGCAGGTCCAACCACCGAGGTTTAGCAGAAATTGGCCTTCGAAGAATTGGTCCTTTCCAGACACCTCCGGAGCACAGAGTGGCAGAAATAGACGCCCAAGAGGCAGAGGTCAATCTAGGGGTGCCTACAGGGGTCGTCAGTGGCAATCTGCCAACCAGAGAATTGCTGCCACAGCTACGACTACAACCACTTCCACAGGACAGACACAATGACTTGGCTCTGATTCCGCCTACCAGGGAACAACTGGAAGCACCCTTGGGCGGAAAGCTAGCCTTATTTTCAGACAACTGGCATTGCATTACAGGAGACAAATGGACTTTACAAACAATAGACAAAGGCTACAGGTTTCACTTCCACACTCTACCAAAAAAGAGAGGAATGCCAAACCTTCCACCAAGCCAAAAAACAGAGGCTCTAAATCAAATCATCAATTTACTAAGGATGAGAGCAATAGAAAAGGTACCACCTATGGAACAAGGCCAAGGATTTTACTCCAGACTATTCCTTGTACCAAGAAAAGAAAATCAATGGAGGCCTATTCTCGACTTGTCCGCACTGAACACATACATCATTGTTCCAAAATTCAAAATGCTGACCCTCCAGCAACTTCTTCCCATGTTGGGCAAGGAGTCTTGGCTGGTGACTCTAGATCTCAAGGAGGCATACCTGCACGTCCCTATACGACCAGATTGCAGAAGACACCTCAGATTTCTTGCAGGATCAGGGCATTATCAATTCTCAGCATTGCCCTTTGGCTTATCTACTGCGCCCAGAGTATTCACGAAATGCCTGGCATCAGTAATTGCACATTGCAGGCTTCAGGGAATTCAAATTTACCCGTACCTGGACGACTGCCTAATACAAGCGGACAAGAAGACAAAATTAACAAAGGATTTGGCCAATGTCATACAACTGCTGCAAGCCTTGGGATACACAGTCAACATTCAAAAGTCAAGGCTAGTACCATCCTAAAGGATAACATTTTTGGGTGCAGAACTGGATACAACAACTCAGATGGCTTTTCTCACAGAGGAAAAACAAAAGCAACTACCAGTCTATTTTATGGCATTAACAACACAAACTCAGCTTACTGCAAGGAAAGTCCTGCAAGCCATGGGTTACATGGCATCCTGCATAATATTGATCCCACATGCCCGGCTGCATATGAGGAAGTTGCAATGGTACCTAAGGAATGTATGGTCTCAACACAAGCACAGTCTAGAAGCCCAGATTCCAATTATTCCATGCCTGAAAAAAGAATTCCTGTGGTGGGCTCAGGCCTGTCAGATAAACAGAGGATTGCCTTTCCGCAAACCGCACCCAAGCCAGACCATCACCACGGACGCCTCAGACCTAGGCTGGGGGGCGCACATGGAAGACAGGTGTATACAAGGCCTGTGGTCCAAAACCCAGCTAAATCTACACATAAATCTCAAGGAGATGCTGGCAGTGAAACATGCAATCCAGGCATTCGGGCCATTCCTCCAACAAGGTCACCTGCTGATAAGGACGGACAATACCACAGTGATGTGGTACATCAACAAACAGGGAGGTACACACTCATACCCTCTATGCCGGATGGCAATGGACCTGTGGAATTTGGCCCTGAATCTCAACATTCAACTGCAGGCCAGATTTGTACCAGGAAAAGAAAATTCACTAGCAGACACCTTAAGCAGAACAACCACGGATGCTCACGAATGGATGCTGCATCCAGATATCTTCAAAGCCATAACAAAGAAATGGGGAATGCCAGAGATAGACCTGTTCGCCTCCCCACACAATCACCAATTGAAGAAATTTTGCTCAAGAGTATACCACCCACTTGCCTGGAGGGTGGACTCCCTCTCCTTCAGCTGGAAAAACCTGACAGCATATGCATTTCCTCCTCTTCCTTTGATGTACAAAGTTCTACTGAAGATCAGAGAGGAGCAGCCAAAGGTAATCCTGATAGCTCCAGACTGGCCAAGACAACATTGGTACCCGCTACTGAGAAGCATGTCTCGGGCACGCTCATGGCCTCTACCTCTATGCCCATTACTTCTGACAGAACAACTACAAGACCCTACATCCAAACTTGAAAACACTGCAGCTAACTGCTTGGAATATTGCATGAAACAAAATCAACCAGATTTGTCTCAGAGGGTTAAGGACATTATCCTAGAGGCTCGCAGACCCTCCACAAGGAAAACATATTCAGCCAAATGGAAAAGATTCCTCATTTGGAGTGCAGCAAAGGGAGAAAATGTCTCATTGGTAAACATAGCACACATCCTGGAATACTTAGCAGAACTGTTCCACAATGGCCTGTCCTACTCCTCCATTAAGATTCATGCATCAGCAATTTCAGCAGAGTACAACATGGATCCTCCTGTCTTCTCTCATCCTCTACTCAGGCAGTTCTTGAGAGGAATCAAAAACGTAAAGCCTCCAAGGAAACCACCTCTACCCGCATGGGATCTCAACTTTGTGCTGGAAAAACTAACACTTCCCCCTTTTGAACCAGTAGCAACAGCAGACTTACAGTACTTATCTTGGAAAACTGCATTCCTGCTAGCAATCACTTCAGCAAGAAGGGTATCTGAGTTACAGGCATTAATGGCAGTCCAGCCTTTCCTTATCTTCCATCAGGATAGAGTGTCTCCGAGAACTAATCCTACTTTTATGCCAAAGGTGGTCTCCAGGGTATCATTGAACCAGGCTATTCATTTACCTACATTCTTCCCCAACCCACAGAACAGGGGGGAAAGACTACTACACACCTTGGATGTGCACAGACAATTGCGCTACTATCTGGACAGAACTAAGCTCAGCAGAAAAACTGACCAGCTTCTGGTAGCATATGCAACAGGAGTGCAAGGAAAAGCAATTTCAAAACAGACAATCTCAAAATGGATAGGAAATTGCATTAGATTCTGCTACTCTTTTCATGGAAAGACTACTCCTGAAAATATCAGGCCTCACTCCTCAAGAGCTACAGCCACAACTACAGCTTTCCTACGAGGAGTGGCTACCAAAGACATTTTAGAAGCTGCTACTTGGAGCTCCGTGCATACATTTGCCAAGCATTATAATCTTCCTTTATACTCCAGATCCCGAGCAGGTTTTGCAACTGCGGTTTTGCAGGGGATCTTAACTACACCATCATTACCTTAGTGCCTCCTCCCCCAGTTTGGCTATGGTATTCTACCCATATGTTAGGACTGCAGATGCATCTTTGAAGGACATAGTACAGTTTTGTACCTACCATAAATGTAGATGTCCGATAGGTATGCATCTGCAGTCAGGATTACCCACCCCCCTTTCCCTCTGTGGTATTCCTAGGGTACTTACCCCTCTTTTAGCTAGCTGGGGGAATCTATCATGGTGTATTTGTTTGTATGTATATATATGTATATATATATTTGTTTTTGCTCTCTACTGTTTGGAATTATCTGCATTTATCCAAATTTAGCCTTCCTAGAGGGCACCTGGCATCTGGGGCAAGAAACACTGAGGAAAATGGTGTCGGCTGACGCCTTTATACCCTAGCAGCTATGACGTCGGGTGAAGTGCGACATCAGCCAAGGCCAGACCCAGACTTTGGAATCCGGCCGACCGAAGGGCTGCCTGAGGCAGGACAACCCATATGTTAGGACTGCAGATGCATACCTATCGGACATCTACATTTATGGTAGGTACAAAACTGTACTTTCTACTGATCACTGTTGCATTATTCCTTCCTTTCCTCCCTCCCTCCATGTCGGGCCTCTTTTCAGATTCTTTTCCCTTTTTTCTCATGGATCAAAGCGTATCCCTGTCTGCGATCTTCATTCACTCTGCCTCAGAGACATATAGGTTCTGTGCCTGCAGAAACACCTACACTTCCAGCTTTCCATAGCTCAGAATCCCTTCTTCTGACTCCCTTTGATAGGGATTGACTAACTCCCTTCGATCAGGGAGAATACTAAGCCCGATCACTGAAGGTTGGCTATTCAGTCTTTTTTGCCATCTTGTAAGACTCTCACATTTGAATCTCCTCAGCAGCCTGCATTGGTGGATTACAGGCCTCCAGACTCAGATAAGATCCTGTGGGAATTACCCTTCCTTTTTATTATGTACTTTTCTTTCTGTTTTATTAAAAAAATGTGCTTTAAACTTTGTATTATACTTTTTAATTACTACTGCTGTTAATTCCTTTGGGAATTCTAACATACTAGTGTGTTGTTTGTATGCTTAATACTGCTTTTGAAGCACTTAATGGTGCTTTTTGACTTGTATTGAGAAACTGAAATTCCGTGGTGTCAGTTTAATATTAGGGACTTTTTATTCATTTTGAAGGTTATTTACTACTTTTTTAACACTGCTATATAGCTGCTTTTGTCATTAAATCACAATTTTACTGCAGATTACTTTACTTGCATTTTCTGTGGATGTTTTTTTTTCATTTTTGACAAGGGAATTTCTAAGTAAATGTATATTTATGCCACCTTAAAAGGTTTCTGTTTGAAGAGCATTTTATTTGATTTTTTGACACTATTTGGACAAGTGAATTTTACTTGGTACTGTGACTGTGTTTGCTGTTTACTACACTGTGTAGATTGTAGAACAAGGCTTACCACAATTTAAATTGTTTGTATTTTTCTATTATTCCTGCCCTTAGTCCGCCGTTAATATTGTCAGTGTATTATTCTGGCTCCATTGATTTTCTTTTCTTGGTACAAGGAATAGTCTGGAGTAAAATCCTTGGCCTTGTTCCATAGGTGGTACCTTTTCTATTGCTCTCATCCTTAGTAAATTGATGATTTGATTTAGAGCCTCTGTTTTTTGATGGATGCTAATATGGCTGTCCACTACAAGCTACATTGAGTTGCTCATTAGTTCTCACTTTACCAAATGTGTCTGCTGATATAACATTACACTTTGAACCAGTGTCTACTTTAGGCTGTGTGGGTTAACCATTGATTCGGACTGTACAAAACACTTAGCTCTTTGCAGATAAATTCACTGTATCAACTCTTTCACCAATGCCTGATGTACACCATTTACATAAAAAGTGGACTGCTACAACCCTACTTGATCAATTCGCTTTTTGTTTGACTTTTCTTTACAACTGTGTGGGGTTTACTTGATTTTCAAAATTTTTGAACATGGTTCCAGTTTTTACACTTGTAACCAAATGCTAAGCTTTTCTGTCTTCTAGACTTATGATTGGCACCACAATTGCAACAGTTAACAATAAAGCTGGACCTGGGTTTTGCTGATTCACATTTGTACTGCACTGAGCATGCTACTTTAACTGAACTAATCTCAAAACTTGCTGGAAAACTACATGGTTTGCCTGGTGAACCAGCAGGAGCTGTGGCTGCCATGTGGCCTACTTCTGTTTACCACGTGTTGCATGCCATCTGCATTTGCTCTGGACCCTACTAAAACCATGCTCTTGTCACTTGCAAGCATACTTGTGTGCTTTTCTGTAACTTCATGGATTTGACTTTACTCAACATTAAGTCACTGTCACGAAGCAAATATTTCTCACAGCAGCACTATTAATATACCACACATGAGCTTGTCTTTTATTAACTCATCTTTTAAGTCAACAAACCAACACATTTTAGCTTTGTTTTTCAGGTCAGTTATATAAGTTGCAAAAGTTTCCCCTGGTGTCTGATCTCTCGTGAAAAACAAATGCCTCTGTCATCTAGTATTTGTCTTGGGGGTTACACATAGGTTCATAGGTTTATACTAGGCTATCTGCCCTAAGGTATTTATAAGCCTAGCCCAGAGTTTTTGTGGCTTACGCCACCCCTAATGTTAAAAAATATTGTGCCCATTAGTTTGTTGTGCCTCTGTCCAGCAGTGACACAGAGATCATTCCCGGGGTAAACCTACGATCTCCCATCCACCGGTCAAGATTTCTCTTGAACAGAGCCAGCGAGGTGCTCTGCCTCACATGGACCGGGATTTTATTCCACAACATAGGGAGTCTCTGGGTGACAAATCTATCCCTCCAGCATGTCCTATTTATATCCGTGCTAAGGTTTAAGTTGCTTGCTCTAGTGGATCTGGTAGATTTGGATTTTTTGAGGTGGAGCATGCCCATTAATTCCGGGTTGGACATGGCCTTGTATGTCAGGCACAGGTCACCTCTGAGCAGACGGTATGCGACTGAATAGAGCTGGAGTTTCTTCAGTCTGGCAGCATATGACAGATTTGGAGTCCCTTTATCCTTTTGGTGAGGAACTTTTGGGGTTTATCCAATTGCTGCAGGTGTCGGGTGAGATACATCCCGAATGGGGCATTGTACTCTATCATTGGTCTGATAAGTGAAGAGTACAGGGGGACAATAACCTCACTTGATCTGGATGTGAATCCCTTCATGATCAGGTGGGCAATGTAGAAGGTTTTTCTAACCACTTTAGCAATGTGAGTGTCAAAAGAAAGGCCACTGTCAACCTGGGTCCCAAAGGTCCCTGATAACCTCTTCTGTGCTTAGTGGATTGCCACCTATATGGTAGCTTGGGGTTACCTTGTTTTTCCCGAAGGGTATGACTATACATTTTGTGGCATTTAACTTCAGGCCATGGCTCTGGCACCAGCTATCAGTTTCCGTGAGACCCCTCTGAAGGATATCTGTGTCCGATGTACTTTCCACTATGGCTCCCAGTTTGCAGTCATCTGCAAACTTTGTCAGCCATAGTCCTCCTATGTTAGCCTGTACTTCTGAGATGTAGATGCCGAACAGGGGGCCAAGGACTGAGCCCTGTGGGACACCACTTGTGACCGGCTTGGAGTCTGACATGGCACTAGCTACTCTAACCCTGTGGGTTCTGTCCTTTAGCCAGTTTGCAACCCATCTTGTGACATATGGGTTTACATTTAAGCTGGTAAGTTTCTCTGTAATACCCGAGTGGGGTATTGTGTCGAAAGCTTTTGCAAGGTCAAGGTAGGCTGTATGGACTGCCTTTCCCTCATCAATGGCCTTGGTGACTGTTTCGAAGAAGTCGACCAAGTTCAAAAGGCATGATCTGCCCTTGACAAAGCCAAACTGGGTCGGGTCCAATGTCTGCAAGTCCCCTATGTCTTTGTTTATGAGTTCCATTGTGATCCTCTCCATAGCTTTGAAGACCAGGCTTGTTAAGCTTATGGGGCAGTAATTACCAGGGTCCGTAGAGGCACCGCCTTTGTGGAGTGGGACCACAGTTGCCGTACGCCACTCCTTGGGCACATATCCTGTGGTAAGGCTAAGATTAAACAGCTGCCTTATGTGCGGGTTTAGTTCCTCATTGAGTTCGTGTAGCACACAGCCGGGGACACCATCCGGTCCCATTGATGCTGTGTTTTTAGCTTTAGAGAGAGCAGCTTTCACCTGCGCATTGGAGATGTCTGGGAGGCTGCACTCCGCTGGGATAGTTATCTCTCCTTTTGGGGGAGGGGGGTGAAGTTTGCACTGAACCTGTCTGCCAGTATGTTGGCAATGTCTGTGGGTTCAGTGATTTTTGTATCATTTTGGACTAATTCTGAGCATATCTGGGAGTTTCCACCCAGGTTTCTAACATAGCTGAAGAAGGCCTTATGATTGTCTTTTGAATCTATGGCAATTTTTCTCTCAAAGTTGGCCTTGGATGATTTTATGAGTGCTCGTATTTTTTTACTAATAATGATCAAAGGTGTCTTCTCTTTTATGGATTTTGCTCCATCATGTAACAGCTTTCTCCTCTTATTGTAAAGTTTGTTTATGGCTGGGGTCCACCAGACTGGACGTTTGCCCTTGGTGGAAAGAGTCTTGGTTTTATTAGGGATTGCCTGATCCATGCAGTCCTGGAGGTGTTCGTAGAAGGCATTTGTAAGGGCTTCCGCAGCTTGGGTTGTGGTTTCCACTGGCTCGGGGGCCTTGAAGGATACCACACCAGTCTTGAGTAGTGTGAAGTTTGCTTTAGAGAAGTTCTTCACTGTGGTCTTTTTTGTTTGGGGTGGGGGCGGGATGTGGATATCCAGTGAGATTAGTTTATGATCTGATCTCACCAATGAGGGATATACTTCCGGTGTGGAGCATTTTGTCCCCATGTTTGTGATGATGAGATCTAGTATATTTTCTCCTCTTGTGGGAGCGGTGACTAGTTGTTCCATGGCATTTGAATTTATGAACTCCAGGAACCTTTGGGCTAGAAAGTTTGGGCTTGAGTAATGTTCCCAGTCTATATTCGGGTAGTTGAAGTCACCCAATATAATGGTGTTTGGAGATACATTTATACCCTCCAGTGTCTTCAGGAAGGCTGTGTGGGGTTCCTGAGTTTGAGAGGGTGGCCTGTAGCATGCTACAAATTGTAGAGCAGTTTTGCCTATGGTTAATTGCACCTGGATGGTTTCCGATGCTTTGCATTGCCACCAACCTGGAGGTGTGGGTATCCTTGATGAATATGGATACACCCCTCCTTTGTGGTGTGGTCTGGGTTTTGGGGCGGAACGCATGATATGAGGTAAAACCTGATAGTGCGGGGTGCTCTCAGGAGCCTTGAACCAGGTTTCAGTCACAGCACAGACATCGATGTTCTCCATACTGAGAAGGGCCTCAAGTTCGTGCATTTTGAGATTTAGACTTCTGGCATTGAGCAGCATTACCCTTAGTTTCTTCCCATTTTTGTTTTCTAGGGTGGTAGGTTTAGAATTTGAGCCTTGCCTAAAAAAGGCATTATGCGGGTGGCAAGAGCCTTAGCCAATATCCGGAATCCCAGGGATGACAGGTGCAAGCCGTCCCTTGCAAAGCAGCGTGGCTTGTCAAGCATGTCATCCCAGGCAGACAGACACTGGATCCCCTTTGAATGACACCAGAAATTAAGCCAATTGTTAAAGCTGATCATCTTGTCTCTATGTTGTGGCATCATTCTTGGTGAAGGAAGGATGCTGCTCAGGGTCAGGGTCATACCTGCCTGGGCTACATAATCAGAGAGCTCCTCTGTCTCTTTTCATGTAGTCCAGGGAGGTACGTCTCAGGTCGTTCACACCAGCATGGACAATGACTGTGTCATATTTGTACTTGCTGTGGAGTGACCCAAGTGCTTGTGTTATGTGGCGGATTCTAGCGCCCGATAGGCAGCTTACTGTGACCCTCTCCTTGTTCAGCCAGTGTGTCTGACTATGGAGTCACCTATGACAAGTATGTTTGGTGTTGTATTTGGCCTTAAGGGCTGTGACTGCTTTGCACACTGATTTTGTGTTTTATGTGTTGCCTGTGGTGTGTCATGAGGTGGCGGTTGCTTGGGTGTCTGCTTTGGAGGCCTCTGCTGTTTAGGTAAATTTTTGCTCAGAGCCTCCGAGTATGTCTTTGTGTGTTTATGTGTTTGATTCATTGTTGTGATAACTTTATGTGAGACTGGTTTTGTGGTGTGTGTAGTTGCCTTCTCCTCCTGTCTGGTCTTGCCAGTCCTGAGTTGAGAGAGCTCAGCCTCCAGTTTGGCTAAATAGCTGCATCTCTCGCAAGTATTTGTGTTATGTGGGAGGAGGAGAGGGTTGTCTGTGTACATGAGGCAATTGTAACATTGCCTCAATATTCCCAGATTCACCAACTGGACAGGAGAGGACGCCAGCATCTGACCCTTCGACATGCTAGAGAAATTATTAAGAAGTTTGGGGTGTAACTGAATGAGAGAGGACTTAGTAAGGAAGTGGGTACTCCTGGGGGGGGGGGTTCGCTAGTGAGGGACTTTGTATAATACAGAAGTGCTAAGCCTGAAAAGAAGATGCTTTTAAGACAAGTGCTGAGCTTTTTTTTTTTTTTTTTTTTTGGAGGAAAAAAAAAAAAAGCTTTTTAGGAACAAGTGCTGCGCTTTTAGTTAAGGGATATACTGTTTAGATTACTAGTAGAGCAGTTCTAAGGGAAAAATGAAGAACAGACTTTATGGAGCCAGAAAAAGTTTAACCTTGTTAAACCGGCGCTGCCCGATGCTGCTCTAGTGGCAACTCCGCGCTAAATCGTGCTAAAGCGTGCTTGATAGCAGGGGCTGGAAAGAGCCAGGAATTGACCCAATACAGCCAATAAAACTACAGTTTCAAGTCAGTAACCACTCCCACGGGGGGCAGGGGAGCTGCTCAATGTTTTTCACTGCCACTGATCAACAGAGAGACTTTCCTTTAGCCCAAGCAAAATGGCCTCACAGAAACTTACAAACAGTTCAGGAACAGCAAGCCTGTAACTGAACTTTTTTAAATCTCAGAAAAGTGGGAAAAAAAGCAAGATTTTTTGTTTTTTGTTTTTTCAGAGATAGCAGAGGTTCACAAGTTATATCAAGTTATAACAGTGCAGTAAATGACCCCACACAAGAGTGCTAGGTCAAAGACAGAAAATATGCAAGTTTTGAGAAAAACGATTTTAAAATTAAGTGCAAACAGGAAATTCAGTAAACAGCTTTTGGTTGTGCTCTAAATACAGCTACTAATGCAGAAATCAAGTTTAACAAGCCAGAAAATGCTCAAACTAGGCAACTATGCAGAAAAACTTAGCAAATAAACAGAGAAAAAATACTTAAAATCTCAAAAGTGGCTCCCTTCCTCTCTCAGCGTTTTCTCCTCTTGGTGGGTGCTTCACCAACAGCCAACAAGCCTGAAAAGACGCCAAACCCACGAGGCAACTAGGTTTTAAGAGAGGAAGATGAAGGAGTTTTGGAAATGACCCCTACTGGTCAATAAAACTACAGTTTCAAGTCAGTAACCACTCCCACGGGGGCAGGGGAGCTGCTCAATGTTTTTCACTGCCACTGATCAACAGAGAGACTTTCCTTTAGCCCAAGCAAAAATGGCCTCACAGAAACTTACAAACAGTTCAGGAACAGCAAGCCTGTAACTGAACTTTTTTAAATCTCAGAAAAGTGGGAAAAAGCAAGATTTTATTTTTTGTTTTTGTTTTTTCAGAGATAGCAGAGGTTCACAAGTAATATCAAGTTATAACAGTGCAGTAAATGACCCCACACAAGAGTGCTAGGTCAAAGACAGAAAATATGCAAGTTTTGAGAAAAAACGATTTTAAAATTAAGTGCAAACACGAAATTTAGTAAACAGCTTTTGGTTGTGCTCTAAATACAGCTACTAATGTAGAAATCAAGTTTAACAAGCCAGAAAATGCTCAAACTAGGCAACTATGCAGAAAAACTTAGCAAATAAACAGAGAAAAAATACTTAAAATCTCAAAAGTGGCTCCCTTCTTCTCTCAGCATTTTCTCCTCTTGGTGGGTGCTTCACCAACAGCCAACAAGCCTGAAAAGACGCCAAACCCACGAGGCAACTAGGTTTTAAGAGAGGAAGATGAAGGAGTTTTGGAAATGACCCCTACTGGTCAATAAAACTACAGTTTCAAGTCAGTAACCACTCCCACGGGGGCAGGGGAGCTGCTCAATGTTTTTCACTGCCACTGATCAACAGAGAGACTTTCCTTTAGCCCAAGCAAAAATGGCCTCACAGAAACTTACAAACAGTTCAGGAACAGCAAGCCTGTAACTGAACTTTTTTAAATCTCAGAAAAGTGGGGAAAAAAGCAAGATTTTTTTTTGTTTTTTTTTTTCAGAGATAGCAGAGGTTCACAAGTAAAATCAAGTTATAACAGTGCAGTAAATAACCCCACACAAGAGTGCTAGGTCAAAGAAAATATGCAAGTTTTGAGAATAAAACGATTTTAAAATTAAGTGCAAACAGCAAATTCAGTAAACAGCTTTTGGTTGTGCTCTAAATACAGCTACTAATGCAGAAATCAAGTTTAACAAGCCAGAAAATGCTCAAACTAGGCAACTATGCAGAAAAACTTAGCAAATAAACAGAGAAAAAATACTTAAAATCACAAAAGTGGCTCCCTTCTTCTCTCAGCGTTTTCTCCTCTTGGTGGGTGCTTCACCAACAGATGTCTCTGAATTTGCACTTCAGACACTTGGGGTCTTCCCCTTGATTCAACCTGTACAACAATATGACAATTTTCACCTTCTCCCTCATATACTGCTGATGCATACACAAATGAACACTCTCAGTGGCCTCTCACCCAGCTAGGTTTGGCAAAATGAATGCCCTAGTGCATGCATCTTTATCTGAATAAGCTACTTGTATAAAATTATCGTACTCTTGCTGAAATATTCTCAAATTCTCTGCAATATTCTGATCAAATACAAGTGGTAAGGGCTTTCAAAATCCATCTGCCATATTAAAACATACCAGTGAGGGGTTTTGCAAATAAGCACAAACACATACACATGCACATATGTAAGAAATTTATGCCAGTATCTGTGACTGCCCAATAGCACAACAAGCCTCTCTATAACTGAACTTTGCAAAATAAGTCTCATGGGCACTGTAATACTCTTGAGATTACTGTACTGCAAGAAAGCACCTCTTATCAGTATAAGAAACCTTTCAAATAACTGCATGATGCGAATGAACTGGGCAAGAGAAGCTCAGAGTCAGAAACATTTCAAAGTAATTGCATTTTGCGAATAAACAGTACACAGCACACTGAAATTTCCCCAAAATGGCGGCACCTTGCTTAGCATTTCTTTACAGTGGAAGAAACACACTGTAATGGCAGCATTTTGTGAATAGACACACCCAGCAGAAGAAACTTTTCAAAATGGCTATACTTTTACTGTATTTCATGAAATAGTAGCACTTTGCACACAAATAACTCTTCGGAATACATGCACAGTAATAAGCATACACTGTAAGCACTTTTACACACTTTGAGATACTTTGAATAACTCTAGTTATGCCCTTGATACAATATGAAGTTGTAGTTATGGCAAAACACATGCAGTTGCCTTGCTTTATTTACACTTAAGGTGCCGTTTCTGCCCTTATCATATTTGTTTTGCTTGTTTAGTCTCTTTTCATACCCATTGTACTTTTCTTGTGCTCGTTTTACTCTAAACAAGCCTGTTTTGCTTCAGACACACTAGTTTTGCTTCAAACACACTTGTTTTGCTTTTGTGGCAGTTGGTTCATTAAATATCTTGATGTTAAACATTTCCCTAAGTTAATAAACCTTTTGTGCCTCCCACTTGTTTAATAATGCAGTTTGTGCCCTTGTAATGCTCCGTTTCATCTTTTTTATAAAATAAGCAGTTTGTGTGAATTCTCATTACCTTTGATTCTTTTCTGGTTCTTTTCTGTGCTCGTTTCTCTTAATTTACCTTCACTGTCATCTCTGTACCTCATGGCTCTGAATATCATTCTCTGGAATCCTGGTTCTGACACCATGTTGCTCTCCTACTTTGGGTACAATAGAAGAGTCTTCGTGGGTTCTGTTCAAGCAGCTTTATTGTATGCAAATGCATCACGATAAAAGTTTACTGACTTTTCACTGGGCGCCTTTTATGTATAAACTATAACCTGATGAAGCGCATTTGTATGCGTGAAAGCGCTTGTTTGTTCTTAAAATAAACTGGACTTTTTACTTTATCGTGGTGGTTCCTAGCAGTGTTTTTCATTCCACTTTTCCATTTGATGCACGGAACCTTTGGATGATCGGCTTTTGTCTTCTGCTGTTGGTTTTCCTTTTGTTATACTTAGCCGCTCCTCACGCGATGGATGTGCCGAATATTGAATTGGATTACAATCCAACAGGTGCCTCACGAACCGATGGTTGGAATTGTTTATTCTATCAGAAGGATAACCCGCTTCTGCGTTTGGACACTAGTCATGATGTTTCGGACAATGTTTCAACTAATAATGAGAATTTACATGACTTTTTTGGGCACTTGAGATCCTTGGAAAATGATTTATATCGCCTGCATAGGCTTGTCTGGCAAAGAAGGCACCTCCAAGCGTGCCTACATTTCAAAGTTATCCCCCGTGGCATGCGTGTTCTATGCATGCCAAGTTACGGGGATAGTCATCCTGAACTGCTTCGTAAATGGCAGCAGTTGAACATTGACTTTGGCAACCAGTACATACAGCTTTTGCTGGAACATTTCACACCCATCGAAACGGAACTCTTGGCTAAGGTAGAGGAACAATATGATTATCTAATAACTAATTTTCAAACAGAGTTTTGTACTTCTAAGATACAGTCTATGAACAAACAACTAGCATTATATAGCAACAAACTTGAGCAAGTAAAAACTAAGAAGCTTAAGCGTGATTGTGAAGATTTTCAGTTGGGCCGTATCTTTGTGTGGCCCAGAGTTAACACACAGACTGGCGTTCACATCACTCAGTCACCGGCAGCTATGAATACAGCTAATGATGGATCAGCCACCACTTTGACTGAGTCCTTGGGTATTAGGCTAGTTCCTATTTCCCAAGTAGATGACACTAACCATCGAGAGCCTATTACATCCAACACACCAAGTCTATCTTTACCTTGTAATCAGCAAGGTTTGAACAACACTGAAAACTTAGGTGCAAAATCTAAAGCTACTGGCAAGAACAATACCTTTGCCGCACCTTTGCCTTTAAATTTTCCTCTCCCCTACAAAGACGCTGCACGCACGCGTTCTGGGAGCAGGGGAAGAGGAAAAAGAAAACTATCGAGAGAGACACCAGAACGGAGGAGGAGGATGAAGAACTAAACTCCTTGTTTTTTAATTTGGCGACTAGGTCTTTTTCGTCGGAAGAGCAATTTTTACTAAATAGGGGGTTATCCTTCATACCCTCTAAGCACAGTGTACTATCAGATACTCTCATAGGCTTACGCCTGTTTGCCAGAAAATTGTCTCTTAAAGTGTTGTTCAATGATGGCCCATCTGACAGTTATATATCTACCCACAATGCTGTAACTTATAAAAGGAGAAGTTCTTTCATACCTCCGTTAACTCCAACCATTGAGTGTTTCATGCGAACATGTGAACATGATTTTTACAGTTATTACGAGCATGATAAACATAGCAACATTTTTGTAAATTTGAATCATGCGCTTAGAAACTCTTTAGATGTTTTGAGTAATGATGTGAATACAGTGTTCAAACCAGCGGATAAGGGAGGGGGGGTTGTCGCTCTAGATAAATGTTTCTATAACCAACTGATGAATACAATGCTCAGTGAGGACAAGGCTTACAAGGTCATTGACAAATCAAAAGTTGCATCAATAGTAAACTATGTACATGATACATTGTACGATCTGCTCATGACAAGATCGATAGATAAGTCCTTATATGATTTCTTGAAGATAGAATCACCCCTTATTCCGGTCATAAAGGGGCTGCCTAAACTGCATAAAGATGAATATCCTCCTCCATTACGACCCATAGTATCAGGTGACCACTGGGTCACCGAAAATGCCTCCCTTTATATACAATCTAAGCTTGGTCCGATGACAAAAGAAATACCAACTATTCTAAAAAACTCATATGAGTTACTAGAAGACCTTAAACAAGACCTAGTAACCAATAAATTAAATGTGAATACTTTATTTGTCACATTAGATATAAAGAGCCTTTTCACAAGTATTCCCAATGATTATGGGCTTGACGCTATCAGGCTCCATTTAGTCGAACAGGGAACTTTAGACAGCAATGAGATCATGAATATTTGCTGCCTTTTGGACTTGGTCTTAAATAATAACATTTTTTTGTTTAATGACACGGTATATGCGCAGACATGGGGAGTGGCCATGGGCACTCCCTGCGCCAACGCATATGCCAATCTGGTGATTCATAGGTGGGAGAAAGTGAACATTTTTGGTGACCCTAGGTTTAATAACGTGGTCATCTATAGACGTTTTGTAGATGACGTCATAATACTATGGAATGGAGGTGCAGATGAGCTTGAAGACTTTGTCAGCTACATGAATGGTACTACTTCATTCCTTACATTTACTTATGAATACTCTCTAGTAAGAGCTGATTTCCTAGACATTACTATAACAAAGGGTGACAACAACAGTTTGGCCACTACCTTGTATAGGAAGCCTTGTTGGAGGAATAGTATCCTCCACTATGATAGTTTGCACCCACGGTACACATTCCGCAACATCATAAAAGGCCAGATCAGTAGAATATTAAAAATATGTACTGATAGATTTGATGCTCTGTGCTTGATTGAGCAACAAAAATATCTTTTTATAGACAGAGGATATCCTGGTGAATTAATTAATGAAGTAGTTGAATCCACATTAAAGAATCCAGTTTCGTGGAATAAAAGAGGGAAAGCTAAGTATGGATTAGAGAAAGGTAACAGCATTAAGTATGATATTAAATATACCAATGACGTTGAGCACTTAACTAGGATTATAAAAGGGAATTGGAAAATTTTACTTTCAGAGCCACCCCTCTTGAGATTATTAGGTAATAAACCTAACTTCAGATTTAATAACTGTATGAATCTCAAAAGACTGCTTTGTAAGGAGAAATTTGAGATTAGGCCCGTTGATATTCGAGCCCAGATAAGAACAGGCACTTATGCATGTGGCCGATGTTCCATGTGTAAATTCATAAGCAGGACACAGGACCTTAGGATTCCAGGCATTAATATAAATTTTAAAGCTACCTTCTATGCCACCTGTAATACACAGAATGTTATTTACCTTGCGAGATGTGACAAATGTGATAGTTATTACGTAGGCATGACGTCACGTAGACTCAGAGACCGAGTCTACAATCATGTCTACGGCATTAAAAAGAGCAACCTTACTAGTGCCTTAGCTACACACTGTGCTGAAAGACCTAGGCACAGTTTTAGCTTCCAAGTGCTACAAGTTATTAACCCGAACAGGAGAGAGGGTGACCACTTAGGCACTGTAGAAATGTTCGAACTTAGGTGGATATTAAGGCTAAAGGCACACATACCGCCTGGACTCAATACTGTTGTTAATATACGTCCTGCTTTATTAGGATCCATATGAGATAGTGATTTTATGTACATACCAATATATAGTTTGCATCATTGAATCAGTACTATATATATATTTTTTAAGTATGCTTTGATTTACAACAAGATGTTGATCGTGGGGACTTTAGTACTAATATCCCCCTACAAATATACCTATACTTGGTATGGCCACACTAATAAGTTGTGAACTATTTCGTTGAGACCTCAGTGATAATTTACACTTTATGGTTTTGGGATCAGAGCAATATTTTTTCGTTATATCTTGATAATCAACAACATATAGTCAATGAGAAGTTTTATTAACGTTCATCTACGTTTAATATTAACGATATATGCTGCTGTATCCATCATAAATTTGTTGAGTAACGTCTGCTGGTAAATTTCTGACCATTGACATCATGAGGTCCCAAACTGTGATTGAGTATTCAAGCAGTATCATATACTGACACTTGCCCAGTATTATCAGGGCTTCTTGGTAGTTGAGTTTTATATTACTGTTGTTTAATGCACTATGTGCATCTGGGGTTGAAGACGGAGGCTTGAGCTTTGCTTTTTCCCCTGACATGTTTGACTACGACAGTTCTCCTTCATCGCTTATAAATAATGGCGATGTCTAACTATGATATCTGTATATATTATCATTGTTTGATGTACCATCTGTGTATTTGGGGATGTTGATGAAGGCTTGAGCTTTGTCTTGTTGATTATGACAGTTTCTTTTCACCATTTATAAAATATGGCGATGTAAAACTATGGCATTTGTATACATCAAGAATGATGCATATAATGGTCTGAACATATTATGTTGCTATGAGTTCGTGTAGATGAGATAGGAATATATTTATCTTTAGACCCATGATACATCTGTTTTTTACTGTCTTTCACTGTGCTGGGCATCAGATACTAAGATGAATGCTGTTGGCCACAATATGCTTGCCGTTAGATACATAGGAGCGTTACAGAAATCAGAAACTCAGAAATATATAGAGCGTAATGGCAACCTCCCCACAGCAAATGATATGGTTCAAGGTTAATAAAATAAAATAAGAGTAGAATAGTCTAAGAAGGTGAAGGAAGACATATTATGACTTATTTTTGCACGCTGATGCTTTTTACATGCTTTTTACATGCTGTTATTTATTCATAAGTTTGTTTGCTATTATAAACTTAGAATGACAATGAACTACAAAAAATGGGATGACTAACAATTATGTTTATTCCACCTACGATGACAAGTTTATATAGTCTAAATTATTTAAAGTAGTATGATATATTTTATGTTTTTGGTCTCAGCGCATATACATACATTTGCGCAATATGGATCTGACATAATAAATGGGATCTTAAGAGATTTTTACTAGGCTACTGTTTGATCTGCATGATGTGACATCCCAACTGTTTATGTCGTAGCATTTCCATGCTATGCAAAAAGATGCTTGGTGCATCTGTTGTATTTGTTTAAAGCTTGCTGAGAGAAGTGATGTAAGCTGATGGGTGTTTTAATCACACTAATTATGTCTTAATTAATTGGTCAATTGATAATTATTTTGTTAAATTGATGACTGTTTTACTATATAAATGGGCGCCTTTTATGTATAAACTATAACCTGATGAAGCGCATTTGTATGCGTGAAAGCGCTTGTTTGTTCTTAAAATAAACTGGACTTTTTACTTTATCGTGGTGGTTCCTAGCAGTGTTTTTCATTGACTTTTCACTTAAGTTACTTGTAGACAAACTACTGCAATTATACATGCTCACTCTCTGGCTCCACTCTCAAGTGGCACAGGGAATAGCACATGCCTGGTATTTATATGTGCACGTTCAGTCCTTGATATGCTTTTTAAAGATACAGCACATACACTCTGATCTACCGCATCTAAGACCCCTGACTCCCAAGCCCCTGCCCAAAGAGATCTGATCATTTCTATAAGATTCCTGAGGATTGCAAATTTCTTTTTAAATATCCCTCAGATGATCCTGTGGTGGTTTCCATTATCTCAGATAAGTCCTCATGGTTATCTCCGTCTAGCAAGTTGCTCCCTTCTGATAAGAAAAGTAAAATTTGGTCAAGGTTGGGCAAGAAGGTATATACCTCTTCCACCCTGGCTATCGGGCAATTAATTACCAAACGCACATGTCTAGGTATGCTCTTGGCTTTGCTTACTCAGGCTACCCAGACTCTTTCCCCATTGACAGATTCAGAGACTAAATCTCTGGCCTTTTCTCTCCTATCATCCTCCTGTCGGGTAGCTAGACACACTATCTAATGTAGTTACGATGCAGTGGAGGCCTCTGCCAGAGCAGCAGCTTCTGCTTCTGTTCTAAGAAGACATTCCTGGCTACGCCTCCAGGCACGTTCTGATGACATCAAAGCAAAATTGCTTGATGCTCCTCTTGACAATTCCTCATTGTTTGGAAAAGCAGGTGCAGAGTTGTTTAAATCACTGCAGGAAAAACTAAGGAACTCCAGGATCTGAAATACCTACTGGTTTCACCATTTCCAGAATTTCATAGAAATTTCCCTGCCAAGACTTCCTTTGTTAGGAAAACTGCTCATTCCTCCACTTCTGTTCCTTCTGAAACTAGACCCTGCAAGACTTCAAGGAGGCACCCGCAGGCCAAGTCGGTCTGTTACTCCTACAGCTGCTGTTGTGGCCCCTCCGCAGCAGCCCTTTCAGCCCAGACAAAGTCCTCTGTGACAACTTGCACCCTCTACCAAGTCATACCCTTCTGTCCCTTTGCCTCTCCCTTTCCCTACCAGCTTGGGTGTGGGGATCACTCAGAAGTTCTGGGTGATTTCATTTATCCAAACGGATACTTTATGAAATTGAAGACGCATCCTCTTTTTCAGGGAATACCTCAACCCCCCCCCCCCTTCAGTCAACTGTATCTGTTTCCATTGATTCTGGATCAACTTTCCAAACAAGGCACCATTCAGTCTTTCCCTCAATACCAGCAGGGAAGGGGTTTTTATTCGAGGATGTAGTCCCAAGGAACGATGCCTTTGGAGGCCTGTCTTAGATCTTTCCCTATTAAACACCTTCCTGGTGGTGCCTTGCTTCAGAATGCTATCCCTACCTACTCTTCTGCCCCTGGTCCCCCCTCGAGCTTTCTTAGCTTCTCTGGATCTCAAGGATGCATACCTACATATCCCTATAGGCCCCCTCTTCAGAAGATTGTTGCGCTTCTTGGTAGGTTCTTGCACTTTAAATTTACTACCTTGCCCTTTGGTCTTTGTACTGCTAGAAGGGTATTCACAAAGTGCCTAGCCCCAGCCATTGCACATTTAGTGCTGAAACGACTTCAAGTTTACCGATATTTAGACAATCTGCTCTTTCTGGCCAGCAGCCCACACCTTTTAACTCAACATTTGAACCTAGCCATCCCTTTTCTGCAGGCCCTGGGTTTCACAGTAAATCTCAAAAAGTCATGTCTCACACTAAGTCAGAATATTATACTCCTGGGGTGCAGGTTTTGCACAGATTTGATGATGTTTTTTGTCCCTATGGAGAAAACAACCTATCTCAGGGCATTCATGGAGGCTCTTCTGCCTGTTTCTTCCATCTTTGGCCAGAGAGTTTCTGAGACTGCTGGGGTTAATGGCTTTTACGATTCCCATGCTGCCCATTGCAGAGCTACACATGAGAAAGTTCCAGTGGTTTCTCAAGGCAGTTTGGTCACAGTATGCTCATCACTTAAATGTCATGAATCCCCCCCCTTCCCTGCCTGAAAGCAAAGTTAGGTTGGTGGATGTAGCAACTCAGTCAGAACCCTATACCTCTTCAGGTTCCTCAACCAGCTCAGCAACTCTTCACAGATACTTCAGACTTGGGGTGGGGCGCAACCTTTGCTTCCAGGAAAGTTCAGGGCTTTTGGTCCCAGTCTCAAAGGAAGGACCATATCAGCGTCAGAGAAATGAGGGCTTTACATTTAGCCTTACAGACCTTTCACCCTCTAGTCTTCCCAGGACCCCTAAAGATCCTTACAAGACAATACCACAATATTCTTCATGTTTCACTGTTGCAGTCATCACACTTGGGTTATCCTGCCAGGGTTAGCCCGCAGTCGGCCTGAATACCAGAGGCTTAGTATTTCTACGTCTGTTGCTGTCACTTCAGGACTGACGTCAGGTTGTCAGTGGTATAAAAATAGGCAGCCGATGCCATTACACCAGTCTTTCTTGCCGTGGAGCCCGAAGCAGAAGCAGTTTGCATGAGTGCCGTTGACCACTACCTGAGTTTTCGTTTCTGAATTTGAAGCTGAAATCTTCTAAAGCTAAGTATGCTGTTGAGAATCCTTTTTTCTTGCTCTAATCGATGTCAGAAAAAGTTAACAATTGTCTCGCCTGTGGAAAGCAAATACCACACCGAGATTTCCATTCTTACTGCGTCACCTGTTTAGGCCCAGACCACGACGTACCTCGCTGCCGGTTTTGTGCTTTGTTCAACACCTGAACTATTCATTGTTGGGCCCTTATTGTAAATAAATACTTTAGATGTTCTTCGTGTTTCACTGTTGCAGTCATCACATTTGAGTTATCTGCCTGCAGGTAGCCCTCAGTCGGTCTGAATACCAGAGTCTTGGGATTTCTGCCTCGGATGCTGTCGCTTCTTCCATGACGTCAGGTCATCAGGGGTATAAAACATGCAGCCGACACCATTACATCAGCTTTTCTTGCCATGCAGTGTCGAAGCAGAAGCAATTTGCAAGTGCCAGTCGGCCACCTACTGAAATTTTCATTTTTCGAGTTTCAGACCTGAAGTCTTCTAAAAGATAAGTACCCCGTTAGGGATCCTCTTTTCTTGCTCTAAACAGTGTCAGAAAAAAATTAATTGTCTTGCCTGTGGAAAGCAAATACCTCACAGAGATTGTCATTCTTACTGCGTCACCTGTTTAGGCCCAAACCATGACGTTCCTTGCTGTTGGTTTTGTGCCTTGTGCAACACCCGAACTATTCGTTGTCGGGCTATTTTTGTTGCTAAATTCTTTTGCTCTTGTTCTCCATATTCCAAAATGGCTAAGATAAGCCATCCAACTACCGATCTTCCGAAAAAATGTAAGGACAAAGACAAAGACAGACCGCACAGGTCCAAAACTGCCGATGACGCTTCTGTTAAGCTAGTTGCCAGTCCACCAGTACTCTGTGAGGCGCTTTTGCAGCCCCTAGTAACCACTTGTACAGATTCGCAGGCCTCTACTGAGACCCACTCGGAGTCCGGAATGCTGCGAGATGCTTCTTCGACTATGGAACCTGCGGCTGTCTCTACCTTGGATGGGTCCCGAGCCGCTGTGCAGGCACTGGCTTCTGAGGGTGTATTCAGGCCTTCCGATTTTCACATTAAACCAACGACTTCGCTTCAAACCAAAAATACAGAATTTCCCCGGCCCAGAGTTCACACTACGCCTAGGAAACAGACGACTATAGTGCATTCTCAGGCCCACATGCCACAAAAACAAATGCTTAGACTGGCTGAAGATCTTATTACTTTAATTAGGGGAAGCCAGCCTTCCCCCCTCAAAAAGACCAAGAACTGATTTTCCTTCTGATTCTTCAGATCATGAGTCTGATGACCCTGATCCTTCTGATTACCAGGACATACCCTTTTCTACCTATGAGGATTCTGATGCAGAAGCTTCCATTGCCTCTGCTTCCCCACCACAAGATTTTTCTTTTGGTGAGACCCTGCATACCCTTAGGGAGCATTTCTACTGGGAGTGCCAGGACTACCCACAGTCCAAAAAGTGACTTTGGGAATTTTTAAACTTGCCTCAGCACAGGCCTCTAGCTATCCCTCCTGTTCAGGAAATTGTAGATGATGTCTTCTTGGAATCCAGCCTTACCCCTGATACTTTGCCTTCAGCTCACAGGAAACCTGACAGGTACTACAGAGTACCTGACTCCCACAAATTCCTCTTTAAGAATCCTGCTGCGGATCCAGAGACCATTTCCCATGGGCCTAAAGGCATTAAGGCTACAACAGCCAAAACCCCTACCACATTCGGACAAGCATTCTAGGGCTTTAGACAGATGGGGTAAGAAGGTATACACCTCTGCTGCTCTTGCCATCAGGGCTTTAAATTGCCAGTTTCATATGTTAAAGTATCAGCAACATATTATGGTACTAATTATACAGAAAATTATGTTGATTCCTGATTGTGCAGAACATAAAGATTTACAAGAGTTTATGCATTCTGATAACCAAGTTGGAAAACATACTTTGCAATGTGGTTTTGATGCCTTAGAAGCATCTTGCAGGGCTGCTGTCACTGGGTCTGTTCTTAGAAGGCATGTTTGGCTTAAGGAACAAATCTTGCCTGACCATGTCAAAGCAAAATTACTAGATGCACCATTAAACCAAGAATGCCTGTTTGGCAGTAAAGCAGAGGTAGTCCTCAAAAAGATGGAGGAAAAAACTATAACTATGCAAAGTGTTAAATATTTCCTACGGGTACAGCCACCTAGATTCAGTAGGCATTGGCCTTCTAAAAACTGGACCTTTCCAGTCCCTACCAGACCGTCTCAGTCCAAACCCAGGGGCAGCAGACCACCAAGATTACAGTCTCAGCGTATGCACAGATCTAAGCAATGGAGTGCTCCCACCTCTAAATCAGGGAGTAGTAAGCCGCCATCCTATGGTAAAATTTCACAGTGACTTATCCTTAACTCTTTCAAGCCTTGTCCAAGTACTTCCACCCTTAGGAGGAAAACTTGCCCTGCATGCAAAAAACTAGGAGTACATTACCCAGGACAGATGGGTCTTAAACATTGTATCCCAGGGATACAGATTCTACTTTCACTCACTGCCAACCCCAAGTGGATGGCCAGACCTCCCCCCAAACCAGTGGGCAGAGGCCCAAAAGCAAGTACTTTCTCTTCTCAGTATCAAGGCCATTCAACCTGTCCCAGCAGAGCAAAGGGGACAAGGTTTTTACTCCAGACTGTTTCTGGTACCCAGAAAAGAAAACTCTTGGCGCCCTATCCTGGATCTGTCTATTCTCAACACCTTCCTGGTGGTTCCAAGATTCAAAATGCTTACTCTCCAACAGCTACTTCCTATGCTAGATAAGGACTCCTGGCTAGCCACCCTCGACTTAAAATAAGCTTATCTGCACATCCTCATAAGGGAATCTTGCAGGAAATATCTACGTTTCAGAGCAGGCTCTATGCCCTATCTGTTCTTTGCACTTCCCTTTGGCTTATCTTCTGCACCCAGGGTATTCACAAAATGCCTAGCTCCAGCCATTGCATATTGCAAGCAGAGAAAAATTCAAATTTACCCATACTTGGATGATTGCCTGATTCAGGTGGACAGTCAGGAATTGCTACTCCAGCACCTGACATTTGTAAAAACTTCTAACTTCACTGGGGTACACCATCAGTGAAAAGAAATCACATCTGGTACCCAGCCAACATATTGTATTCCTGAGAGCAAGCTTGAACACAACTTCCCAGATGGCATTCCTCACTCCAGAAAAACAAATTTATTTGACAAACTACCTCAGTCTACTGGCCACCAAAACCCAGCTGTCTGCAAGAAAATACTGCAAGCCCTAGGGTTCATAGCCTCATGCATTCTACTAATTCCATATGCAAGACTGCATATGAGGAAACTTCAGTGGTACTTAAAAAGTCTCTGGTGTCAACATTCTAAGGACCCGGAAACAATGATTCCTATCATTCCTTGCCTAAGGACAGAGTTCCTTTGGTGGGCAGAGGCCTGCTACCACAGCAAAGAACTCCCTTTTACTCAATCCCCTGCTGCCCAAACCGTAACAACAGATGCATCAGACTATGCATGGGGGGCTCACATGGCAGGACAATGCATTCAAGGCAAATGGAGCCCAAAGCAAATGCACCTGCATATCAATCAAAAAGAAATGTTAGCTGTACAGAATGCTCTGACGGCCTTCAAAGGCTTTATTCTTCCAGGGCAACTATTGGTAAAGACAGACAACACCACAGTTATGTGTACATAAGCAGGGGGTAACCCATTCCTACCCATTGCAGGTTAGCCATGGCTCTGTGGAACACAACCTTGAGCAATCGTGCACCTGTATGCTCAATTCCTGCCAGGCAAACTAAATTCACTGGGAGACGACTTAAGCAGAAATCTATTGGACCCACACGAGTGGAAACTGGAACCCAAATCATTCAAGCTTCTGATCAACAGGTGGGGGGTACCAGAGGTGGACCTCTTTGCTTCCCCTCAGAACTATTAATTGAGCAAATATTGCACCAGAACTCCCCACAGCCAAGCATGGAAAGTGGATGCCCTGTCCTTTACATGGGAAAACCTCTCAATCTATGCCTTTCCCCCTCTGCTCCTCCTCTCGAAGGTTCTACTAAAGATCAAACAGGACAAGCCAAGGACAATCCTGATTACACCAGACTGGCCGTGCCAGCACTGGTACCCTCTTTTGCGCAGTTTGACAGTAGTGCCACCAAGGCACTTACCTCAGATCCCTTCCGTGCTGTCCCAGCAGGAGGACCAGATTTTGCACCCTCAGCTACAAACCCTGAACCTAGCAGCCTGGCTCATCCCCTGAACTCATCACCAGCAACCCCCCAATAAACAGGTGCTGGATGTCATCCTTGAGGCAAGGAGGTCTAGTATTAGAAAATCCTATTCAGAAAAGTGGCAAAGATACTATTCCTGGAGCCAGTCTCAGGGAATGGACAGAACTGTGCCCAGCTTACCTCATATACTAGATTACTTAACAGAAATGCTCCACAAAGGCCTATCCTTCTCTTCAATTAAGATTCATGCCTCTGCCATCTCAGCTCATTGTAATATTGAGCCACACCTCTTCCCTCATCCTCTGGTCAAACAGTTCCTGAGAGAAGCCAAAAATTTAAGACCCCCCCCCCCCAGGAGAGCTCCCACTCCAGCCTGGGACCTTAACTTTGTATTGGAAAAGCTCAAACTTCCACCCTTTGAACCTGCTGCTACAGCAGAGTTAAAATTCCTCTCCTGGAAAACAGCCTTACTTCTAGCCATTACTTCAGAAAGAAAAGTGTCTGAATTGCAGGCCCTTATGGCCGTGGAACCCTTCATTATCTTTCATGCGGACAGGGTTTCCCTCAGGACTAACCCATCATTTATGCCCAAGGTGGTATCTAGTGTGGCTTTAAACCAATCCATTCATTTGCCAACTTTTTCCCTAATCCTCAGAATAAAGGGGAAAGGATCCTGCACTCCCTGGACATGCACAGGCAGCTTAGGTTCTGTCTGGATTGGACTAAACCTTTCAGAAAATCTGACCAGCTGCTAGTCAGTTTTGCTACAGGGGCAGAGGGCAAGGCCATTTCAAAGCAAACCATTTCTAAATGGATAGCACACTGCATCCATTTCTGCTACAAACACCATGGGAAACCTACCCCACAGGGGATCCAGGACACATTCCACTAGGGCTACATCATCCTCTACAGCATTTCTCAGGGGAGTCCCTACCAGGACATCCTGGAAGCTGCAACCTGGAGCTCTGTGCACACCTTCACCAAGCATTACCACTTGCCTATCTTTTGTAAATCCAGAGTTGGATTTACCATAGCAGTCTTAAAGGGCCTGCTTGCAAGCCTTAATGCTTCTTGACTGCCTTCACCCATCCTCAGCTTTTGGAATCAACCCAAATGAGATGACTGCAACAGTGAAATATGAAGAACATAGTACAGTTTTGTACACTTAACCATAAATGTAGATGTTAAAGTGTATTCACTGTTGCAGTCCTGGTTACCCTCCCTTCAGCCCCCTGACTTCTCTATACTTCTACCTACCCCTTTGCTTAGTTATATCTTATAAAATTGGTATTTACTTTCTACTGGAGGTGTTCCATACCATGTGATTGCTTCCTATTTTTGGGGACTCCTGACATCTGGGGTAAGAAAAACCTGATGTAATGGCATCGGCTGCATGTTTTATACCCTGATGACCTGACGTCATGGAAGAAGCGACAGCATCCGATGCAGAAATCCCAAGACTGTGGTATTTAGGCCAACTGAGGGCTACCTGCAGGCAGATATCCCAAATGTGATGATTGCAACAGTGAATACACTCGAACATCTGCATTTATGGTAAGTGTACACAACTGTACTTTTTCGATCTGCGTATTCCAAAATGGCATTGGTAAGCCATCTGACTACCCATCTTCTGAAAAAACGTAAGGATAAAGACAGAGACAGACCGCACAGGTCCAAAACTGCCAATGACACTTCTGTTAAGCTAGTTGCCAGTTCTCCGGTATTCAGTGAGGTGCTTTTGCAGCCCCTGATGCCCGCTTCGATGGATTCGCAGGCCGCTACAGAACCCATTTGGAGTCTGGTATGCTGAGAGACTCTTCTTTGACTATGGAACATGCGGATGTCTCTACCTTGAATGGGTCCGGAGCTGCTCTACAGGCAACTGCTTCTGAGGAAGTTCTTCGCACTACCGATATTCGACACCAACCGGTGACTTTTTTCACATCTTCAGTTCTTTCTAAAACTACTAAGTTTCTAAGGCCAAGAGTACGGGTTACGCCTAAAAAAATGACAACCCTAACTCAAGGGCCTGCTTCCTTGCCACAATCACAGATGCTTAAAATGTCGGAAGACCTTATGCTGATTAGGGGAAGCCAGCCTTCCCCTGCTAAAAGAAAAAGAGATTTGTTCCCAGCAGCTTTATCTGACCACGAGTCCGACTTTGAGGTTTCTGGTTATGAAGACATGCCCTTATCTGCCTATGAGGATTCAAATGCAGAGGAATCCATTCCTTCTGCCTCCCCACCAGAGGATTTTTCTTTTGGTGAAACCCTACATACTTTGAGAGAGCATTTCTATTGGGAATGCCAGGATTATCCTCAGTCCAAAAAGAGACTCGGGGAATTTTTAGGTTTACCAAAGCACAGATCCTTAGCAATCCCTCCTGTTCTGGATGTTGTGGATGATGTGTTTATGGAATCCAGTCTAACTCCTGATACTTTACTCCCTGCTCCCAGGAAAGCTGACAGATACTACAGAGTCCCTGACTCACATAAATTTCTTGTCAAAAATCCTACTGCTGACCCAGAGGTCATCTCCCAAGGATCTAAAGGAATAATAGCAACTACAGCTAAGAATCCCACCCCCTCGGACAGGGATTCCCGAGCTTTAGATAGGTGGGGTAAAAAAGTATACACCTCTGTAACTCTTGCCATTAGAGCATTACATTTTCAGTTCCACATGCTGAAATACCAGCAACATACTATGGAACTTATTAAGCAAAATTTATCTACCTTCCCTGACTGTGCAGAAAATAAAGATTTACAGGCGCTTATGCATTCTGCAAGCCAGTTCAGCAAGCATACTCTGCAATGTGTGTTTGACGCCCTAGAAAAATTTTGCAGAGCAACAGTCACAGGTTCTGTACTTAGAAGGCATGCCTGACTTAAGGAGCAGACCTTGCCAGACCATGTCAAATCAAAATTATTGGACGCACCTATGAACAAGGGCAATCTGTTTGGCACCAAAGCAGAAGAGGTTTTAAAAAAGATGGAAGAAAAAGCAAAGTCTATGCAGACAATCAAAGATTTTTTTCAAGTGCAGCCTCCAAGATTCAGTAGGCATTGCCCCTCAAAACATTGGTCCTTTCCAGCCCCCTCAAGGCCACCTCAAACTAGACCTAGGGGAAACAGACCCCCCAGACTACAGTCTCAGGGTATGCAGAGATCTAAACAATGGAGTACCTCCTCTTCTTAAACAGGGAGTACTAAGCCACCCCCTTATGGAAAGAGTTCACAATGACTTCTCAACTCCTCCCCTTACCTCTGCCCAGTTGCTTGTGGCCCTAGGAGGAAAACGTGTCCCCCATGCAAAAAACTGGACCTCCATCACCAACGATTGATGGATCCTCAACATACTATCCCAGAGGTACAAATTTTATTTCCACACGCTGCCTGTCCCAAAAGGGTTCCCAGACCTTTCTCAAAACCAGTGGGCAGAGGCACAAAACTAAGTTCAGTCCCTGCTCTACATAAGGGCAATTCAGCCTGTTCCTGCAGAACAGATAGGCCAAGGTTTTTATTCCAGACTTTTCCTGGTACCCAGAAAAGAGGGCACCTGGTGCCCAATCTTGGATCTATCCATTCTAAACACTTCTTGGTGGTACCAAAATTCAAAATGCTCACCTTATAGCAGCTTCTCTCCCTATGCTGTCCAAAGATGCCGGGTTAGCCACCCTAGACCTAAAGGAGGCCTATCTGAAAAATCCCAGTCAGGGACTCCTGCAGAAAATATCTACTTTTCACGGTAGGATCTATGCATTATCAGTTCTCTGTACTTCCCTTTGGCTTATCCACTGCTCTCAGAGTTTTCATAAAATGCCTGTCTCCAGCCATTGCCTACTGCAGATAGAGAAATATTCAAATTTACCCCTACTTGGACGATTGCCTGATTCAGGCAGACAGTCCGGAAAAGCTTTTGTAGCACCTGACATTTGTAAAGGACCTTCTAACCTCCCTGGGGTGCACTATCAATGAAAAGAAATCCAAACTAGTCCCTAGTCAAAAAATTGTATTCCTGGGGGCAAGCTTGGACACAACATTCCTTACTCCAGAAAAACAAGCCTGTCTGACAAGCTACTTCTCTCAAATGGCCACTAGAACCCAGTTATCCGCAAGGAAAATCCTGCAAGCTGTAGGGTTCATGGCCTCCTATATTCCATGAATTCCAGATGCCAGACTGCATATGAGGAAGCTTCAATGTTAATTAAAAAGTCTTTGGTGCCAACATTCTTATGACCTGGAAACTATCATACCTGTGATACCTTGTCTAAGGAAAGAGTTCCTTTGGTGGGCAGCAGCATGCAACCACAACAAGGAGCTTCCCTTTACACAACCCCACGCTGCCCAGACCCGAACCACAGATGCATCAGACTATGCCTGGGGTGCACATCTGGACGGCAGGTTCATTCAGGGCCACTGGAGCCCAAATCAAATTCATTTGCACATCAGCCAAAAAGAGATGCTAGCTGTTCAGCACGTTCTGACAGCTTTCAGATCCCTACTCTCTCTGAGGCCTCTACTAATTAAAACCGACAACACCACAGTGATGTGGTACACCACTCTTACCCACTCTGCAGGCTAGCCATGACCCTTTGTAACACTGCCTCAGCCATGCATATTCACCTGCAAGCTCAGTTCCTGCCAGGCATCCAAAACTCTTAGGCAGACAACTTAAGCAGAAATCTCCTAGACCCAAACAAGTGGCAATTAAACCACAACACCTTCAGCTTTGTGACCCAGGAATGGGGTACCCTGAAGGTGGCCCTATTTGCCTCCCCCTACAACCACCAGCTCAGCAAATTCTGCACCAGGGAACCTCACAGCAAGGTCTGGAAAGTGAATGCCCTATCCTTCCAGTGGGCAAACCTCTCAAGCTATGCTTTTCCCCCTCTATCTCATCTTATAAGAGTATTACTCAAGATAAGGGAGGAAAGACCAAGGGCAATCCTGATTGCCCCAGACTGGCCATGCCAACACTGGTACCCACTACTGCACAGTCTGTCACCGTTGCCTCCATGGCACCTCCCTCAGATCCCAACTCTCCTGACGCAGCAGGAGGGACAGTTCTTGCATCCACTATTGCCGACCCTGAACCTTGCAGCCTGGCTTATTCCTTGACTTTTCCTTCAGTGGCCAGCCTAAGCAAGCAGGTACTGGATGTCATACATGAAGCCAGATGACCCAGTGCTAGAAAATTCTATGCTGACAAGTGGAAAAGGTATTGTTCTTGGATCCAGACTAAAGGAGTGGATCCAGCACAGCCCTTCTTACCTCTCATCCTGGATTACCTAGCAGACCTACTCCACAGAGGCCTATCCTTCTCTTCCATTAAGTTCAATGCCTCTGCCATCTCTGCTCATTACAGCACTGAGCCACCTCTCTTTTCACACCCTCTCATCAGACAGTTCCTGAGAGGGGCTAACAACTTAAGGCCACCAAGTGGAGCCCCTACCCATGCTTGGGACCTTAACTTTGTGCTGGAAAAGCTCACGCTACCCCCCTTTGAGCCTGCAACATCAGCAGAGTTAAAATTCCTCTCTTGGAAAACAGCCTTGCTTCTGGCCATCACTTCAGCTACAGGCACCTATGGCTGTGGAACCCTTCATCATTTTTCATGCTGACAGGGTCTCCCTCAGGACTAACCCAACTTTCATGCCTAAAGTGGTGTCCAGTGTGGCTCTCAACCAATCTATCGATTTGCCCACCTTTTTCCCTAATCCTCAAAATAAGGAGGAAAGTATCCTCCACTCTTTAGATGTGCACAGACAGCTTAGATTCTACCTTGATAGGACTAAGTCCTTTAGGAAATCTGACCAGTTACTAGTCAACTTTGCACCAAGGGTTGCAAGGCCATATCAAAACAAACCATCTCCAAATGGATAGCACACTGTATCCATTTCTGTTACAAACACCATGAGAAACCACCCCCTCAGGCAGTCAGAACACATTCCACTAGGGCAACTTCAACCTCTGCAGCCTTTCTCAGAGGAGTCCCTATGAGGGACATTCTGGAAGCTGCAACTTGGAGTTCTGTTCATACCTTCACCAAGCATTACCACCTGCCTATCTTTTCCAAATCCAGGGTGGGCTTTGCAACCGCAGTCCTGCAGGGCATACTAGCCAGCCCCAACTCTTCATGACTGCCTCCACCAATTCTTCAGCTTTGGGAATCAACCCAAATGTGATGACTGCAACAGTGAAACACGAAGAATATAGTACAGTTGTGTACACTTACTGTAAATGTAGATGTTCGAGTGTATTCACTGTTGCAGTCGTGGTTTCCCACCCTCCAGCCCCCTTGTCTCTCTCTCTTTCTCTCTCTTCCTCACTCCTTACAAGGCTATTGGTATTTACTTTTTACTGGTGGTGTTTTACCACCATAACTTAGCTCCATATTTGGGGGCTCCTGACATTTGGGGCAAGAAAAAACTGATGTAATGGTGTTGACTGCCTGTTTTTATACCACTGACGACCTGACGTCAGTCCTGAAACGACAGCAACTGACGCAGAAATACTAAGCCTCTGGTATTTGGGCCGACTGAGGGCTACTCTTGGCAGGATAACCCAAGTCTGATGACTGCAACAGTGAATACACTCAAACATCTGCATTTATGGTAAGTGTACAAAACTGTACTGTCCTTTGGTACATAAACAAGCAGGGGGGCACAAAGTCTCATCTCCTCTGTCATTTGGTCATCAAAGGTTTGGGAATTGGCTGCCTTATACAAGGTAACTGCATGCGGTGTACCTTCCCTTAGCTCAAAACTTGGTGGCAAATGCATTAAGCAGGTCAGTGACGCAATCTCATAAGTGAATGCTCCACAGGGATGTGTTACTGGACCTAATGGTCCAAGGTGGGGTACTACAGAACTGGACCTATTTGCCTCCCCAATGAACAGACAACTTCCTTGCTTTTGTGCCAGGGCCCCTCATCCTTAAGTGTGGAGGGTGGACGCCCTCTCATTCTCATGGAAGGGGAGTTTTCTCTGTGCATTCCACTCCTTCTCCTTAATTCAAAAAGTCCTGTCTTTTGGCCAAGACAACACTGGTTCCCCATTCTTCTGCAGTTAGCCAAGGGTCATCATTACAAGTTACCTCACTGGCTGGACCTGCTCAGTCAGGACAAGGGATCATTGCTTCACCCACATTTGCTAACTCTACAGCTGACCCTGTGGACAAGCAGCTCTTGATCCATTTCAGGCACCTATTCTCTAAGGACGTGCTAAGGGTTTTGCAAGATGCCAAGAAATCCACTACTAGCAAATCTGATATTTCCAAGTGGAGAAAATTCTCCATTTGATACCAAAAAAGGAAAGTGGATCCCTTTGGTGTGGACATTCCCCTTGTGCTTTCTTACCTGAGTGAGTTACTCAACAATGGCCTTTCTACTCCTCAGTTAAAGTCCATTGCTCTGCCTTGTTTGCCTTTGACCCCCTCCCCTAGCTTTCAGGCTACATGTTAAGCTTTTTCTAAAGAGTGTCCTACACTTAAGACCCCCTAGGAAACCAGTTCTTCCTCCCTGGGATCTCAGTTATGTACTGAAAACACTTACCCAGGCCCCTTTTGAAGCAGCAGCTACTGGTTCCTTAAAGTTTTGCATGTAGAAAACAGTGCTTCTGGTAGCCTTAATCTCTGCCAGAAGGGTTTCTGAAACACAGGCATTAATGGCTTCACCTCTCTTTCTGGCCTTCCATAAGGACAGTGGATCCTTGAGAACTAACCCTTCCTTCATGCTAAAAGTGGTGAATGAGTTGTCAAGCAATCTATCCAATTTGCCTACCTTCTTCCCTTCACCTCAGTCCTCTAGTGAGAGGATTTTACACACCTTAGATGTGCATAGACAACTCAGATCAGATTTTACCTTGAAGGAAGTCTAACCAACTTTTTGTGTCATTTCATCCCAGGGCTCTGGGCTTGGCTGTGTCCAAATATACTGTATACACATGGATTTCTAAGGCTATTGTGTTTTGCTATGAATTCCATGAAAATTCGTTATCAGCATCTGTCAAGGCACATTACACTAGGTCAGCTGCATCCTCAGGGGCTTTCTTCAAAGGTCTAGATGCCCAGAACCAGCCACCTGGTCATCTGTTCACACCTTCACGAAACATTACAAATTGGACACTGTTTCCAGATCCAGAGTAAGGTTTGCTAGGGCAATTCTGCATGGATTCTTGGAAAATGCTTTCTCTTAGTTTCCCCATTCTCTATCCTCCTCCCTGGGTTCCCTTTTCAGCTTTTGCACTCTCCCATATGTAAAGAATACTGCAACACTGAATAGAAGGACATAGAATAGTTGTGTAAAGTCTTACCATAATGATAGATGTCCTTCTCTTCTATGTTGCAGTATTCTATCCATCCTGCCTTCCCCTACAGCTTGTTGTTTCCTAGGATGATCCACGTAGGCTCCCCTGAGTTTTCTTCATGGGGCTTTCTTATTCTGAAGATGGTACATGCAGACATCCCTTTTATGTCTGACATTGTCTGTGCCTACATGCAACGTCCCATGTACAGGCAGTGGCTCTAAGCTTTTGTATACAGGCCGGAAGTCTGGTTGTCTGGGCAGAGTACAACCCATGTGTAAGGAATACTGCAACATAGAAGAGAAGAATATCTGTGGTTATGGTAAGATTTTACAATAAGACAGACTAGTAGCGGTAAACTTAATGGAAGAGAAATATACAGCCAAAAACAAACTCATGTCAAGAACGCAAAAACAGTAAAAATTTAATAAAATGAGTAACGGAGCTTTCGAGTAAAACTCTTCTTCAGTGCATAGAATAATGAAACTGTTCTCAATTTTTATAACAGCATAAAGACCCAACCTACCAATAACAAGTTAATTAAGCAACATAATTAAACATCTTACTTAAAGGCATCTCAAAATTATACTAAAACAAATCTAGACACACACAAACTCATTATTTCAACTGCATTTGTTTCCTTAATAAAACAGGTTTTATGCTGATTTTATCATTGATACTCTGATAATTATCCACATATAGCCTCATATTCCTTCATATCTAAGATATTAATTATATTACCCTCTATACTGTTTGAATACACTTTATCAATGACCTTAAATTTAAAGTCATGGCTCATGTCATCATCTAACAGATGTCAAGCTAGTGCATTTCTTTGAATTTCATTATGGATCTCAGACCGATATTCATTTATACCAATCTTTTCACCTTTGACTACATTTCCCTACATAAACTGCTACCCATTTCATGCAGGTTGCCAAATATGTTATATTTATAGTAGTACAAGTAGCAGAACAGTTAAACACACATGTATTAGATGTTATTAGATGTATAAAAATGTTATCAGTCATGTAAATATGCAACTGCAATTATGGCACAGGAATGTACCATGCTTCAAATCTGATGTATGTCTGTTCATTTTAGTTTCTTTGTAACAAAGTAATTGTTTAAAATTTCTACAGTTCCTATATGCAAATCTAGGAGTATCCGAAATTGTGTGTTCCAAGTTGGGTATACGCTTTAAGATATGCCAGTATCTACCTATAATATTTATGACATTAGCTGTTCTAATATTATATCTAATGCCATTTCTTGCATTATCATTTCCCATATCACCTGAGTTTACCGCCCTATCGCTAAAGTATGACTTCGCTATATCATCCCTTTTCTCAAATATATCTTCAATTATTTCATTAATCATTTTTTTTCTTGGTAACCTCTATCCACAAACTCCTTGGCATGCTCCTTCATTTGTTCTTTACATTTCAAATAATCGGTATTTAGTCTGCTCACCTTGAGTATCTGACTTTTAACAATACCCTTAAAAACATGTGATAGATGTATACTAGTCTTATGTGTATATTAGTTAATATGGGTTGGCTTTCCTATACAGACTCATGCTTAAACCACTTAGATGTTTACAGATTTTCACATTCAAAAATTCTAAAAGATTGTTTGCGTAAGTCATTTTGTACCTCAGAAAGTCAGTGGACGAGTTCAAAAACTCAACAAAACAATGTAAACCTTGTTCATTGCCATCCCAAATTAAAAATACATCATCCACAAATTGGGCATAAAAGGGAATACACTTATTATATTCCCCATTGTCATGAAATGTAGTCTTTTTCCCATTGATTAAGGACTAGGTTAGCATAGAAGTTTGCAGTGGACGTCCCCATCGCCACACCTGATTTTTGAAGATATAACTGTTTATTAAAAACAAAGATGTTATTATTCACAACCATATCAAGTAATAGGCATATGTTCTCAAGTTGTCCATTGTCCATATTAGTATCTTGATACAAAAAACATTGTATAGCTTCAATCCCATAATTAGTGGGGGATAACTGTAAGCAAAGAAATTATGTCAAGAGTAACCAATAAGATATCACCTGAAGCCGAGTTACAAGAAGAAATTGTCAGATTAGAGAATGAAACTGTTGCCCTACCAGCTTTTAAAGATAATGTACTAATACACCAAGCTATGCTTGATCGCTTGTTGAATTTTGACACTAGGTTGCAGCTTATATAAAGAAATGGAAAATTCTAAGGGACTTGAATGATTTTAAACATGGTCACTTATTTTGTGGCCAAAGGAACAAAGAGTAATAAATAAAACAAGTAAAGGTTGTATGTACTCTCTGGATGAAGTAACTGAGTCTGATTCAACTGTGTTTGTGCACAGAAACCATACCGAACAATGAACTGATTCTACATCAGTTGAACAACAGAAACCAGTGATGTCATCACAGGTAGAGGGAACACAATTGGCTGAGCCACCTGTCCATCAAACAACCTCTACAAGTGTTTGAGGTTTTTTTGACTCTCACAGCTCAGATACGAGTTGTTCTATCAGAGAAGGCGGAGCCATCAAAAAGAAATGCATCGCGAGGGCGGTCCAGAGGTCGGAAGGAAGAATGTATGGAGAAAAGGAAGTACAACATTCCTGTATTTGCAAACAAACAGAACCGGCCAGGTTAATTCATCAACCTAAGAATGTCTTTATAAAAAATGTGAATTTGTCGAATGCGAATTTAAATGCTTGGGATGTTTCCATTCTTAATAAGGGAATTCAGTTTATACATATGGCTGCAGGTAGTACTGTAGAAACAATTACAGACCTTACTAGAGGTATTAGTTTAAAAGTTCTTTTTAATGATCAGTACATTCTTCCTGTCAATCCTGTAACTAACTATAGAACTCTGTGGAGTGGAATCAGGAAGCATCACTTGAAGAATGCAACTCCATTCCGAACTGCATGAAAAGAGATCTTGAAAATCCTGACTGGTAAGATTGTTGTTGGTCGTGCCACTCACAATGACTTTAAGGCGGTAAGTTACTTCCACCCAGAAGCCCTTACCTGCGACACATCTAAAATTCCACTGCTGAATAAGAAAGATGGTTTTCCCGAAAAGGAATCTGCCTGCCTGAAAAGTCTTGTCAAGCAGCTCCTGAAGAAGGACATCCAGGTTGGCAAAAGTGATCATTCATCAGTGGAAGATGATAAAGCCACAATGGAACTTTACTGAATGGTCGAAGCAGAGTGGGACAAAGAGCTAGTATCGATTCCAGATACTAAATAATGAGAGATGGAGTTATTTCCAGGCAGAGTGCAAAAATCAAAGCTGAAATAGTCCAGCAGAATTATTCATTGACCAAAAGGAAGTGGCACTGAAACTACAGCAAGACTTAACATGAAAGCACACCAGGAATAACTGACATTTAAATGAGAACTTAAGTGAAAACAGACTGTTAACCAATATATAATCAAATGAACTTGGTAATAGTGTAGTGGTAGTTGTCACATAGGTTGAAGTGATTTAGCACCTTTGACTTGAGCTGCAGTAGTTTCAAAAAAATATTTAACTAAGATGAAAAGAGAATGGTGCCACATCACAAAGATAAATGTGATGGTTACTTGGCACATAGGTTGAAGTGATTTAGCACCTTTGACTTGAGCTGCAGTAGTTTCAAAAAAATATTTAACTAAGATGAAAAGAGAATGGTGCCACATCACAAAGATAAATGTGATGGTTACTTGGCACATAGGTTGAAGTGATTTAGCACCTTTGACTTGAGCTGCAGTAGTTTCAAAAAAATATTTAACTAAGATGAAAAGAGAATGGTGCCACATCACAAAGATAAATGTGATGGTTACTTGGCACATAGCTGTTTCATGCACATATTTTGTGTTTCATCAAGGGTTTCAATCTCTGCTTAGCTGAGATTCTGTTGATAAGGTTATATGCAGATTGAAAAATGAAATTAATTCAATTACAGTGTGTGCGTGTAGCAGTTCCATTTGTTACATGGAAAGTGGAAACACTGGCTTACTTAGGTTCAGAGCATTTTTGGAACTTTAAAATATTGGAACCAAAGAAGTGTACTGATTTACATTGTGGAAATTTTGCATATGGTATGGTTTGCTTAACCACTGCCCTTTTAGCAGATTATACAAGAAGCTACCGTATAAAGCCATGATCCAGCTTTGGGACTGTATGTTGAGTTGTTAATAATCTTACTTACATGTGAAACATGGTGAATTCCAATGTTTTTCAATAGCAGTATTGGCACCCTATGTGAACTATTGCAGATGCATTGTCAACACTGTCTCACTAATGTGGGCTGGTACACACCATCCTTGTAACTTGTGGTGGAATGTGTTAAGTTCTTCTCACTGCTTAATATATGTAGTCACTTGATTGTGTTTTTCATTTTTCAGTAGCTTGTCTGTTTGTCCTAATGTTTAAGTTTCCATGGGTATTAGAAAGTTCTCACTTAAGGTTCACTTTTGTGCTCTTCCTGCATGCTTCCTATTGTTACATAAGATTTCTTTGGATCTAGGTAAAGTGTTTCCTAGAGTGATATTATATAACCTATATTATTTTTGCCAGTACTTATCAGCCTGGGGGTTGAATGTTTATGTTAGCAATACTAATGTTAGATCCTTTTTAATTAACTGACTTTAAGAGACCTGAAGTCATAAGATTAGCTGCTGTCATAACATTTAGGGAGATTTTTGAGATGATCTTCATGGATCTCTGTTCATAGGTTGGTACTAGGCTATCGGCCCTAGGGCCTATACAAGCCTAGCCAAACAATTCCCTGAATATTTCTTCCCATAATATTTACTTCCCTGGACCCCTGTCTAGCAGGGTGACTGATGTGATCCCTGGGGTGAATTTCCTCTCTCCCATCCAATCGTCAAGGTTCCTTTTGAAGAGGGCCAAGGAGGCACTCTGCTTGACATGTATGGGCAGTCTGGTCATAGGTTCATAGGTAGGTACTAGGCTATCGGCCCAAGGGCCTACGTAAGCCTAGCCAACAAGGTTCCGTGGCTTACGCCACCCAAGAAGGTTATTTTCCTGTGTCACTGTCGAGCAGAGACACAGAAGTGATCTCTGGGGTGTATTTCCTATTTCCCATAGACTCATCAAGATTTTTCTTGAAGAGTGCTAATGAAGAACTTTGCTGGACAAAGATGGGTAGCCTGTTCCAGAGTGTGGGAAGTCTCTGGGACAGGAATCTCTCCCTCCAGCATGTCCTGTTTATTGTGATGACAAGGTTTAGGTCCCTAGAGCGTGTAGCTCGGAGGAATTGGGATTTCTTTAGGTGTAGCATGTCCAACAGCTCTGGGTTTGACATAGCTTTATATGTTAGACAGAGATCACCTCGGAGTAGGCAATATGCTACAGAGAAAAGCTGAAGTTTTTTGAGGCGGTCAGTGTTGGGCATTTGTTTGACGCCAGTAATTCTCTTTGTGAGGTACTTCTGTGGCCTTTCTAGCTGCTGCAGATGTCTTGTGAGGTACATTCCAAAAGGGGCATTGTACTCTATAATCGGTCTGAGTGTCGAGTAGAGGGGAACAATGACCTCTTTTTTCCTGGATGAGAACGCTTTTATGATGTGGTGTGCCACGTAGAAGGACTTCCTGACTACTGTGGCGATGTGACTATCAAAGGAGAGACTACTGTCCATTGGGTCCCAAGGTCTCTTATCACGCATTTGGTGTTAAGTAGATTGCTGCCTATGTGGTAGTTCATGGGTACAGAGTTTTTATCAAAGGGGATGACACTGCACTTTTTGGCATTGAGCTTGAGTCCATGGCTCTGACACCAGGCATCTGTCTGTGAGGCCCTTCTGTAGGATGTCCACATCATTTGGGGACTTGACTATGGCTCCTAGTTTGCAGTCATCTGCAAACTTCGTTAGCCTTGTTAGCCTGTACTTCAGAGAAGTAGATACCAAATAGGAGAGGTCCCAGGACGGAACCCTGTGATGTCCTTCAAGGATGCATCTGCAGTCATAAAATATGGGTTGTCCTGCCTCAGGCAGCCCTTCGGTCGGCCGGATTCCAAAGTCTGGGTCTGGCCTCGGCTGATGTCGCACTTTCCCCGACGTCAGAGCGTCTGGGGTATAAAAGCATCAGCCGACGCCATTTTCCTCAGTCTTTCTTGCCGCGCGGTGCCCGAAGCAGAAGCTATTCGCAAGTGCCGGTCGGTCAGATCCAGTGAATTCAGCTACCGAAGACTTCGAAAAAAGCTAAGTACCCCGTTGAGGACTCTTTCTTGCCTCAGCCGATGTCAGACAAAGTAAATAATTGTTTAACTTGTGAGAAACAAATACCTCATAAGGATTTCCATTCCTACTGCCTTCCTTGCTTAGGCCCAGACCACGACATATCGGCCTGTTCAGCCTGTGCTTCCTTCAACCGACGAACTCTTAGACGTCGGTCGGAGTTTGCAGAGGAATTTTTTGGGGCCAGTTTTGCATATAAAATGCCGTTGGAGACTCCAACTTCGCATTTGGTGAAAAAACGGAAGGACAAGGACCGACACTCGCAGCCTGCGGTTTCGGCTGAAACCACGTTAAGGCCTACCGCGAGTGTCTCTGTTTCGGCCGAAACAGAGTCCTCGGAGATTCCTACTTCCGAATCCATTCAACCGACCACCACGGCCCGGGAGGCCCCGGCTGAGTCGGCTACCGAGCTACCTACCGAAACCAGTGTCCAGGAAATGTCCGACACCATACCATTGGACATTTCTACTCCTGCACGTGGGGCAGCTAGGCCCCCTGCTTCCATGTCCATTAAGGCCTTTTCTAGGGCTAAAGCTGCTAAACTTTCTAAAGCTTTGCCTCCCAAGACTACCTCCCAGAGGCCTTCCTCTAGTTCTCAGATCCTCAGCCTTGCAGAGGACCTTATTTCTTTAATTAGAGGTTCACAACCTCACCCAGACAGGGCCTCTCACCCTCCACCGGACAAAAGGCCCAGGACTGACCCCTCTGACCCACACTCTTCAGATGAGTCCACGGATGGATCTGAGTTGTCAGACCACCAGGAGGAGGCTTATTCGCCTTATGAGGATTCAGATGCTGAGGAATCTATCCCTTAGGCCTCCCCTCCTGAAGAGTTTTCCTTTGGTGAGACTCTACACTCCATGAGAGAGCATTTTCAATGGCAAGGTCAGGAATTCTCTGATTCTAGAAAAAGATTAAGGACCTTTTTGCATTTGCCTCAACATAGGCCCTTAGCTATACCTCCTGTTTTGAATGTAATTGATGATGTGTACAATGATGTCAGTACAGCCCCTGATACTCTTCCTCCGGCCCCTGCCAATCCTGATAGATACTACAGGGTCCCGGATTCTCATTTCCATCTGTATAAAGCCCATTCTGCAGACCCAGAAACTATTTCTCAGGGCCCTAAAGGGGTTGCGGCCGCCACTGCCAAAAATCCTCTACCCTCTGAAAGAGAGTCTAGAGCTTTAGAGATGGGGAAAGAAGGTATATACTTCTGCAACTCTTTCTGTCAGGGCATTAAATTGTCAATTTCATATGATACAGTACCAAGAGTATTTGTTAGATGAACTGAATAAGAAACTTTCTTCTCCTGAACCCCTTGACCGTAAATCCCTTCAGGATTTGGTACACAACTCACAACAGGTTAGTAATTATTTCTTAAAATGTGGCTATGATGCATTGGAGGCTTCATTTAGGTCAGCTATGACTGGGGCAATTATTCGTAGGCATGCCTGGCTGAAGGAACAATCCCTGCCAGACCATGTTAAAGCTAAACTCCTGGATGCTCCAATGGAGAAACAAAATTTATTTGGCTCCTCTGCTCAGGAGATCTTAAAAAAGGTTGAAGAAAAGGCAAAATCTGTGCAAACAGTTAAGGATTTCCTGCAAGTACAACCACCGAGATTCAGCAGAAACTGGCCTACTAAGAATTGGTCCTTTCCAGACTCGGACAGAGCCCAGAGGGGCAGGAACAGACGCCCTAGAGGCAGAGGCCAATCGAAGGGCTCCTACAGAGGCCGTCAGTGGCAGCCTGCCAACCAGAGGAGTAGTGCAACAGCAGCAACAACTACTACTACACCAGGACAGGCTCAATGACTTCACTCTGATTCCGCCTACCAGGGATCAACTGGAAGCACCCTTGGGCGGAAAGCTGGCTTTATTCTCAAAAAACTGGCATTATATTACAAGGGACACATGGACACTGCAAATAATAGGCAAAGGATACAGGTTCCACTTCCACACTTTGCCAAAAAAAAATGGAATGCCAAACCTTCCGCCAAATCAGAGGGCAGAGGCTTTAAGGCAGATCAACAATTTGCTTCAGATGAAAGCTATAGAAAAGGTACCACTTTCAGAACAAGGCCAAGGATTTTACTCCAGACTATTCCTTGTACCAAGAAAAGAAAATCAATGGAGGCCTATTCTCGACCTGTCCGCACTGAATACTTACCTCATTGTGCCAAAATTCAAGATGCTGACCCTACAGCAACTTCTTCCCATGTTGGGCAAGGAGTCTTGGCTGGTGACTCTAGATCTCAAGGGGGCATACCTGCACGTCCCTATTCGACCAAGTTGCAGAAGACACCTCAGATTTCTTGCAGGATCAGAGCATTATCAATTCTCAGCATTGCCCTTTGGCTTATCTACTGCGCCCAGAGTATTCACGAAATGCCTGGCATCAGTAATTGCACATTGCAGACTTCAGGGGATTCAAATCTACCCATATCAGGACAACTTCCTAATACAAGCGGACAACAAGGGAAATTTGATAAAGGACTTAGCCTATGCCATCCACCTGCTACAGGCCTTGGGATACACAGTCAACATCCAAAAGTCAAGACTTGTGCCATCCCAAAGGATAACCTTTTTGGGTGCAGATCTGGACACAACCACCCAAATGGCCTTTCTCACAGAAGAAAAACAACTTCCAGATTACTTCATGATTCTGACAAGACAAACTCAGTTTACTGCAAGGAAAATCCTGCAGGCCCTGGGTTACATGGCATCCTGCATAATTCTGATACCACAGGCCAGGCTGCATATGAGAAAATTACAATGGTACCTAAGGAGTGTATGGTCTCAACACAGTCACAGTTTAGAAACCCTGATACCAATCATTCCTTGCCTTCAAAAGGAATTTCTGTGGTGGGCTCAGGCCTGCCAGTCCAACAGAGGGTTGCCTTTCAACAAACCAAAAACAAGACAAACCATCACCACGGACGCTTCAGACCGAGGATGGGGAGCACACATGGAGGACAAATGTATCCAAGGCCTATGGTCTCAAGGACAGCTAAGCATGCACATAAACCAAAAGGAAATGCTGGCAGTGATGCATGCAATCGAGGCTTTCAAACCCTTCCTCCAACAAGGCCACCTGGTAATAAGGACAGACAACACCACGGTCATGTGGTACATAAACAAGCAGGGAGGCACACACACTCTTACCCTCTATGCCGGCTGGCTATGAATCTATGGGAACTATGCCTGAAACTCAATATCCAACTACAGTCCCAGTTCGTGCCAGGGAAAGAGAATACACTGGCAGACAGCTTAAGCAGAACTACCATGGATGCACACGAATGGATGCTGCACCCAGACATCTTCCAACTCATAGCAAAGGCATGGGGAATGCCGGAGATAGATCTGTTCGCCTCCCACCTCAACCATCAACTGAAGACATTCTGCTCAAGGACATACCACCCACAAGCTTGGAGGGTGGACTCACTCTCTCTCAGCTGGAAAGCTCTAAAAGTATATGCCTTCCCACCTCTCCCATTAATGTACAAGGTTCTACTGAAGATCAGGGAGGAACAGCCAAGAGTGATACTGATAGCTCCAGACTGGCCAAGGCAACACTGGTATCCATTATTGAGAAGCATGTCTCAGGCAAAACCATGGCCTCTCCCCCTATGGCCTCTTCTTCTGACGCAGAACAATTTCAAGATCATGCATCCCAACTTGAAAACATTGCAGCTAACTGCCTGGAAAATTTCTTAAATCCCAATCAAACTGTTTTATCACAGAGAGTGAGGGACATTATCTTGGAAGCTCGCCGGCCTTCCACAAGGAAGACATACTCAGCTAAATGGAAAAGATTTCTCATTTGGAACACATCAAAAGGCTCAGATGTGACAGTGGCAAGCATGACACATATCCTGGAATACTTAGCAGAATTGTTCCACAATGGCCTGTCCTATTCTTCCATTAAGATTCATGCCTCAGCAATTTCAGCAGAATACAATGTGGATCCACCTATCTTCTCACACCCTCTCCTCAGACAATTTCTGAGAGGGATCAAAAATATTAAACCTCCAAGAAGACCCCCTCTACCTGCTTGGGATCTCAACTTTGTGCTGGAGAAACTGACACTTCCTCCTTTTGAACCAGCGGCATCAGCGGATCTACATTTTCTGTCTTGGAAAACTGCATTCCTTCTGGCAATAACTTCAGCAAGAAGAGTATCTGAGTTACAAGCACTAATGGCAGTACAGCCATTTCTTATTTTCCATCAGGACAGAGTTTCACTAAGAACCAATCCTACTTTTATGCCAAAGGTGGTGGAGAAACTGACACTTCCTCCTTTTGAACCAGCAGCATCAGCGGATCTACAGTTTCTGTCTTGGAAAACTGCATTCCTTCTGGCAATAACTTCAGCAAGAAGAGTATCTGAGTTACAAGCACTAATGGCAGTACAGCCATTTCTTATTTTCCACCAGGACAGAGTTTCACCAAGAACCAATCCTACTTTTATGCCAAAGGTGGTATCTAGGGTATCCTTGAACCAAGCTATTCACTTGCCTACATTCTTCCCAAATCCACAGTATAGAGGGGAAAAACTGCTGCACACCCTGGATATACACAGACAACTATGCTACTACTTGGACAGAACTAAAACTAGCAGAAAAACTGACCAACTATTTGTAGCATATGCTACTGGGGTGCAAGGAAAAGCAATTTCCAAACAGACAATTTCAAAATGGATAGGAAATTGCATTTGATTTTGCTACTCTTTTCATGGAAAGACAGTTCCTGAAAACATCAGGCCTCATTCTACAAGGGCCACGGCCACCACTACAGCCTTCCTACGAGGGGTGGCTACCAAGGACATTTTAGAAGCTGCTACTTGGAGCTCTGTGCATACATTTGCCAAGCATTACAATCTACCTTTATACTCCAGATCCAGAGCAGGTTTTGCTACTGCAGTCCTGCAGGGGATCTTAACTACACCATCCTTTTCTTAGTACCTCCTCCCCCAGATTGGCTATGGCATTCTACCCATATGTTATGACTGCAGATGCATCCTTGAAGGACATAGTACAGTTTTGTACCTACCATAAATGTAGATGTCCGATAGGTATGCATCTGCAGTCAGGTTTACCCTCCCTCCTACCCCTCTGTGGTATTCCTAGGGTACTTACCCCTCTTTTAGCTAGCTGGGGGAATCTATTATGGTGTATTTGTTTGTATATTCATGTATATATTTATATAATTTTGCAAATTGGAACTTTTCTGCATTTATCCAAATTTAGCCTTCCTAGAGGGCACCTGGCATCTGGGGCAAGAAAAACTGAGGAAAATGGCGTCGGCTGATGCTTTTATACCCCAGACGCTCTGACGTCGGGGAAAGTGCGACATCAGCCGAGGCCAGACCCAGACTTTGGAATCCGGCCGACCGAAGGGCTGCCTGAGGCAGGACAACCCATATGTTATGACTGCAGATGCATACCTATCGGACATCTACATTTATGGTAGGTACAAAACTGTACTGTACTCCACTTGCCACTGCTTTGAGGTCAGATTTGGAGTCTGCAACTTTTACAGTGTGGGTTCTGTCAGTGAGCCAGTTGGCAACCCACCTTGTGACGTAAGGATTTATACCTAGTTTAGTGAGTTTAGCTATAATCCCAGAATGGGGGATGGTGTCGAAAGCCTTGGCGAGGTCAAGATAGGCTGTGTGAACCACCTTACCCTCATCTACGGCTTTGGTGACTGCCTCAAAGAAGTCGATCAGGTTCAGGAGGCATGATCTGCCTTTCACAAACCCGAACTGTGTGGGATCCAGAGTTTGGAGGTTACCAATGTCGTTGTTTATGAGATCCATGATGATACGTTCCATGGCCTTGCAGACCAGGCTTGTCAGGCTAATAGGTCGATAGTTCCCGGGATCAATGGTGGCTCCCCCTTTGTGGAGTGGGATAACTGTTGCTGTGCGCCATTCAGTGGGCACAATGCCTGAAACGAGGCTATTATTGAACATGGTGCTTAAGTGGGGAGCCTATAGTGAACTTTGTCGCTGTTGAGTCTAATGCTCTTCCTGACTTTTCTGAGCTGAGAATTGTCCCCAGGGCAGGACTGATGTCACCTTATCTTAGATGTCTTCATGTACTTGGTATGCAGGAGGTATCGCCCATGCCATTTTAAGTTTTTTGTTGCACTGTACGAGTTTGAGACAGGTGAGTACATCGCAATACTTAATTGGTCCAGTCCTGTGACTGAAGAGTATTGAGAGGTAAGTACCCTTTTGGAAACCTTTTCATTCAGTGTCTTTACAGTTGGATCTTTTACTGTTTTTTGTGTAACTGAATGACCTGCTGCTAAATTCTGATTCTGCACAGACTGCTCTATTCTATTGCAGAGGCTTTATAAGTAGCTAGTGACTTTATTGAATTTCTGTGGTAATATTTGTATTTAAACTGAAATTGTACCTAGAGAAAGTGTATAATCAGTGCTCCTACTTGCTGCATGTGTTTTTAATGTTTAAATTACGCACACACATTGAAGAAGTTCTTTTATGACTTGGATAACTTGGGCTAGCTATACCTGAATGCTTTTACTGGCAATTTTCCAGTTGTACAATTTTGAACAATTGATTTAGTTTTTCTGGTATATCTTTAAAATCTGGCAAGTGTTTATTTACTGCATTGCTCTCTTGCTTAGGTTTCTTAGCTGTAAATCTTAGTTAATTCTGAAGTATGCTACTTTACCCCCCACCACCAAACCTTTCTGAATGTATTATAAAATAACTGCCTGTTGTTGCCTTCATGCTTGGCCTAGAATCTCTGCTTTTCTCTTTTCCTAGTTGAACTCTACAGTTCCCTACAAAACGGAGTCTACAGGACTGCAATCAGTTTCTCTCAGCATTTAAGCAGAATAGGTTGCACACAATAAGCATTTGTTAAGCTTTCACTTACAGTACTGTGTAATTAAGCAGGTCACCATTTTTGTCAGCCATAGGCTCTTTTTCTACTTGAGTGTTTGCCTCCTTCCCCTGTAACTTAAGTAAACTGACTCTTACATTAAGAACTATAATGCTTACCTTATAGCTTTAGGAAACCTTGTAAACTGCAATAGCCCCGCTACGTTCGCCCTCGCTGTGCTTGGGCTCTCCTCACTCCCCTCCCTGCCCCCAATTCCTTCCCGCCCCAGTACCTGTAATTTTATAGTACTATAGCCACTCCTTCACTTTCTAGATCCTATCTGCTTTCATCTGGGATAATTCCTCCCACCCCCATTCTTCTACCTACATTTCAATAGCACCTATTAGCTTTCATCTGGCATTCTCCCATCCCCTTCCAGTACCTTCTATCTTCTGGTGTTGCATCATCAGGTAACATAGTTCCTTAACTCACTAGCTGAATCACAGATAATGATATACTCCTCTTTACTACCCCTCTTGTTCGCACCATACCTCCTTACCTTGTATGAAAACCAGTTTCTCACGGGATTTCAGGTCCCGAAAGACCATATTATCACCCCAGCTGTAAATCCTCCCACCTTCAACCATACTTTACAGTACCAGGTCCTATCCAACATCTTGTTCAGTCTGTCAACATCTCAACCACAGGCACATTAGCTCTAGATCCAAACACTACCACAAACTAATAAACAAATTCCTGGTTCATCACCAAGTATAGACGTAACCTAATACCTGGTGATGTTCACCCCAACCCTGCCCCACCCACTTCAGATACACATACCCCCTCTACTTGCAATCTAAGCTGCAAACCTACAATTAATAGGCCAACTAACTCTCTCCTAGCCTGTCATCTCAATATTAGAAGCATTAATAACAAGGTACATGAATTGCATGCACTTCTGGATGTCCACTCCCCTGAGATTCTCCGTTTATCTGAAACCTGGTTAAAACCTAACACTACAGACAATGAAGTGTTACCACCTGGGTACAACATACACAGGCTGGATTGTGCTTCAAGGAAGGGGGGTGAGGTAGCTGTACTCTAAGTCTGAGTTGAATGTCACCATAGATGTAATACAACCACCTCAGATTAATAACTCTGAGATTCTTGCCACCAAGTTGCAACTTAAAAATAAATGCATTAATATCATCTGTATGTACATATCCCCAGGTAACAATATATCTACACTTGAAGATATCCTGCACTGGCTATCATGTCACTACCCCCAAGAAACCCTACAACTTGGAGACTTTAACATAAACTGGGGCACCTGTTCCTCAGAATCCCCAACCACCCATATTAACCTGCATGCATTTACACAAATCATATCCACCCCTACCAGGATAGGTAAACCCAACCAAAAAGAAAGCATACTTGACTGGGTACTCGTAAATATTCACCCCCAACTGTACACCTCTGGTAGCCTCCCTGATGGCCTAAGCGATCACCTTCTCACATATGTAATTAAGCACAAAGCCATTAATTCCCAACAACCGTACTCAGAAAGGTTAGAAACAATATAAACTTTGACCCTTACAAATTCCAACAAGAAATAAACTCATGTAATTGGTCTATTCTAAACCACCTCCCCTTAGAGGAAGCAGTAGCATACTTTAACAACAAATTTGTTGAGATCCTTGATTTGCATGCACCTGTTCGTTCAAAGAGAACAAAGACAAAAACTGCACCATGGCTTTCTAAAGAGTCTAAACTCAAAATTACCCTTAGAAACAAAGCACGGGCTTTATGGCGTTCTTCTAAAGACCCCCAAGATCATATTAAATACAGGCAATCCAGGAACGAAACTAAAAAATCCATTTTACAAGACAAAAAACAATACTACTGTAATTTACAGACAGTAAATCAAAATAACCCTCAGAAGTTTTGGGCAGGTTAAAATAATCTACTACATCCTGGACAAACTTCAACCCCAATCCCTGCTACTATTATTGATAAAACCCCTGAAGATGTTTCTGACAGTTTTAACAGATTCTTTACTGAGACAGTTCAAGCCCTAGCTAGCCAACTATCTCCTAGCTCCCCTGGTCCTGAAAGTAGCACCCCTAGAAACCTACTCGCATTCAGCTTCCAACCAGTCGCCACTTCACTTGTCCATACCTTGATCAAAAAATTAAAACCCACTACACTTTCTGCTGATCAACTCCCTGCCGAGTACCTAAAAAATCAGCTGATGCTATTGCTTACCCCATCTCAATACTAATCAATCGAACCATAGTAGAAGCTAAAATTCCCACCATCTGCAAAATATCCTATGTAATCCCACTTCACAAAGGAGGCAGCTCTACTTTATTCTCCAATTATAGGCCAATAGCTATACTCTCTCCACTTGCAAAGATTATGGAAAAATGTATTCATAGACAACTCATGCACCACCTAATCCAGAAGCACCTTATGGCAGATGCTCAGCATGGCTTCCGTCCTCATCGCAGCACTACTTCAGCCCTCCTAGCCTTTGCCAACACCATAAACCATAATCGCAACAATAATTATATCCTCAACCCTGTTCTTGGATCTTTCCAAGGCATTCAGTATGGTTGATCACCAACTTTTAATCCACACCCTGCAAACATTCTGTCTAGATACTAGAGCCCTTCAGTGGTTTCAGTCCTACCTGAATGGTCGAAAGCAGGCTGTCCTCTGGCAGAACAAGCTCTCTAACCTTCTACCTAACACCCTTGGAGTACCGCAAGGCTCTATACTAGGGCCCTTGCTGTTCTCCATCTTCATTAACGACCTTTATACTGTCATCCCAAAAGTCAGCTCTATCCAATATGCTGATGACTCTACTCTGATTTGCTCGGCCACATCTCCAGTAGAGTTATGGTCAGCTATCCAGACCACCTTTTAATACAATAGAAAACTGGCTTTCTGAACGTCGTCTGATCCTAAATCCCAAAAAAACTAAAATGCTGTTATTTTCACCAACACGCAAGTCTACCGCTTTCACCTTTACCATAAATTCAAATGATGGCACAATAATCTCCCCTGACCCATCTACAAAACTATTAGGTGTCATCATAGATAATAATCTAAAATTCGACCTACATGTTAACCAAACTATCAAAAATATCAATAAAAAACTAGGGTCATTTTACAGAATAAAAGCCTTCCTAACCCCTCCAGCTAAAATTGCCATAGCTCGCTCTCACCTTCTTTCAACCCTTCTGTATGCATCCCCTCTACTCTCGAATTTAAACAAGACTGTCCTTAACAAACTCTCAATTTGCTACAACCACATTGCCAGGTTTGCCACTGGGCTGCCATTTAGGACACATCATTGCATCAATCTAAACCAGCTTGGGTGGCTTGAACTACCCAGCCTAATCCAGTATAACCAACTGATTATGGCTTATAAAATCTTGTATAATCCAGACACTACTCCTGCACTTAAAAATATTATCACCCCCTATAACAATCCTAGACTGCTTCGATCCTCTAGCAAATTACTAATTCAGACTAGCAAAATTAATAACTCAGCCGGTGACTCTCTCTTTGCAAACTGTGTAAGTAGATCCTGGAACTTTCTTCCAGCTGATATTACCTTACTTTCCACCTTAGGTCAATTTAAAACTAGACTCAAACAACATTTGTCACTTAACTGGCTATGTCAATGTATCAAGCCTGGCTAACTTTCTCTAGAATGTGTAAAAATCTGTTAACCATTTTACTGTGTAATTTAATTTAATCCTGATTTATGTTCAGGATTAACTTTAACCTGTGAAACTTGTTTAACTTGCTTAATTATGTAATCTCTTTAAATAGTCTGTCTGTAATATGTATTGTTGGTATTATGTAATAGCAAAGTCCACAGCACACAGGATCCGAACAAAATGCTCAAATTACCAACTGTAAAATGAATTCCTTTTAATTTTAGAACAGCAACAGTTCACAATACGTGGTCCAGTACAGCAAAAACACAGATGAGCCAAGCGCTTTCACCTAGTAAATTGCCAGGCTTTTTCAAGGCAAACAAAGCTGTCCATTTCAGAAAACTTTTTTAAATAACACCAGCAATCAAGTTAAAACTCCACCCATTAATTAAATAGACCTGGTGGTTAGTGATGTTAAATTAAAAAGATAGTACATAATAAAATGTATTTTTCCATACAAAAAAATGCTTAGTGAACTATCGAAGCAGGTTAAGGAGCAAAATGAATTATTGCTCCAGAAACAACCCGTTAACGCTGAAAAAACTACTGGACTACCCAACGCTTTGGGATTAACTGTTAATGCTTGTGTAAGGGATCCCAAATCAGTCACACGACTGCAGGAGGCCTCCCACGTTGGTGGGGTTTCAAATAGAACTGGTGCTGCTCAGAAGGTTGTGGTTAGAAACGACAATCTACCTAAGGATAATAACAAAAGCTTTAACTTTGGAGCTTGGATTGAGCAACAATTTCATTTTCAACCAGGTACTGTGGACTTGAATTTTGATACTGGGATTGAAAACAGCTTTAATTTATTTAAGGATAAGCTATACGCTTTTAAAAATAATCAGTTGGAAATTGATTATTTAAAGGAATGTACCAGGGTAGGCAGGGTCCCTAAGGGATTCCGCTTGTTCAAATTTCCTAATTGTGTTTGTTTAGGAACTGTGCTTTATGACAAGTTATGTGGTGTATTTAATCATGCTGGGTTAGAAATGTTAAAACTTATTGTGGAAGAATATGAGAGTAAAGCAGAAATTTTACTAGCTGATTTGAATGAGTTGAATCAGAATGTTACTAACAATGAGCATTTTATGAGTATTAGGAGAAACTATGACAATGTGTTCAATGAGATTGGTCAGCACTGTGTAAAAATCTTAAAGAGAAAGATTAGGATGCTTGAAAGGGACCTTAGGGAATACCAGGAGGGAGTAGCATACCCCATTTCTACAGCAAAGGGGTTTAGGAGCAATAACAATGTATTTGTGAATCAAGGGGAAAAGGAAACAGAAAATCTTTTTAACCCTGAAGGAGTTAATAATGACAACTTAAGAAGAAGTGAAAGAATTGCTGAAAAGGGTAGGAAGCAGTCACACCGGGATTTTCAGCAACCCCACAGCAAGGGGGTGGGGGGGTCGAGGCGCCCGAACGTAAGGTGGAATTAATTTATTGGCAGGAGAACTGTGAATTTAATGAACCGCCACTTGGTACAACTGTGAATATTGTTACTCATGAGGGTTGTTGTAATGTAGCACCACCTTCGCCCCCCAACTCCCTTAAAGAGGTAATTTGTAGGAAGGACAACTTTACCATTTTCAATTTTACTGATTTCCAAATTGAGGATGGACACTTCTCTTTATTTTCCAAGGGTTTTAATTTTGTTCTTCTTACTTCCATTGACCCTATATACACCCTCATTGATTTCAAGCTTTTCATTAGACAATTGAACCTTAGGTTATTTTTTAAGGGCCAACAATTTTTCAATCTAGCTTTGAATAGAGCCAGTACCTTTAATCCACCCACCAACCCACATTTAAGAATTTTTGAGGAGATGGTGGAGAAAGAAATTAGGAACCTTGGTACGGGAAAGAAAACTGGGCAGCCCCCCAACCTTAGTGAGGATGAATTTAAATTAATTGACTCCCCTGGAAAAGAGGGGTGTAGAGTGATGAAGCCCGACAAGAGTGGAGGGGTTGTTTTGATGTACCAGGTTGACTGTGACTCTAGCATTCATCAGAGCAGGACTTTGAGCAATATGAGGTGGTGTCTTTTAATGAGATTGACCTAGCATATTCGAAAATCAACTACTACCTTTACGACCTTCTCCAAGGAACCATTAACGAACAGCTTTATAATTACTTCAATGTTGTGAAACCAAAGGTGCCTGTCATTTTTGGGATTCCAAAAACTCACAAAGGCTTGGATCCTCTTGGATTCAGACCTATTGTGGCAGGGGCTGGTGGCATCACAGAACCTTTGTCCAAATTCATTGACTATGTCTCTAAAAAAGTACTCTTCCCCCATTGCCCATATTTGTAAGGATTCCTGGCATTTTTTAAGGACTGTTCACCGTAGGTGGTTCTCTGAAGAACTGTTAATGGTTACCATTGACATTAAGGATCTTTTTCCAAGTATCCCACACAAAGGGGGTTTGGAATGGTTTGGACAGGTGCTTACTTCCAGTGGGATGCTTAGTGGTAACATTATAAACTTGGTCAGAGAATTAACGGAAACAGTTTTGGAGAACAACTACATATACTTTAATGGGGAATTCTACAGACAGAGAAGAGGTGTGGCAATGGGGGCTAGCTGTGCAACTATCTATGCAAATTGTGTTCTTTATTATTGGGAACAAAAGTTTGTTTTCAACACGGACTGGGTAGGTATGATTAGGCACTATTCCAGATATCTTGATGACATTTGCATTTTATGGAATGGGTCTGCACAGGAATTAGAGAGGTTTTTGGACTACATTAACGGTACCACCAGCTTTCTTAAATTTACACATAACATTGACCGGGACGCTTTGCACTACCTGGATGTAACTTTAACAAAGGATTACACCAACAACTGCTTTCAGTCTAGGTTGTACCGGAAACCCACTTTTTCCAACGCCTACCTCCACTTTGATAGTGGGCATCCCTATTACCAGAAAAAGGGAATTGTCAAGGGACAGTTGATCAGGGCTTCCAGGATGTGTAGTACACCGGAATTTTATGAACAAGAGATCAAGGTTCTACGGAGGCTTTTTTTGGAAAAGGCCTATCCGGTTGGAATGATTGAACAACTGATTCTGGAAGTCTCTGGTAAAAGGGAAACGGTTTATCATCCCTTATTAGGCAGTGGTGTACAACCTATTGAAATATCTTTAGAGAACACGGTTGACAAGTTTAAGAGCAGTTTTGCATACACCTTTTCTTCTAACTCTCAAGCCTTAGAAAACATCATTACAAAATATTGGCCCATAGTATCCACCAATGTAGATCTAAAACAGTTTATCCCTTCGATACCTAGCTTTGTCAGGAAGAGGGGTAAGAATTTAAAGGATTTCTTTGAGGGGAGAAAGAATACTGTTTGTGAAACTAACAACAAGAAATTTGGTACCTTACAATGTGGACACTGTAAACAATGTCATTACATGTTGGACAAGGATACCATTGCAATTCCCTCTAGAAGGTTTAAGTATAAATTTCACCAGCACTTTAATTGCGCAACTAAAGGGGTGGTGTACATGGGCATTTGTTCTTGTTGCTCTGGTTTTTATATCGGAAAAACCAAGAGGCAGCTTAGGAGGAGGGTGTATGAGCATCAATATGACATCACTAGATGTAAGGATACAAACGCTTTTTTTAAGCATTCCCTGGTATGTGGGAGGATGAACCTTAAATTCATGGTTTTGGAACAGGTAGTCCCTGACCCACGAGGGGGTAATTGGGAAGTTAGGTTGGAGAACCGTGAGCTGTTTTGGCAGTTAAGGTTAGATGCTTGTACCCCCCCTGGGATGAATGAGGCTTTAAACATTAACAGCGTCCTGAAAATGAGAAGAGCACGTTTATAAAGCTGATTTAGTTTGATAATGTTTTGTATAATTCCTTTTGTACAAACAGCTTAGTGGACCAAACAGAATGTCAAGTTCTTGTTTTAATTTAACCTTTTCCCAACCTTTATTTAGTGTATTTTAATTGTTTGGGGACAGGAATGTAGTTCTTATATAATTGTATTGCAGGTATTAAATTTACCTTATTTTATTGTACTAATTTTATATATACAATGGGATTTTATATTGTATTAAACTGTTTAGGACTATATAAGCATGTTTTACACAAAACATGCATTTTTTGTATGGAAAAATACATTTTATTATGTACTATCTTTTTAATTTAACATCACTAACCTCCAGGTCTATTTAATTAATGGGTGGAGTTTTAACTTGATTGCTGGTGTTATTTAAAAAAGTTTTCTGAAATGGACAGCTTTGTTTGCTTTGAAAAAGCCTGGTAATTTACTAGGTGAAAGCGCTTTGCTCATCTGTGTTTTTGCTGTACTGGACCACGTATTGTGAACTGTTGCTGTTCTAAAATTAAAAGGAATTCATTTTACAGTTGGTAATTTGAGCATTTTGTTCGGATCCTGTGTGCTGTGGACTTTGCTATTTCTTGGTTTGATTCATTTATTTTACATTCTTGGTATTATGTAATGCTGTATCTGCTTACCCTTGGAGCTTTTCTCCCCGGGCCTCCGCTGAAAATGGACATGCATCCAGTCGGACTATCCCGGTCAACAAATGTCAAATAAATAAATAAATAGTTTGTAATTTGTTTTGTAAGTAGGAGTCTAGGAAACAAACTACCAGACATGGAGAAGTGAAGTATGCCCTCACCTTTGAAAGCCAGCAGGTGTGTTTATATATCTACATATGCTGTATAAAGATTAACATGTGGTTTTCTGTCCAAGTCTGGAGCATAATGTGGCTCGCTGTAGTATCTGCCAGGGTTTTTGTCCAAAGGCTTTAAAGAGAAGGCAGGAAGTTAGACCAGGTCTAACAGAGATTTGCAGCCTTGTTGAAATCATTTGCCATGTTCCTGTCCCAGAGACTTCCCATGCTCTGGAACAAGATTCCAGTCTACATTAGGCAGAGCTCCTTGCTAACACTCTTCAAGAGAAACCTTGACGAGTGAGAGAAACCTTGACGAGTGGATGTGAAATAGAAAGTTTACCCCGGGGATCACTTCAATGGTCTGCTGGACAGAAGCACACAGAACTAATCTAAGGGGGTGGCGAAAGCCAACACAATTCCGGCTAGGCTTGTAAATACCTTCCAACAGATAGCCTAGTACCTACCTGTGAACCTATGATTTTGATGGAGCTAACATTTTAAATGTAATTGGCTGTAAAAAATCAAGCTGTTTTATACCTACTAGTTTACCTTTAATTAATGTTTTGGAAGGTTTATGCGAACATGATTTATGACTACTCTATAATAGCAAACCGAAAAAGAAACGTTATACTTGACATTGGATGAACATGCTGCACTTAAACATTTGCAAATCAAACCTTGTATATTTATTAAAAAAAGCTGATAAGGGAGGGGCTGTTGTAATTATAGATTTAAAAGGATATGTTGCTAAGATGAATGAATTTTTATCTGATGAGTCCACTTTTTTAATGCTCAGTTTATCTGATAGTAAGAAGTTTATTACAAAAGTTAATATGGCTATCCACAAAGGACAAGTTAATGGAGACCTATCCATGGTGTTATTTAACTGTTTCACTGTGCCTTGTCCCATCATCCCCATTTTATATGGCCTACCAAAAATTCATTAAGATTTATTTAATCCCCCTATGAGGCCGATAGTTTCAGGTATTGGATGGGTGACTGAATCCATCTCCCTATATCTTCAGTCTGTATTGGGGGGTTGTATGTATAGATCTAGGAGTTTTATTAAAGACACTTAAGATTTTCTTACTAGGTTATATAAATCAAAAAGAGATAAAGCACAAAAAGCTCCACCGGTTTCAGTACTTGTCGGAATTTAATAAGGTAAATATAAAAACAACACAAGAATCCATAAACGTTAAAACCACAAATACATTTTGTCGCCAACTTCTTCAGATGAGCGTACTAAATCCACCATTTAAATATCAATCAATTAATTCCAACCAATGAATGAATACCATGAATCACAAATACTATATAAGGTTGTAATCCACTTAAATATACACATGAACATAAACTTTCCCTGGCATTCCCAAAGGACGATATAAAATACATGATATAATTATATTAAAGATACATTTATAAACTTCACACATATATAAAAACTTTTTGTACATATTTAAAACAAATACTAAGAATTAACTTTAAAAATATTAATGAATATATAAATAGCATCATCTAGTGGACAATCATAAAATTAAAAGATTTAGTACGCTCATCTGAAGAAGTTGGCGACAAAACCGTATTTGTGGTTTAAACATTTATGGATTCTTGTGTTGTTTTTATATTTACCTTATTAATTCCGACAAGTATTGAAACCGGTGGAGCTTTTTATGCTTTATCTCTTTTTTGGTTACTGTTTTTTTGAGCACTTGTTCCTTTACTTGTTTTTTTGTTCGGAATGGATTCTTCACCGGGTGCACTGCTTGAAGGGCTTAATAGAGGATGTTCATCGTGCATACAGCTACAGTCATTACAGATGGGTTATCCTGCCGTCAGGCGGGTCCTCGTTTGGCCGAATTCCAAAGTCTAGGTCCAGCGTCAGTTGTCGTCGCTTCTTCCCTGACGCCAGTGCGGCAGGGGTAAAAAAGAGGCAGCCAACGCCATTTTCTTCAGTCTTTCTTGCCGCGCGGTGCCCGAAGCAGAAGCAGTTCGCAAGTGCAGGTCGTCCAGCTCCTGAGATTTATGAAAGTATTTCAGCCAAAGTCTTCTTTAAAGCTAAGTACCCCGTTGGGGAAACTTTTCTTGCCTCAGACCGATGTCAAATAAAGGTAATAATTGCATTTCTTGTGGGAAGCAGATACCGCATAAGGATTTTCACTCTTTCTGTATACCGTACTTAGGGCCAGACCACGACATCTCGGCCTGCCGTTTTTGTGCTAGGTTCACTAAGCGCACTATTAAGCGCCGGGCGGAGTTCGCCCTTCATTATTTTGGCAAAAAATTTAATTATATCATGTCGTCGGATACACCGACGCCAGTTTTAAGCAAAAGACGCAAAGACAAGGACAGACATCCGAGGTCTGCACCGAGTACTGAGACCACGCTTAGGCCGACAACCGGTTCTCCGGTTCTCAGCAAGGCACCTACGCAGTCCCTGACTACCGATGAAACTATTTTACCGGTGACTTCAGTACCCGAGGTCGCAGGCTCCTCGGTCTCCATTCCCATTGCAGATACCGACGCCACTTTTGGCGTGGAAACTGAAAATGTAGTGAGGCCTGCCATTTCTGAAGGCGTCTTCAGGCCTTCCACCTTCTCTATTAAATCCTTCACTAAATCTAAAGCTGCCATGAAAACTAAAAAACAGGGTCCTCAGACCTCCTCTCAAGGCCCCATGCCTAAAATGCAGATGCTTAAAATGGCTGAGGATTTGATAACTCTCATCAGGGGTTCTCAACCCCCCTCTGACAAAAGACCCAGATTGGAGGAAGACTACCCTTCCTCAGACCAGGCTTCTATTACCTCAGACCATTCTGAGGGCCAGGATTATGCATATTCCCCTTTTGAAGACTCTGATGCTGAGGAGTCTATTCCCTCGGTCCCCCCCCCCTGAGGACTACTCTTTTGGGGAAACCCTGCATACATTGAGGGAGCACTTCCACTGGGAAGGCCAAGATTACTCAGATTCCAAGAAAAGGCTCAGGGAATTTCTACTGCTCCCCCGGCATTGGCCCCTGGCTATCCCTCCTGTTTTAGATATTTTGGATGATGTGTACGCAGAAGCCAGTCTTAATCCAGATTCTTTTCCTCCAGCCCCTGTTAAACCAGACCGGTATTACCGGGTTCCTGATTCTCACCAGTTCCTTTATAAAAGCCATACTGCTGACCCAGAAACAATTTCACAGGGTCCCAAGGGAATAAAGGCCTCTACTGCTAAAAACCCTTTACCTTCAGAGAAAGATTCCAGAGCATTAGAAAGGTGGGGGAAAAAGGTGTATACATCTGCCACTTTAACCATGAGGGCATTAAACTGTCAATTTCATATGTTAAAGTACCAACAGTTTCTGTTATCTCAGCTGAAAAGCAAAATGACACAAACAGAACAACCAGATTTGAAAGAGTTGCAGGATTTGTTGCATGGAGCAGAGCAAGTTGGTAAACATACCTTGCAGTGTGGTTTTGATGCTTTAGAGGCCTCATGTAGAGCTGCTGTCACGGGATCTGTCATATGTAGACAGGCTTGGCTCAAAGAGCAAACCTTACCAGATCATGTCAAAGCAAAGTTATTAGATGCACCACTTCAAAAAGATGTATTGTTTGGTGTTAAAGCTGAGGAGGTACTAAAGAAAATGGAGGAAAAAGCGAAATCTATGCAAACAGTGAAAGATTTCTTGCAGGTGCAACCTCCACGCTTCAGCAGAAACTGGCCTTCAAAAAATTGGTCCTTTCCAGCCACAGACAGACCTCAAAGGGGCAGATACAGATGCCCAAGGGGTAGAGGACAACCTCAAGGATCTTACAGAGCTAGACAGTGGCAAGCACCAAACCCAAGAGGTGGAGAAGATAGATCACAGTCATTTAGAAAACAGACACAATGGCTTCCCCCTATGCCTGCCAAACAAAGCTATAATGGCAGCACCTTTGGGCGGAAAACTGGCATTATTTTCAAAAAACTGACACATTGTTACAAAAGACCAAATGGATTCTGGACCTTATAGACAGAGGCTACAGGTTCCACTTTCACACCCTTCCAAAAATGAGGCGCTTGCCAAACCTGCCACAAAATCAAATGTCAGAGGCACAAAGACAAATTTCCACTCTCGTGGATATGAAAGTGATTCAAGAGGTACCTGCAAAAGAACAAGGTCAAGGTGTTTATTCCAGACTATTCCTGGTACCAAGGAAGGACAAAGATTGGAGACCCATCTTAGACCTATCCATCCTCAACACATATCTACAGGTGCCAAAATTCAAGATGCTCACATTACAGCAGCTTCTTCCCATGCTGGGCAAGGAGCCTTGGCTGGTAACATTGGACCTCAAGGAGGCATACCTGCATGTCCCTTTCAGACAAGATTGCAGAAGATACCTCAGATTTCTTGCAGGTTCAACCCATTACCAATTCTCTGCATTGCCCTTAGGCTTATCTACTGTGCCCAGAGTGTTTACGAAATGCCTGGCATCAGTAATTGCCTTCTGCAGACAACAAGGAACACAAATCTACCCATATCTGGACGACTGCCTGATCCAAGCGGACAGCAAGGACATTCTATTGCAGCATCTGGCGTTTGTAATAAAACTGTTAAACTACCTGGGATACACAGTGAACAAAAATAAATCAAAACTAATACCCTCTCAACAGATAATTTTCCTGGGTGCCAGCTTAAATACAGCCACCCAGATGGCCTGCCTCACGCCAGACAAACAAGGGCAACTGTCTCAATACTTCAACAAAATGGCAACTTTCACCAGACTAACTGCAAGGAAAGTCCTGCAGGCTCTGGGATTCATGGCATCTTGCATCCTACTAATACCATGTGCAAAGCTGCATATGAGGAAATTACAATGGTACCTAAACAACTTATGGTCTCAACACAGCCACAGCTTGGAAACAATTATACCACTCATTCCATGCCTTCAAAAGGAATTTTTGTGGTGGGCTCAAGCATGCCAAAGAAACACGGGTCTCCTTTTCTGTTTACCTCAAGCAACTCAAATCATCACAACGGACGCTTCAGACTACGCCTGGGGAGCGCACATGGCAGATCAGTGCATTCAGGGAAAATGGTCCCAAAAAGAGAAGCACCTACACGCCAACGAAAAGGAGATGCTAGCCGTGCAAAATGCTCTTATGACCTTCAAAGACCTACTGCATCCAGGCCAGCTATTGATAAGGACAGACAACACCACAGTCATGTGGTACATAAACAAACAGGGGGGAACTCATTCATACCCCCTGTGCAGGCAAGCCATGACCCTATGGAACACAGCACTGGAATTACAAATTCATCTACAGGCACAATTCCTGCCAGGTAAGGAAAACACACTGGCAGACAACTTAAGAAGAAATATGACAGACCCACACAAATGGAAGTTGCATCCTCAAGTCTTCTCAAAGATAACTCAGGCATGGGGACAGCCAGACATAGCTCTATTTGTTACCCACAGAAATTACCAGTTGGAAAAATTTTGTTCAAGGACCTATCATCCACAGGCCTCGAAAGTGGACGCATTCTCTTTCAATTGGACAACATTGACAGTTTATGCCTTCCCGCGTCTTCCTCTACTGACCAAAGTTCTATTAAAAGCCAGAGCAGAGGCGCCACAAATGATTCTCATTGCTCCAGACTGGCCATGACAGCACTGGTATCCTCTCCTAAAGAGCCTGACACACTCACCACCATGGATCCTACCTCTAGTCCCTCTTCTGTTGTCCCAGCACAACTACAAAACCCTTCACAGCCAGCTGAAAACCCTAAATCTAGCTGCATGGAGAATACCTTAATTTCCCAACAGACTCTCCTCTCCAAGGAGGTGCTGGATGTCATCTTGGAGGCCAGAAGACCCTCTACTAGAAAAGCCTACTCTGCCAAATGGAAACGATTTTGTTCCTGGAATCAAGAAAAGGGCCAGAATCCTTGGGTAATAAGTATACCTCAAATTTTACAGTACCTAGCTGAGATGTTAAACAGTGGCCTTTCCTTTTCCTCCATCAAGATCCACGCTTCAGCCATTTCTGCACAATACAATACAGATCCTCCTTTATTCTCACATCCTCTAAGGCAGTTCCTCAGAGGGGCAAAAAATATAAAACCCCCATGGAAACCACCAGTCCCAGCTTGGGACCTCAACTTCGTATTGGAAAAGCTGACCCTGCCTCCCTTTGAGCCGGCTTCTTCAACAGAGCTACAATTCTTGTGGAAAACAGCCTTCCTTCTGGCTATTACCTCAGCACGCAGGGTTTTGGAACTACAGGCCCTCATGGCTGTGCAACCATTCATCATTTTCCATCAGGACAGAGTTTCCTTACGAACCAACCCTACCTTCATGCCAAAGGTAGTATCCAGTGTAGCTTTGAATCAGACTATTGATTTACCTACCTTTTATCCAAATCCACAGAACAAAGGGGAGAGACTACAACATTCCTTGGACATTCACAGACAACTTTGTTATTACTTAGACAGAACAGATTCATTCAGGAAATCTGAGCAGCTCTTTGTGTCCTATGCTACAGGTGCTCAAGGAAAGGCTATTTCCAAACATCCAATTTCAAAATGGATAGCCCACTGCATATGCTTTTGTTATTCATTTCATGGAAAATCTGTGCCTGTATACATCAGATCCCACTCCACCAGGGCTACAGCTACCTCTGCAGCTTTCCTCAGGGGTGTCCCTACCAAGGACATTTTGGAAGCAGCTACTTGGAGTTCAGTGCATACTTTCTCCAAGCACTACCACCTTCCACTATACTCAAAATCTAGAGCGGGTTTTGCCACAGCAGTCCTGCAGGGCATCCTCGCCCCTCCTAGTTCCACTTAGTGCCTACTACCCTTACTTAGCTTTGGGATTCTACTCATCTGTAATGACTGCAGCTGTATGCACGATGAACATAGTACAGTTTTGTACCTACCATAAATGTAGATGTTCGAGTGCTCATACAGCTGCCGTCCAGGTTACCCTCCCTCCATCCCCTCTTAGGACGGGCCTTAATGACAAACACCTTTATCTTACAACCTATTTGGGGTATTCGTTTATGGTGTATTTGCTTGCAACTACTGTTTTTGATTTATCTACATTGCATGTTTCCATAATATTATGTTTTGCCTTCCTTCTGGGGGCACCTGACATCTGGGGCAAGAAAAACTGAAGAAAATGGCGTCGTCTGCCTCTTTTATACCCCTGCCGCACTGACGTCAGGGAAGAAGCGACGACAACCGACGCCGGACCTAGACTTTGGAATTCGGCTGACCGAGGACCCGCCTGACGGCAGGATAACCCATCTGTAATGACTGCAGCTGTAGTTGGCGAGCTTCGTAAGCTCATTGGACAAGTTACACAGGTTGTGGAACTACTAACACCTATTAGCCAATCGATGATGTTGGCGTCAACAGGAAGCAAGGTGGTGTTCAGCTTCGAAGGAAGGAATGGCAACGGATGAGCTGGTTGTGCAAGAAAACAGATGGAAGGGGAGCAAGGCTAGGTGTATCGGACGCGGGTTCAAATTGTTTTATCATGGTGTGGATGGGAGGAGAAATGGTGTAGGGGTTATCCTGAAGGAACAGTATGCTAAGAGCGTTTTGGAGGTGAAAAGAGTGTCGGATAGAGTAATGTTTATGAAGCTGGAAATTTATGGTGTAATGATGAATGTTGTTAGTGCATATGCTCCACAAGTTGGGTGTGCGAGAAAGAAAAATTTGGAGCGAGTTGGATGAAATGGTGATGACTGTACCCAAGGGTGAGAGAGGGGTGATTGGAGCAGATTTCAGTGGGCATGTTGGTGAAGGGAACAGAGGGGATGAGGAAGTGATGGGTAGGTATGGTGTTAAGCAAAGGAATGCAGAAGGTCAGATGGTAGTGGATTTTGCGAAAAGGATAGACATGGCTGTGGTGAATATGTATTTTAACAAGAGGGAGGAGCTTAGGGTGACATACAAGAGTGGAGGAAGATGCACACAGGTGGATTATATCTTATGTAGAAGGGCCAGTCTGAAGGAGATTGGAGACTGCAAAGTGGTAGCAGGGGAAAGTGTAGTTAGGCAGCATAGGATGGTGGTTTCTAGGATGACATTGGTGATCAAGAAGAAGAGGAGGAGTGTGAGGGCAGCACCAAGGATCAAATGGTGGAAATTGAAAAATGGTATTTGTGAGGTGGAGTTCAGGGAAGAGTTAAGACAGGCACTGGGTGGCAGTGAAGAGTTACAGAATAGCTGGGTAACTACAGCAGAGCTAGTAAGGGAGATGGCTAGAAAGGTACTTAGTGTGACATCTGGAAAGAGGACAAGGAGACCTGGTGGTGGAATGAGGAAGTGCAGTAGAGTATACAGAGAAACAAGTTGGCAAAGAAGTGGGATTGTCAGAGAGATGAAGAAAGTAGACTGGGAGTATAAGGAGATATGAGGTACATGGCAAAGAGAGAGGTGGCGAAGGATAAGGCGTATGAAGAGTTGTATGAAATGTTGGACACTAAGGAGGGAGAAAAGGACCTGTTCAGATTGGCTAGACAGAGTGACTGAGCTAGTAAAGATTTGCAGCAGGTAAGGGTGATAAAGGATAATGAGGGAAATATTCTCACAAGCGAGGAGAGTGTGTTGAGCAGATGGAAAGAGTACTTTGAGGGGGCTGATGAATGAAGACAATGAGAGGGAGAGAAGGTTGGATGATGCGCGGATAGTGAATCATGAAATGCAGTGGATTAGCAAGGAGGAAGTAAGGATAGCTATGAAGACTATAAAGAATGGAAAGGCTGTTGGTCCAGATGACATACCTGTGGAAGCATGGAAGTGTTTAAATGAAATGGCAGTGGAGTTTTTAAACTAGATTTTTTAATGAAATCTTGGGAAGTGAGAGGAAGCATGAGGAATGGAGGAAAAAGTGTTTTGGTACTGATTTTTAAGAATAAGGGTGATGTGCAGAGCTGTAGTAACTACAGAGTGATTAAATTGATCAGTCACAGCATGAAGTTATGAGAAAGAGTAGTGGAAGCTAAGTTAAGAAGGGAGGTGATGATTAGTGATCAGCAGTATGGTTTCATGCCAGGAAAGAGCACTACAGATGCAATCTTTACTCAAGAGTGTTGATGGAGAAGTACAGAGATGGTCAGAAGGAGTTGCATTTTGTTTGTTGACTTAGAGAAAGCATATGACAGGGTACCTAGAGAGGAGTTGTGGTATTGTATGAGGAAGTCGGGAGTGTCAGAGAAGTATGTAAGAGTGGTACAGGATATGTACGAGGGTAGTGTGACAGTGGTGAGGTCTGTGGTGGGAGTGACGGATGCTTTTAAGGTGGAGGTGGGATTACATCAAGGATCATTTCTGAGCCCTTTCTTATTTGCAGTGGTGATGGACAGTTGACAGACTAGATCAGACAGGTGTCCCCATGGACTATGATGTTTGCAGATGACATTATGATCTGTAGTGCGAGTAGGGAACAGGTGGAGGAGACCCTGGAGAGGTGGAGATACGCTCTAGAGAGAGAAGAGGAATGAAGGTCAACAGGACTAATTCAGTAGATGTGTGTGAACGAGAGGGAGAATAGAGGAATGGTGAGGATACAGGGAGTAGAGGTGGCGAAGGTGGAAATACTTAGTATCCACAGTTCAGAATATTGGTGAGTGTGGAAGAGAGGTGCAGAAGAGAGTACAGGCAGGATGGAGTGGGTGGAGAAGAGTGTCAAGAGTGATTTGTGACAGACTAGTACCAGTAAGAGTGAAAGGGAAGGTCAGCAAGAGGGCAGTGAGACCAGCTATGTTATATGGGTTAGAGACAGTGGCATTCAGGAGTCAGAGCTGGATGTGGCAGAGTCAGAGCTGGATGTGGCAGAGTCAGAGCTGGATGTGGCAGAGTCAGAGCTGGATGTGGCAGAGTCAGAGCTGGATGTGGCAGAGTCAGAGCTGGATGTGGCAGAGTCAGAGCTGGATGTGGCAGAGTTAAAGATAAGATTTGCACTGGGTCTGAGGAGGGTGGACAGGATTAGGAATATATATATATTAGATGGTCAGCCCAGGTTGGAAGGTTTGGAGACCAAGCCAGAGAGGCAAGATTGTGTTGTTTTGGACATGTGCTGAGGAGGGATGCAGAGTATATTTGGAAAAATAAGATGCTAAGTATGAAGCTGCCAGGTAGCAGGAAAAGAGGAAGGCCTAAGATAAGGTTTATGGATGTGGTGAGAGAGAGGACATGCAGGTGGTTGGTGTGACAGAGCAAGATGCAGAGGACAGGAAGAAATGGAAACAGATGATCCGCTGTGGCGACCCCTAATGGGAGCAGCCGAAAGAAGAAGTTATATCTTCAAAAATCAGGTGTGGCGATGGGAACATCCATTGCAAACTGCTACGCTAACCTAGTCCTTAATCAATGGGAAAAGGAGACAATATTTAATGACCATGGAGAATATAATAAGTGTATTCCCTTTTATGCCCAATTTGTGGATGATGTATTTTTAATTTGAGAAGACAATGAACAAGGTTTAAATTGTTTTGTTGAGTTTTTGAAACACATACACTGACTTTCTGAGGTTCAAAATGACTTATTTAAACAGTCTTTTAGAATTTTTGGATGTGGAAATATGTAGACGTAACTGGTTTAAGCATGAGTCTATATAGGAAGCCAGCCTATATTAATCATTATACACATAAGACTAGTATGCAACCGCCACATGTTTTTAAGGGTACTGTTAAAAGTCAGATATTCAGGGTGAGCAGACTAAGTACCGATTATTTGAAATGTAAAGAACAAATGATGGAGCATGCCAAGGAGTTTGTGGATAGAGATTACCAAGAAAAAAGGGTTAATGAATAACTGATGATATATTTTCAAAAAGGGATGATATAGTGAAGCCATACTTCGGCAATAGGCCAGTAAACTCAGGTGATGTGGGAAAAATAATGCAAGAAATGGAGTTAGATATGTAACTACTTATAGTAATAGAACAGCTGATGCCATAAATATTATAGGTAGGTACTGGCATATCTTAAAATCAGTACGCAACTTGGAACACATAATTTCAGATACTCCTAGAGTTGCATATAGGAACTGTAGAAATTTGAAACAATTACTTTGTTACAAGGAAACTAAAATGAACAAACATCAGATTTGAAGCATGGTAAATTCCCATGCCATAATTGCAGTTGCTGTAAGCATTTTTATATGACTGATAATATTTTATACATCCAGTAACATCTAATAAATGTGTTTAATTGTTCTGCTACTTGTACTGCTATAACATATTTGGTAACCTGCGCAAAATGTACACGGTTTTATGTAGGGAAATGTAGTCTGACGTTAAAAGATCGTAAAATTGAACATCGGTCTGAGATCCGTTGAGAAATTCAAACAAATGCACTAGCTAGACATCTGTTAGATAATGGCATGAGCCATGACTTTAAATTTAGGGTCTTTGACAAAGTGTGTAAGAACAGTAGAGAGGGTAATATAATTAATATGTTAGATATGAAGGAATATGAGTGGATATTAAGGCTGTATGCAGATAATTATATGGGTAAAATCAGCATAAAACCTGTTTTATTAAGGAAATCAATGCAGTTTAAAGAGTTTTTGTGTTTAGGTTTCTTTTAGTATAATGTTGAGATGCCTTTTAAGTAAGATGTTTAATTATGTTGCTTAATTGTTAACTTGTTATTGGTGGGTTGTATCTTTATGCTGTTATAAAAATTGAGAATGGTTTCATTATTATATGCACTGAAGAAGGGTTTTACCCAAAAGCTCTGTTACTGATTTTATTAAATTTTTATTGTTTTTATGTTCCTGACGTGAGTTGTTTGTTTTATGGTAAGATTTTACACAACTGTTCTTTCCCAGATATTTTCATGTCTAGTATAGTTCAAAGTAAGAAGAAACAGAAGGTGATTGTCTGTCATGTGGTAAAGTTTATCACCAAGTGTAGGGCTGATGTAGTTTTCTTAGCTAACAAGAAATTTACAGTCAGCTAATCTCAGAAGCTGTGTTCCTATTCAGAATGACTGTGGGGCTGCTTTCTCTACAGATCCTTCTAATGCTGTAGGTTTAGATGAAGACAGTAGTGAACACCCTGAGTCCATTCAGTCTGATTCTTTGGGTGGCGAACAGATTCAAAAACTCAAGCAAGTGTTCATCTTTCCACAGATGCTAGCTAGGTTTAGAAATATATTTGACTGGAAGCAGTCTGGAGTTGCACCAGAGATTAGCAGAATTTATGGCTGTATTGAGGATGAGATTCCAAATTTGTTTGGCTATTTCTCCTCTGTAACTGGCCTTAGAAGAAGTCTATAGAACTGTATGTGTCTCTAGAACTGTATGTAAAACCCATTTGGCTAGTGGAGGAAGTACAAGGTGTACTTTGATCTTGCAGCTCTCTGCTCCTTTGCCAGCTGACTCAGCTACCAACTCTGACACGAGAACCTTGGCTGCTTCTGACTAAACACTGCCAGATAAAATTGGCAAGCTGTTAGAATCTCAAAGAAAAAAAGTTGTCTCAGCATAGTAATTTGGTCCTTAGAATTTGAAATTGTCAAGATTTCATGTGGAAATTTATTTTTCGGTGTGGTTGCAGCCTAAATGCCTTTGTTTTATTTTAGCCTGATCAACTGAAGTGTTATATTGGGAGATGTAAATATTGACTGGGGAAAAATCATTAACCCTAATCCCACGATAACAATCAGCCTATTCAACTTGACTCAACTTACTAACTCCATTACTAGACCTAACAAAACTAATCCCCCTGGCACCATACTTGACTGGATCCTAGTATCTCATCCAAACAAAGTTATAAAATCTGGTGTCACTCCTGACCCATTAGGAGACCACCTCCCTGCCTTCTCCATTCGAGCTACTCTCACCTCCCCACACTCTCACCACTACATTCATACTCGTAACCTATCTAACTTTAACCCTACTTCTTTCTCTGACTCTCTTAAGCTAACTAACTGGAACACCCTAAAAACACTACCATTAGATGAAGCCGTTGACTATTTCAATTCAACATTCATAATTGTCCTTAACTCCCTAGCTCCTATAAGAACAAAAAGAGTTAAAACAAAAACCACCCCTTGGCTCACCAATGATACAAAAAAGATTATTCTACAAAGTGATAAAACCTTTTAAAGCCTACCTTAAACACAATCAGCCTGAAATCTTCCTTAAGTATAAGCAGTTGAGAAACCTTGCCAAAAACAAGTAATTAGAGATAAAAAGTCTTACTACATCAAACTACAAGAAAACCATGCAAGAAATCCCAAACAATTCTGGGAATTCTATTAATTCCCTCCTTAGGCCAGGTACAAAAATCAACCCCTGTCCTGATACCAGCAAATCTGACCTTGCAATTGCCTCCCTATTCAAGTCCTTCTTCACCTCTTCCATCGCAGAGCTAACCAAGACTTTCACCAACAATAACCCTCCTCCCCTCCCTGCTTAATCTTCCATCCCCCCCCCCTTTCAAACTCAAACCTGTATCCACCGACCTAATAAAGAAACTTCTCTATAAACTAAAGCCTTGCACCAATGCCCCTGACAGCATTCCATCCTCCTTCCTAAAAATAGCTTCTGACGCTATTGCTCTACCTATCAGCATTCTAATTAATAGGTCTTTACTTGAATCCTATGTACCTAAACTATGGCACACTGCTTTCATTCTTCCTCTCTACAAGGGTGGCAAAAATTGTAATGTCTCCAATTTCCGCCCCATAGCCATCCTCTCCCCTATCTCCAAAATACTTGAAAAATGCATCCACCTGCAGCTCTTGCCATTCCTTACCAAACACCAACTACTCTCTCCTACCCAACACGGCTTCCGCCCAGGACACGGTACTAACATCACCCTTCTCTCCTCCTTGCACTCTGTCAGTTCAGCACGTGACTCCGGTAATATAGTATCCTCTTGACTACTAGACTTATCCAAAGCTTTTGACACCATCTTTCATACCCACCTTCTAAACCACCTCTCTAATCTTAACCTTTGCCCAAAAAACCTCTTTCCTGGATGTTCTTCATCTCACATTGCTGCAGTCCTTACATATGGGTAGTCCGCTGTCCTCGGTCGGCCCGAATACCAAAGTATTAGGCTGACGTCGGTCATGGGCGCTCAGATCTGACATCAGAGCGTCAGGGTATAAAAGCGCATGACCGACGTCATATCCCCAGTCTTTTTTGCCGCATGGTCCGATGCAGAAGCAGCGTTGCAAGTGCCGTTCGGCGTTCTGAAATTTTCGTATTCTGAGTTTCAGACCGAAACCAAGTTGGGCTAAGTACCCCGTTGGGGAATATTTTTGTTTTTTCTTGCCTCAGTTAATTCCGGATGTCAGAAAAAGTGAATAATTGTATTTCTTGTGGGAAACAGATACCGCATAGGGATTATCACTCTCTTAGCATTCCTTGTTTGGGACCGGACCACGACGTAGTCGGGTGTCGGTTTTGTGCTAGGTTTAATAAGCGCACTATAAAAGAAGGTTAGATTGTGCTAGGTTAGTCTTTGGTAAGCGGTGTAATTATAATATGCCATCGGATCCTCCGACGCCCGCTTCCACGAAGCGCAAAGACAAATCCTTGAAACCTAGACAGGTTGATTCATCCGTTTCGGACGCCGGTCCTGCAGAAACTACAGTGGAGCAGGTGGATCCGGCTGAAGTTTCTGTTGAGTCTCAGGGGGAAACTTTGATTTTGCAGGATGTGGCCTCACAGGAGTCAGGTCAAGCTGAAGGGGCCTCTCAGGTTACTGTTCTCCCTTCTATGCCTAAGGTGGTTAGGCCTTCTGCTACTATTTCTAAGGCTTCCTCTAAGGGCAGGTCTGTTTTGCCTTCCTCTGGTGTCCCTCCAGGTACTTCAGGGTCTGTGCCTAAAAAGCACATGCTTAAAATGGCAGAAGATTTGATTACTTTAATTAGAGGTTCTATGCCCCCTCCTGATAAGAGGCCCAGGGTGGAGCCAGAGTTGGAAAGTTTGGATCAGGCCTCAGATGACTCAGACTCTTCTGCTGAAGTTATTCAAGATTTTCCCCCTTATTCGGATTCTGATGCAGAGGATTCCACTCCTTCTGCTTCTCCTCCAGAGGATTTTTCATTTTCCGAAACTCTGCATTCCATGAGGGAGCATTTTAAGTGGGAAGGACAGGATTTCTCTGATTCACGGAAGAGGCTTAGGGAATTCTTGTTTTTACCACAGCATAGACCCTTGGCTATACCTCCTGTTTTGGATGTTGTTCAAGATGTTTTCTCGAGGCTTCCCTTAATCCAGATTCTTTGCCTCCTGCCAGTTAAACCGGACAGGTATTACAGGGTGCCTGAGGCTCATAAATATCTGTATAAGAGTCCTAGGGCGGACCCAGAAACTATTAGTCAGGGGCCTAAGGGTGTCAGAGCTTCTGTTGTAAAGAATCCGGTTCCTCTAGATAAGGAAGCTAGAGCTTTGGATAGATGGGGTAAGAAGGTGTATACCTCTTCTACTTTAGCAATGAGGGCTTTAAATTGCCAGTTTCATATGTTGAAATATCAGAATTTCCTCCTTTCTCAGCTAAAATCTAAAGTGGATGCTTTGGCAGAGGGCATAGAGTGTAAAGAATTGCAGGATTTAGTACATGTCTCTGAACAGGTGGGTAAGCATTCTTTGCAGTGTGGTTTTGATGCTGTACAGGCCTCTTCTAGGGTGGCTGCCACTGGTTCAGTTCTTCGAAGGCACGCCTGGCTTAAGGATCAGAATTTGTCCGGGCATGTTAAAACTAGAATTCTGGATGCCCTTTACAGTCTGAAGTTTTGTTTGGTCCCCTGTGGAGTCGGTTTTGAAGAAAATGGAAGACAAGGCTAAGTCCATGCAGACTGTTAAAGATTTTTTGCAGGTGCAACCTCCAAAGTTTAGTAGAAATTCGCCTACTAAGGGGTGGACCTACCCTTCTTCTGATTCTCAGTCTAGGGGTAGATCTAGACGTGGCAGGGGCAGAGCTCACAGTACATTCAGGCCTAGAACTTGGAGTTCGCCTGCACAATCTGCAGGAGAGGGCAGGGGCCAGTCCTTTTGTAAACAGGCCCAATGACCTGCATTTTCAGCTGCCAGATTCTTATTCCCTGGCAGCTCCTTTGGGAGGAAAGTTAGCAATCTTCAAGCAAAACTGGCTTTTAGTCACCCAGGACAAATGGGTATTGGACATTATAAACCGAGGCTACAAGTTCTATTTCCATACATTGCCTCCTTTCAAAGGCATGCCAGACGTTCCTCCTCGGCAAAGGATAGAGGCTCACAAGCAGATTTCTTTACTTCTTCAAATAGGAGCTATACAGCCAGTTCCTCTGTCAGAAGTGGGACTAGGATTTTATTCTCGCCTGTTTCTAGTACCAAAGAAAGGGAACACGTGGGGTCCAATTTTGGATTTATCTATCCTCAACACTTATCTGGACATTCCAAAGTTCAAAATGCTGACGTTACAACAGCTTTTACCTCTGTTGGGAAAAGATCACTGGATGGTAACTCTGGATCTCAAAGAGGCTTATCTTCATGTTCCTATCAGGCCCAGTTGCAGGAGGTGCCTGCGTTTTCGGGCTGGAAATTTACATTATCAGTTCTCTGCATTGCCCTTTGGCTTATCTACTGCGCCCAGAGTGTTCACAAAGGTTCTGGCTCCAGTGATAGCCTTTTTTCAGGTTAAGAGGAATACAGATTTATCCTTATTTGGACGATTGCCTGATTATCGCACAACACAAAGACGAACTTCTGCATCATCTACAGTATGTGATGGTAGTGTTAAGATGCCTAGGGTATTCTGTGAACGAAACAAAGTCCAGTCTAGTACCCTCTCAGGACATGTGCTTTCTGGGTGTGAGACTGAATACAGCTTCCCAGATGGCCTTTTTGACCCCGGACAAACAAAGAAGCCTTTCTCTTTATTTCCATCAAATGTCTCTACAGTCCAGGCTGACTGCAAGGACAGTCCTTCAAGCCTTGGGGTTCATGGCATCTTGTATTCTGGTGCTTCCCAATGCCAAACTGCATATGAGGAAGCTTCAATGGTATCTCAAAAATGTATGGACACAACACTGCCAAGATCTAGACACGGTCATTCAGATAATACCTTGCATTCAGAAAGAATTTTTGTGGTGGGCTCAGGAATGTCACCTAAACAAGGGACTCTCTGTGACCCGACCAGAGGCGAGTCAGATTCTAACGACAGATGCCTCGGACAAGGCTTGGGAGCACACCTCAATGGAAAATGGGTGCAAGACACGTGGCCTGTCAGACTTCAACATTTGCATATCAACTTGAAGGAGATGTTAGCAGTCCAATTTGCATTGATGGCTTTCAAGGATTTACTTCACCCAGGACAGGTGTTGATTCAAACAGACAACACTACTGTCATGTGGTACATCAACAAGCAAGGGGGAACCCATTCGTACCCTCTTTGCAGGCAAGCGATGATTTTGTGGGAGACTGCTCTCAGTTTACACCTCAATCTTCAGGCAAGGTTTCTACCAGGAGCACAGAACTCCTTAGCGGATGTGTTGAGCAGACAAATTGTGGATCCTCACTTGTGGAAACTGGATCCTCGTGTTTCAAAAGTTGACAGTGTTATGGGGGACTCCAGACATAGATCTGTTCGCTTCTCCACTAAATTACCAGTTGCCAAAGTTTTGCACAAAAATGTTTCATCCCACAGCTTGGAAGGTGGATGCTCTATCATTCGGTTGGAGCAATCTTCATGTCTATGCCTTTCCACCTCTGCCTCTCATTCCCAAGGTACTCCTGAAGGCCAGAATAGACAAGCCATCCATGATTCTGATAGCGCCGGATTGGCCTCGACAGCACTGGTACCCACTACTGAGGAGTTTGGTACCGGAGCCTCCATGGCCTCTGCCTTTGATTCCGCATCTTTTGTCTCAGGAGGGCAATCACTTCCTCAATGTCAAGATTCAGTCTCTGCATCTCACAGCCTGGCATATTCTGCTTTAGACCCTGGAGGGTCTCAGCTTCCACAACAAGTTTTGAATGTTATTTTGGAGGCCAGAAGGCCTAGTACAAGGAAAGTTTACGCTGATAAATGGAGGAGATTTTTTCTTTGGAGCAAAGCGAAGGACTTTTATGTTTCCAAGCCTGATTTAAGTGTTTCTCTTCAATATCTTACTGAGTTATTGGACAAGGGTTTGTCTTTCTCCTCGATAAAGGTTCATGCTGCAGCCATTTCTGCTCACTATGACTGTGACCCTCCTTTATTTTCCCATCCTTTGTTTAAGCAATTTCTTAGAGGGGCAAAGAACATAAGACCCCCACGTAGAGCTCCTACTCCTGCTTGGGATCTCAATTTTGTGTTGGAAAAGCTTACTCTACAACCTTTTGAGCCTGCAGCTACTGCCGAGTTTAAAGTATTTATCATGGAAGACTGCTTTTTTGTTGGCCATTACCTCTGCAAGAAGGGTTTCTGAATTACAGGCCCTTATGGCAGTGGAACCTTTCCTGATTTTTCATAAGGATAGGGTATCTTTGCGTACTAATCCTTCCTTTATGCCTAAAGTGGTTTCTAGTGTGGCCTTGAACCAAACTATTCATTTGCCTACTTTTTATGCAAACCCCCAAAATAAAGGGGAGAAGATTTTGCATACTTTGGATATTCACAGGCAGTTACGTTATTATTTGAGCAGAACCAAGGGGTTCAGGCAATCTCAGCAGTTGTTTGTTTCTTTTGCTTTGGGTTCTCAGGGAAAACCTGTTTCAAAACAAACTATTTCTAAATGGATTGGGTTTTGTATTTCTGTTATTCCCATCATGGTAAGGAGATTCCGGCTGGAATCAGACCTCATTCCACTAGAGCTACTGCCACTTCTACTGCCTTTCTAAGGGGGGTAGCTACAAAAGATATTTTGGAAGCAGCCACTTGGAGTTCAGTACATACTTTTTCCAAGCATTACCACCTTCCTCTTTATTCTAAGTCTAGGGCTAGATTTGCCACTGCAATATTACAGGGCATTTTAGCAGCCCCTAATGCTTTATGATTTTGCCATCCTCCCTTTACCTCTGCTTTGGGATTCTACCCATATGTAAGGACTGCAGCAATGTGAGATGAAGAACATAGTACAGTTTTGTACCTACCATAAATGTAGATGTTCGAAGATCCACATTGCTGCAGTCCAATTTACCCTCCCTCCTTGCCGTCTGTAGTTTGGCATGGTTTTATGGTTTGGGTGATGGTTGTTGTTGGGCATGTTTTTGGGAGGTATCCTGTTTTTGGGCTGTGGCCTTTCTTTTTAGGGCCTTCTGACATCTGGGGCAAGAAAAGACTGAGGATATGACGTCGGTCATGCGCTTTTATACCCTGACGCTCTGATGTCAGATCTGAGCGCCCATGACCGACGTCAGCCTAATACTTTGGTATTTGGGCCGACCGAGGACAGCGGACTACCCATATGTAAGGACTGCATCAATGTGGATCTTCGAACATCTACATTTATGGTAGGTACAAAACTGTACTTTCTCCAGCTACCTTTCAAACGGGTCCCAAGCTGTGAAATGGGGCCAAGCCACCTCTACTTTCCTTCCTACCCCTACTGGAGTACCCCAAGCTTCCATACTCAGCCCGTTACTATTCAATATCTTTATTAATGCCTTCCACAAAGCCATTCCTAACACCAAAATTGTGCAATACGGTGACTATTCCACTTTGATCTGCTGTGCCTCTAACCTAACAGAGCTCCAGGCCCTAACACAAAGTGCCTTCTCTACCACTGAAAACTAGATGCTCCAAAATCATCTCTCTAAATGCAGACAAAACTAAGATCCTCCTTTTCTCTCCCTCTAAATCCTCCTCTCTTGATAAAAACTCATTTCAAATTACCAGCCTTAACAACTCCACTATCAAGGTCGTACCCTCCACCAAACCTTCTTGGTGTTACAGTTGATGACCAACTAAAATTTAATACTCGTATCTAGCTAAACATAAAAAAAACACACATAAAACATGGCTTACTGTATAGAAACATCCACTTCCTCTCTCCTCCCACCTGACTAACTCTTGCCTCTACCTACCTGCTTCCCTCCCTACTGTATGGTGCTCCCCTGCTCAATAATTTATCATCAACACTTACCTCCAAATTGGAACAATGTTGCAACAAAATCTCCAGATTTGCCACAAATGCCAAATCCTCCTCTCGTCACTGCACCTCCCTTCACTCTCTAAACTGGCTTGAACTCCCCAATCAACTTGACTTTCTCCAAATTACCACAGCCCACAAATTATTGTTCCATCCTACTAACTCCCTGCTCTTTCCAATATTCTACAACCTTCTACTCCCTTTAGATCACTTAGATCTTCTCACCAAAACTTGATCACCATACAAAAATCCAAGTGCCCAGCAGGTTAGCTTCTGTTATCCTTTACCCTAGCTAAAAAATGGAATGCCCTGCCCTCCACACTAAGGACATGTACCAACCTTAATAACTTCAAAACCCAACTTCATTCCTACCTCTATCTAAACAGGGAATGCAACTGCACTCTTCAGCGTATACCTCTCAAGCTATCTTCCCCCTTCTCTCCAGGCTAACCTCTTTACCTTCCTAACCTCTTTTAAATATACTTAGCATAGGTAACTAAATAGTAAAATCATGATTTTTGTGCTATAAGCCTGTTTTTTTCCACCTGACCAAAATAGAAATTGTTAGTGTTTATTCTTTTTGTAGCAACCTGTTATTTATAATGCAAACTGTCTTTGAATTTTCATGTAATTAAACTGTTTCCTGTTGGAGCTTTTCTCCCCGGGCCTCCACTGAAAATGGGCCCCCAAGCCCAGTGGACCTCCCCGGTAATCAAGCTGAAATAAAATAAATAAATATGAAACCTGTCTAATATGACTCAGGTTTCAAAACATGCTTTGAGGAGTGTCTTTGAAGATGTAGACCCTATTTCTAGAAATGCAGCTGCTTCTGTTGTAATAAGAATGCTTGCTGGGTTACATAACCAGAGGATTTAAAAAAACGAGCTTTTGAATGCTCCTTAGGATCTGAATTTCTGTTTGGTCCTGCTGCTACCCAGCTTCTCAAACAGTGGGATGATGGAGGTAAATTGCATGGAATATCTAAAATGTTTCATATTCCTAGATTCTCCCTTACCAATGCGTCCAACTTCAATGAACAGAACAAACAAAAATCCCAGCCTAACAAAAGTCAGTGTACCAAGAGGAAATGGCAGTAGGATAGTGGTTCCAAACCAAATAAAAAGTGTTTCTTTCCCAAAAAAATATTTTTCTTCAGCTAAAGAATGACTGTGCCAAGACTCAGGGCAATCTCATCCGTTTGCTCCTTTCACCTTCCCCCAGACTTTAGCTTAGCCCAGCACCCTGGCGTGAAGTAGTCTCAGGCAAGTGGGTGCTGAGAATAATTTATTGAGGATACTCTTCACAGTGGACAAAAAAACATCCTCCTTCCTTCAGGGAAATTCCCTCCACACCTTCCAGAAGTTTGACTTCTAACGTTCTGACTGAAATCACTGTTAACGTATTCCTGACATATGACTTATAACTACTGTTGTCCGGCCAGGGTACCAAAGTGTCACCTTCCCTAGGTCACATGCCTGAAGCTTGACAGCTCATATGCACTGGAGTATAAAGACACACACAAGCATGGATCCTCAGACTGTCTCGTCAGCAGCAGTAACACAGGCTGTGCATCCAGACTGTTGTTTGGTCATTGATACCTTTGCTTTGTTCATTTATCCAGATAATTGCCCCATTGGGGAATCTTCATTTTTATCTTATGATATTATGTTAAAGTTGTAGAGATCAGCTAGGTGGGGTAAAAGTGTGTTAGGCAGATTCCATACAAGGGCTTGCATACTGTGTCTTTTTTGCCTAGACTCAGAACACTATTACAAGTCTTGATGTTCTTCGTGTTTCACTGTTGCAGTCATTACATTTGGGTTATCTGCTTGCAGGTAGTCCTCAGTCGGCCTGATTAACAAAGTCTTGGGTCCTGTGTCGGTTGCTGTCCCTTCTTCCATGATGTCAGGTTATCAGGGGTATAAAACATGCAGCTGACTCCATTACATGTCTTTCTTTCCGTGCGGTGCCTGAAGCAGTTCGCAAGTGCCGGTCGGCCGACTCCTGAAATTTTCATTTTCGAGTTTCAGAACCAAAGTCTTCAAGTAAAGCTAAGTACCCCATTGGGGAAACTTTTTCTTGCTCCTTACCAATGTCAGTAAAAGTTAATAATTGCATTACTTGCAGAAAACAAATACTTCATAAGGATTTTCATTTATACTGTATTCCTTGCCTAGGCCCTGACCACGATGTACCTTGCTGTTGGTTTGTGCTTTATTTAATCAGCGCACTATCCGTTGTCAGTATGTTTTCAGCACTAAATATTTCGGTTCTCGGATTAATTATCCAGAAATGTCGTCGGTTAGCTTTCCTACTACTGGGATTCCAAAAAAAATGCATAGATAAAGACAGAGACAGGCCGCCGAGGTCCAAAACTGCCGACGACGCTTCTCCTAAGCCAATCGCCAGTTTGCCGGTACTCGGGCGCTTTCGCAGCCCCTGATGCACGCTACTTCTGATTTGCAGCCCTCTGTTGAGACCCATTCGAAGTCCGGTATGCCATGAGATGTTTCAACTATGGAACCCGCGGATGTCTCTACCTTGGATGGGTCCGGAGCTGTTGTGCAGGCACCGGCTTCTGAGGGTGTATTCAGGCCTACAGACTTGCATATTAAACCAACATTTCCTTCTTTATTTAGGCCTAAATTTCGATCCATGACTAAAAAAAACGATGCCCAGGCCGCATGCTCAGGCCTCTATGCCTAAAAAACAAATGATAAGAATGGCTGAAGATCTAATAACTCTAATCAGGGGTAGCCAACCCCCGCCCCTCCCCTTCTAAGAGGCCTAGGACTGAAGTTGATTATGAATATTCTAATCAAGATTCTGTTTTTTTTCTGAGTCTTCTGATGATCTGGATTTGCCCTTATCTACTTATGAAGATTCTGATGCAGAGGACTCCATCCCCTCTGCTTCCCCATCCTGAGGATTTTTCTTTTGGGGAAACCTTGCATACTCTAAGGGAGCATTTCTACTGGGAAAGCCAGGATTTTCCTGATTCTAAAAAGAGGATTAGGGATTTCCTTCTCCTACCTCAGCATAGGCCTTTAGCTATTCCTCCTGTACTAGACATTGTTGATTATGCTTTTTCAGAATCTAGTTTGGCCCCTAATTCCCTGCCTCCTGCTCCCAAAAACCTGACAGATACTACATGGTCCCAGAGTCCCACAAGTTCCTTTTTAAAAATCCTATTGCAGATCCAGACTATTTCACAGAGGCCCAAGGGCATTAAGGCTTCTACAGCTAAAAATCCTACCCGTTCTGATGGAGACTCCAGGGCACTGGATAGATGGGGTAAGAAAGTTTACACTTCTGCAACCTTGGCCATTAGGGCTTTAAACTGCCAGTTTCATATGTTAAAGTATCAACAACATGTTATTGAACTGCTTAAACTGAAAATGATGATTCCTGACTGTGTGGAAAATAAAGAATTACAGGATTTAATGCATTCTGCTGAACAAGTTGGAAAACATGCTTTGCAATGTGGTTTTGATTCATTAGAGGCCTCTTGCAGGGCTGCTGTTACTGGGTCTGTGCTCAGAAGGCATGCTTGGCTTAAGGAGCAATCTTTGCCTGATCTTGTTGGATGCTCCTTTAAATCAGGACCACCTGTTTGGCAACAAGGCTATGGAAGTTCTTAAAAAGATGGAAGGTAAAGCTAAATCTATGCAAACTGTTAAAGATTTTTTTACAAGTTCAGCCTCCTAGATTTAGGAGGCACTGGCCCTCTAAGAATTGGTCCTTTCCAGCCCCTTCCAGGTCTTCTCAAGCCAAACCCAGACACAGCAAAAATCCCAGGTTTCAGTCCCAGGGTACACACAGAACTTAAGCAGTGGGGGGCCTCCACTTCCAAATCTGGGACTAATAAGACTCCCCCCTACATTAAACTGTTTAAAATTTCCAAGCACTTAGCCATCCTTACTTTGAGGGGAAGGATTGCTCTTCATGCAAAGAATTGGGAACTCATTACCCAGGACAAATGGGTTTTAAATATAGTGTCCCAGGGATAGAGATTTCACTTCCACATGTTGCCAACACCAAGCTGGTGGCCGGACCTACCCCCAAATCAGTGGGCAGAGGCCCAAAAACAAGTATTTTCTCTCAAGAATGGGGGCTATTCAACTGGTACCAGAAGAGGAAAAGGGACAAGGTTTCTACTAGAGACTTTTCCTGGTACCCAGAAAAGACAGTTCATGGCCTCCTATCCTGGACCTGTCTTCTCTAACCACCTTTTTGGAGATTCCAAAATTCAAGATGCTGACTCTTCACCAATTACTTCCTATGCTAGACAAAGATGCCTGGTTGGCAACACTAGATTTAAAAGAAGCATACCTGCACATCCCAATCAGGGCATCTTGCAGAAGATACCTACGCTTCAAAGCAGGCTACACGCCCTATCAGTTCTCTGCACTGCCCTTTGGCTTACCTACTGCGCCCAGGGTATTCACAAAGTGCCTAGCTCCAGTTATTGCATTTTGCAGGCAAAGAAGTATTCAAATATAGCTATACCTGGACGATTGCCAAATTCAGGCAGAAAGCCAGGACATACTTTTGAATCATCTAGCCTTTGTACAAAGGGTTCTAACTTGTCTTGGGTACACCATAAACGAAAAGAAATCACACCATGTACCCTGTCAACAAATTATATTCCTAGGAGCAAGCTTGAATACAACCTTCCAGATGGCTTACCTCACGCCAGAGAAACAAATCTATTTGACAACCTACTTCAAACAAGTGGCCACAAAAACCCTGCTATCTGCATGAAAAATTTTATTTTTTATTTATTTTACATTTGTTAACCGGGCTAGTCTAACTGGATATATTTCCATTTTCAGTAGAGGCCCGGGGAGAAAAGCTCCACATAGAGATAAACACAGTTACATAGTATATAAAAAATGAGCTGAGGTAAAAAGGAGAAAGGAGGTGGGGATAGACAAATATACAGGAAAACATCATAGGATTCAATATTCACATAACATCATAGGATTCATCATTCACACTCAAAAAAAAAATAAAAAATGGAAACTCATTTCACATTATTTTATAGGAAGGTTATAAAAAGAGAGTAAAAGAGAAAAGAGAAATATTCAAAATGAAAAGAGTGAGTAGATCAGAAAAAAATTATACTTTCTGTAAAAAGAAATGCACCTAAAGGAGGAGAAGGATATTAGAGAGCTAGCACTTATAAAGTGATGGTAGTAAAGCTTGGACAAGAAAAGAAGGAAGAAGGAGAGAGAGAGGGAGGAGTAGAGGGGATTATTGGGAGATCTAGTCGGGGTTACAGCAGGGACATAACCATTGATTTTTAAGGTAAGTTCTGAGTTTTTGTTTGAACAGAACAGGAGTTGGAATAGAAGTAAGTTCGGTAGGAAGTTGATTCCAGTGTTTACCAATGGCGTTAGAGAAAAGGGAGTCACCAGCAAGGTTGTTGGATTTAGTTAAAGTTACTAGTAGTTTACTGGAGGAACGAAGTGAGTTTAGGTTAGAGTAGGGGGTCAAAAGTTTGGAAAGTGCAGGAGTGTTATTAGGTTGATAGAAAGCTCTTTGGACAAAGGAAAGTTGGGAAAGAAGCAACATATTTTCTAATTCTAGCCAGTGAAGTTGCTGAAGGTTCAGACAGTGGTGAGTTCTAAATTGATTGCCAGTCACAAATCTAGCAATACTATTATATGTGTTAGCCAGTTTAGAGAGATTGTTTTTCTTCAGGTTAGTGTAAATTGGTGAGGCATAGAGAAGAGTTGAAATAAGGTGAGAGTGGGCAAGAGTAGCTTTGGCTGCCAGGGTTAAGAATGTTCTAATTCTGTAGAGGGAGCCCAGTTTTCTGTTTACAGTTTTAATGGTATTATTGATGTGACAATCATAGGTAAGGTTGTTGTCAATCATGACACCTAGCAGTTTGGTAGTGGAGTCAGCTGATATGAGGGTGCCATTAATAGATGAGATAGAGAAATCTAAAGTGGGGGACCTAGTAGTAGGTTTAAAGAGGAGGAGTTTTGTTTTTTTAGCATTTAAAAGTAGGCAGCGTTTTAAGAACCATGCTTCTACTGTGTGGAATACATTTTGAGTAATAGTTTGGAGCTCTGGAATGTTTTTAGCTGAGCAAATAAGAGTGGAGTCATCAGCATATTGTATGCATGTAGCTTGGGGAATAGCTGCTTGTAGGTCATTTATAAAAAGGGAGAATAGGAGAAGGTCCAAGAATAGAGCCTTGTGGGACACCAAGAGAAATTGGGAGGAGAGAGGAGAGTTTGTTATCCCAGAGGACTGCCTGTTTCCTGTTAGTGAGATAGGAAGTAAACCAAAGGATAGCCTTTGGTTCTAAAGCAAGAGATTCTAGGATTTTTATGAGGAGGGGGTGGTTAACCATGTCAAAGGCTTTTGACAGGTCAATAAAGAGTGCAGAAGAAAGAATATTATTATTGCGGTTTGTGTTTATGAAGTCAGTAAAGGAAAGAAGAGCAGTGGTAGTACTATGAAAAGGCCTAAAGCTGTGTTGACAGGGAGTTAGAATGTTATTTTTAGTTAAGTAATTCATTAGTTGGTAGTGAACACATTTTTCCATGATTTTTGCTAGGGGAGACAAGAGTGCTATAGGCCTGTAATTAGAGTATTCATTGGAGTTACCTCTTTTATGTAGGGGTATAATGTGTGAGATTTTCCAGATGTCAGGTATGGTACCTTCATTAATAGTTCTATTAATAAGGATGGATATGGGATAGGCTATAACCTTAGCTGCTTTTTGGAGGAATTCAGATGGAAGTTGGTCAGCCGGTGGGGTACATGGTTTAAGTTTTTGGATGCATTTTTGGATGAAGGTGGTGGAGATAGGTTGTAAAGTGAAAGTTGGTTGAATAGAAGCTGCTTGAGCAGGGATGCTAGAATTGTCAAAGGAAAGGTGAGAGGCCAGAGAATTGATAGTATTAGTAAAGAAGGAGTTGAAAGCATTGGCAGTTTCATGGGAAGAATTTTTTTCAGATCCAGAGGGAGAGGGAGTGGTAGTTTGTCGGGGGGGAAGAAGTCTATTCAAGGTTGACCAGAATTTTTGGGGATTATTATGATTAACTTGTTGGAGGTTACTATAGTATTTTTTTTTGTCTGAAATAATAGCTTTTTTTAGTACTATTTCTTAAGTGTCTGAAGGTCTGTTGATCAGAGGGAGATTTACTAGTTCTCCATTTTATCCAGGATTTGTTTCTGAGTAACATTTTGTGCCTTGTTTCCTTAGATAGCCAGGGGGCGGGTTTAGTTTTGACTCTGATAGTTCTTTTTGGTGCATGATTATCTAGGATTGATAGGAATGTGGTGTTAAAATATTGAACAGCTTCTTCTAGAGGAAGAATTTTTAGAGGTTTCCAGTTACAGGCATTTAGTTCAGTGTTAAATAGGATGGGGTTAAAATTTTTATTACTACGAGAGGTTCTGATGGTAGGGGCATTAGTAGCAATATTCTTCATCGCTAATGTCATCTGGCAAAGTGCCGGTTTGATATTGTAGCTGTGGTTTATTAACAAGAATCCAGTCTAGTATACTTTCTTTGTTGTTAGGTTTATTAATTCTAGTGGAGTTATTTATAGTCTGAGTAAAGCCATGGAGATTAATATGAGAGACTGGGTTATTAGTATTAACTGATGACCAATCAAGGTTGAAGTCTCCAAGTATTACAGTTTCTTGTGGGTAGGTGGATGAAGCCCAGCTAAGGAGATTTTCTATAACTATGGAGTTATTTCCAGGAGGTAGATAAGTACCGATAATATATATGGCTTTATTTGGGTTCAGTTGCAGCTTTGATATAAGGAGTTCAGTTTTGGTGTTCTCCAGGGGAGCATAGGGTACTAAGGATATATTTAGTTCAGTCTTAAATATGAGTGCAACTCCCCACCTTTATGGTATTGCGGTCTTGTCTTATAATGTTGTAACCTGGTGGAATGATTTCTGTATCCCTAGTGAGGGGTTTTAACCAGGTTTCCGTTAAACATAGGATGTCGAAAGAGTGATATTCAAGAAGAGAGTGGAGATGGGTGACTCCATCATGGGTGGCTACTACAAGCCTTGGGGTTTATGGCCTCCTGCATTCTTCTAATTCCATATGCAAGACTGCATATGAGGAAACTACAGTGGTATTTAAAAAGCCTATGGTGTCAACATTCTCAGGATCTACAAACAATGATTCCTATCATACCTTGCCTAGAGTTCCTTAGGTGGGCAGAGGCCTGCCACCAAAACAAGGGACTACCTTTCACACCACCCCCTGCCGCCCAAACCCTAACAGCAGACTCATCAGACTATGCATGGGGGGGCTCACCTGACAGGGATGTGCATTCAGAGCAAATGGAACCCAAGTCAAATGCACCTGCATATCATTCAAAAGAAATGTTAGCTGTACAGAATGCTCTGACAGCCTTCAAGGACCACATTCTTCCAGGACAACTAATGGTAAAGACGGACAACACCACTGTTATGTGGTACATAAATAAGCAGGGGGGTACACATTCGTACCCCCTCTGCAGACTAGCCATGGCATTGTGGAACACAGCCTTGAGCTACTAAGTGCACCTACAAGCTCAATTCCTGCCAGGAAAATTAAATACACTGGTAGACTGGCAGATGGACTAAGCAGAAACCTCATGGACCCACACGAGTGGGAACTGGAACCAAGTATTTTCAGCATGTTGACAAGCAAATGGGGGAGCCCAGATATAGACCTGTTTGTCTCTCCCCAGAACTACCAATTGGACAAATTTTGCACAAGGACTCCCCACAAACAAGCCTGGAAAGTGGATCCTCTGTCCTTCAGCTGGAAAACCCTATCAGTCTATGCCTTCCCCCCTCTACCTCTGCTCTCCAAAGTACTACTAAAGATCAAACAGGACAAATCAAGGATGATTTTGATTGCTCCAGACTGGCCACGCCAACACTGGTACCCCCTCATGCGCAGTGTGTCACGGTTATCCCCATGGCACCTGCCTCAGACTCCTTCCCTGTTGTCTCAGCAGAAGAACCAGATTCTGCACCCTCAGCTTCCAACACCGAACCTTGCAGCCTGGCTAATTACATAATCTCTACTTTACCATCCCTCAGTAAACCTGTGATGGATATCATTTTAGAGGCAAGGAGGCATAGTACTAGAAAATCTTATGCTGAAAAATGGAAAAGATTCTGTGCCTGGAACCAGTCTCTAGGGATGAGCACAGCAGCGCCCAATTTACCTCAGATTTTACAATACTTAACAGAGATGCTTCACAAGGGCCTGTCATTTTCCTCCATTAAAATCCATGCCTCAGCCATTTCATCTCATTATAACACAGAACCTCCCCTCTTCTCTCATCCACTGCTCAAGCAGTTCCTCAGAGTGGCCAAAAATGTGAGACCATCCAGGCGAGCTCTAACCCTAGCCTGGGACCTTAACTTTGTCATGGAGAAACTCACTCTACCTCCTTTCAAGCCAGCTGCTACTGCAGACTTAAAAATTCTTTCTTGGAAAACAGCTTTCCTTTTAGCAATCACTTCAGCTAGAATCTGAATTACAGGACCTTATGGCTTTGGAACCTTTCATCATCTTTCATGCGGACAGGGTGTCCCTCAGAACCAATCCATCCTTCATGCCGAAGGTGGTATCCAGTGTGGTTCTTAATCAGTCCATTAATTTGCCAACCCTCTTTCGCAGTCCACAGAGTAAAGGGGAATGGATACTGCATTCCTTAGATGTGCATTGACAACATAGATTCTACTTGGACAGGACTAAACCTCAAAGGAAATCTGAGCAACTGCTGGTGGCATTTGCTGCAGGGGCAGAGGGGAAGGCTATTTCAAAAACCATTTCTAAATGGATAAGCCATTGCATTAATTTCTGCTATAAGCACCATGGAAAACCTATCCCCCAGGGGATCAGACCTCACTTCACCAGGGCTGCATCTACCTCTGCAGCCTTTCTCAGAGGTGTCCCTATCAAGGACATCCTAGAAGCTGCTATCTGGAGTTCTGCACATACTTTCACCAAGCATTATCATTTGCCATTTTTTTCTAAATCCAGAGCTGGCTTTACCACTGCAGTCCTGCAGGGCCTTATAGCTGGCCCTAATGCTGTCTAAATTCCTCCTCCCAACCACAGCTTTGGGAATCTACCCAAATGTAATGACTGCAGCAGTGAAGCACGAAGAACATAGTACAGTTTTGTACACTTACCATAAATGTAGATGTTCGAGTGTATTCACTGTTACAGTCCTGGTTACCCTCCCTCCAGCCCCCTAACTTCTTTTGGCAATGCCTGTACTTTCCTTTACTATGCTTGAAAGCTTTTTTTGGTGTATTTGCTTTTTTGTTGGAGGTATATCGTTGTACTTTTATATTTAATTGCTTCCCATTAGGGGGGCACCTGACATCTGGGGCAAGAAAATCTGATGTAATAGCATTGGCTGCATGTTTTATACCCCTGGCGACCTGACGTCATGGAAGAAGGGACAGCAACCGACGCTGGACCCAAGACTTTGCTAATCAGGCCGACTGATGGCTACCTGAAAGCAAATAACCCAAATGTAATGACTGCAGCAGTGAATATACTCGAACATCTACATTTATGATCAGTGTACACAACTGTACTTTATATCTGCCAGTCGTGCATTCCAAAAACCCTTAGATGTTCATGTTTCACTGTTGCAGTCATCACACTTTGGTTATCTGCCTGCAGGTAGCCCTCATTCGGACTGAATACCAGAGTCTTGGGATTTCTGCGTTGGATGCTGTCGCCTCTTCCATGACGGGTCATCAGGGGTATAAAACATGCAGCCAATGCCATTACATCAGCTTTTCTTGCCACATGGAAGTCCGAAGCAGTTCTCAAATGCTGGTCGGCCGCTACCTGAAATTTTCGTTTTTCGAGTTTCAGACCTGAAGTCTTCTAAAGTGAAGTACCCCATTGGGGATTCTTTTTGCTTGCTCTAAACGATGTCAGAAAAAGTTAACAATGGTCTTGCCTGTGGAAAGCAAATACCTCAGAGATTTTCATTCTTACTGCGTCATCTGTTTGGGCCCAGACCACAATGTTCCTCACTGCAGATTTTGTGCCTTGTTTAACGAAATGACTTCTGTAAGCTATCTGACTGTCGATCTTCCAAAAAAAGTAAGGATAAAGACAGACAGCATAGGTCCAAAACTGCCGACGACGCTACCATTAAGCTAGTTGCCAGTCCGCCGGTACTCAGTGAGGTGCTTTTGCAGCCCCTGATACCCGCTTCTACAGATTCGCAGGCCTCTACTGTGACCCATTCAGAGTCCAGTATGCTGCGAGATGCTTCTTTGACTATGGAACCTGCGGATGTCTCTACCTTGGATGGGTCCAGAGCCGCTGTGCAGGCACTGGCTTCTGAGGGCGTATTCAGGCGTACCAATTTTCATATTAAACTGACGACTTCATTTCAAGCCAAAAATACTGAATTCCTCAGGCCTAAAGTTCGCACCACGCCTAGGAAGCAGATGACCAAAGCGCATTTTCAGGCAAACATGCCTCAAAAACAAATGATAAGAATGACTGAAGACCTTATTACCTTAATTAGGTGAAGCCAGCCTTCCCCCTCTAAGAGACCTCGAACTGATCAGGAGTCTGATATCTGTGTTCCTTCTGACTACCAGGACATACCCTTATCTACCTGTGAGGATTCTGATGCAAAGGATTCCATTCCCTCTGCTTCCCCTCCAAAAGATTTTTCTTTTGGTTAAACCCTGCATACCCTTAGGGAGTATTTCCGCTTGGAAAGCCAGGACTATTCTCAGTCCAAAAAGAGACTCAGGGAATTTTTAAACCTGCCTCAGCACAGGCCTGTAGCTATCCCTCCTCTTCTGGAGATTGTAGATGATGTTTTCTTGGAATCCAGGCTTACCCCGGATACTTTGCCTTCAGCTCCCAGGAAACCTGACCGGTACTATAGAGTACCTGACACTCACAAATTCCTTTTCAAGAATCCTACTGCGGATCCAGAGACCATTTCCCAAGGACCAAAAAGCATTAAGGCTATTACTGCCAAAAATCCCATCCCTTCTGACCGGGATTCTAGGGCTTTAGACAGATGGGGTAAGAAGGTATACACCTCTGCTACTCTGGCCATTAGGGCTTTAAATTGCCAGTTTCATATGTTAAAGTAGTAGCAGCATATTATGGGACTAATTAAACAGAAAATAATGTTGATTCTGACTGTGCAGAACACAAGGATTTACAAGAGTTAATGCATTCTGCTGACCAAGTTGGTAAACATACTTTGCAGTGCGGTTTTGATGCTTTTGAAGCACCTTGCAGGGCTGCTGTCACTGGGTCTGTACTTAGAAGGCATGCTTGGCTTAAGGAAGAAAACTTGCCAGATCATGTAAAAGCAAAATTACTGGATGCACCCTTAAACCAAGAGTGCCTGTTTGGTAGTAAATCAGAAGAAGTCTTCAAAAGGATGGAGGAAAAAGCTAAATCTATGCAAACTGTTAAAAGATTTCTTACAAGTACAGCCACCTAGATTCAGTAGGCATTGGCCTTCAAAGAACTGGTCTTTTCCAGTCCCATCCAGGCCTTCTCAGTCCAAACCCAGGGGCAGCAGACCACCAAGACTTCAGTCTCAGGTTATGCTCAGATCTAAGCAGTGAGGTGCTCCCACATCCAAAACAGGGAGTATTAAGCCACCCCCTATGGTAGAATTGCACAATGACTGATCTTTTAACTCCTCCAAGCCTTGCTCAACTACTTGCACCTTTAGGAGGAAAACTCGACCTGCATGCAAAAAACTGGGAATACACTACCAAAGACAAATGGGTTTTAAACACTGTTTCCCTAGGATACAGATTCCACTTCCACTCTCTCTCTCCCAACCCCAAGTGGATGGCCAGACCTCCCCCCAAACCAGTGGGTGGAGGCCCAAAAGCAAGTACTTTCTCTACTCTGCATCAAGGCTATTCAACCTGACCCAGCAGAACAAAGGGGACAAGGTTTTTTATTCAAGACTGATGTTCATCGTGCATACAGCTGCAGTAATCACATATGGGGTTCTCTGCCGTCAGGCGGTCCCTCGGTTGGCCGAATTCCAAAGTCTTGGTCCGGCGTCGGTTGTTGTCGCTTTCTTTCCTGACGTCAGTGCGACAGGCGTATATAAGACACAGCCGACGCCATATTCTCCAGTCTTTTTTGCCATGCGGTGCCCGAAGCAGAAGCAGTTCGCAAGTGCTGGTCGGCCAGCTCCTGAATTTACGAAAAATTGGAAACCGAAGTCTTCTTTAAAGCTAAGTACCCCGTTGGGGAAACTTTTCTTGCCTCAGACCGATGTCAGACAAAGTTAACAATTGTATTTCTTGTGGAAAGCAAATACCGCATAAGGATTTCCATTCCCTCTGCATACCTTGTTTAGGCCCAGACCACGACGTCTCGGGCTGTCGCTTTTGTGCTTCTTTCAATAAACGCACTATTAAGTGTCGGGCGGAGTTCGCCCAACATTATTTTGGTAAAGCCTTTGATTATAAAATGTCGTCGGAGACTCCGACTACCGTTTTGTCCAAAAAACGCAAGGACAAGGACCGACACGCGAGGTCCGCGGTCTCCACCGACACCACGCCAAAACTGACTGCACGTGGTCCGGTTCTCAGCGAGACGCCTTTGCAGTCCCTGACTACCGACGACACTTCTTTGGTGGTGTCTTCTGTACCCGAGACCGCAGGTGCCTCGGCCCTTACTCAGACTACAACCACCGAAGCCACTGTGAGTGTTGAGTCTCCTAATGTGGACAGGTCCACTTCCACCCAGGGTGTCTTTAGGCCCTCATCTTCCTTTTCCATTAAGGCCTTTACTAAGTCCAAATCAGCCATGCATCCCAAGAGGCCTGTTGCTCAGGGCCCATCCCCAGGCCCCATGACTAAAAAGCAGATGCTTAAAATGGCTGAGGATTTGATTACCCTTATCAGGGGTTCCCAACTCCCTCCAGACAAGAGACCCAGAGTGGAGGAAAATTCTCCCTCTTCTGAACAGGGCTCCATTTTCTCAGAAAATTCTGATGTAGAGGAGCACTCGTACTCCCCTTATGAAGATTCGGATGCAGCACAGTCCATTCCTTCTGTATCTCCCCCAGAGGATTTCTCTTTTGGGGAAACCTTGCACACCTTGAGGGAGCACTTCCATTGGGAAGGCCAAGACTTTTCTGATTCCAAGAAAAGGCTTAGGGAATTTCTTTTGTTACCTCAACACAGACCGCTGGCTATACCTCCTGTCTTGGACATACTTGATGATGTTTACTCGGAGGCTTGTCTTAGTCCGGATTCCCTGCCTCCTGCTCCAGTCAAACCTGATAGGTACTACAGAGTTCCTAACTCTCACCAATTTCTTTTCAAAAGCCATAATGCTGACCCTGAAACCATTTCTCAAGGCCCCAAGGGAATTAAGGCCTCTACTGCCAAGAATCCACTACCTTCCGAAAGAGAATCTAGATCCTTAGAAAGGTGGGGGGGGGAAGGTATACACTTCGGCCACCCTAGCCATGAGGGCCTTAAATTGTCAGTTCCATATGCTTAAATACCAGCAGTTTCTGTTATCTCAGTTAAGAAATAAAATGTCTCAACCTGAACAACCAGATTTGAAGGAATTGCAGGATATGATGCATAGCGCAGAACAAGTGGGTAAACACACCTTACAATGTGGCTATGATGCCTTAGAGGCCTCAAGTAGAGCTGCTGTTACAGGATCAGTCATTCGTAGACATGCTTGGCTTAGGGAGCAAAGCTTGCCTGATCATGTTAAAGCTAAACTACTAGATGCTCCTTTACAAAAGGATGTGCTATTTGGTACTAATGCTGAGGAGATACTACGTAAAATGGAAGAAAAATCTAAATCTATGCAAACTGTCAAGGCTTTTCTACAGGTACAACCACCTCATTTTAGCAGAAATTGGCCTTCTAAAAACTGGTCCTTTCCAGCCACGGACAAGCCCCAAAGAGGCAGATACAGGCGCACAAGGGGCAGAGGACAATCTCAAGGATCATATAAAGGCAGACAATGGCAAACTCCAGCACCAAGAGGTGGCGAGGACAGTGCACAACAATACAGAAAACAAACCCAATGACTTCCTCCTGTTCATGCCAAGCAAGTCTCAGCTGGCAGCTCCCTTGGGAGGAAAGCTGGCATTATTTACAAGAAATTGGCATATTATCACAACAGACAAATGGATCCTGGACATTATAAACAGAGGCTACAGATTTCATTTTCACACTCTTCCAAAAATGAGAGGCATGCCAAACCTGCCACACAATCAAAGGGCAGAGGCACAAATACAAATTTCAAAACTCATGGACATGAAAGCTATTCAAGAGGTACCTACTCACGAACAAGGTCAAGGTTTTTATTCCAGACTATTCCTGGTACCAAGGAAAGGAACCGACTGGAGACCCATTTTGGACTTATCCATCCTAAATACATTTCTACTCGTACCAAAATTCAAGTTGCTCAAATTACAGCAGCTTCTTCCCATGCTGGGCAAGGGGTTTTGGCTGGTAACATTGGACCTCAAGGAGGCATACCTGCATGTCCCAATCAGACAAAGCTGCAGAAGATACCGCAGATTTCTTGCAGGTTCAATCCACTATCAATTCTCTGCATTGCCGTTTGGCTTATCTACTGCACCCAGAGTATTCACAAAATGCCTGGCATCAGTAATCACCTACTGCAGACTTCAAGGGATACAAATTTACCCTTATTTGGATGACTGCCTGATCCAAGCGGACAGCAAGCACAAACTTCTGGAACATCTGGCTTATGCAATACGGTTACTGAATTCTCTGGGATACACAATCAACAAAGAGAAATCCAGGCTAAACACCATCTCAGAAAATAACTTTCCTGGGTGCAAACTTGGACACAAACACCCAGATGGCCTACCTTACGCCATAAAAACAGGGGCAACTAACTCAGTACTTCAAAATACTAGCAAATTGTACCAGGCTTACTGCAAGGAAAATCCTGCAGGCTCTGGGCTTCATGGCATTTTGCATTCTTTTAATCCCATGTGCAAAGTTGCATATGAGAAAACTTCAATGGTACCTAAAAAACCTATGGTCTCAGCGCAGCCACAATTTGGAAACAATAATACCAATAATTCCATGTTTGCAAAAGGAATTTCTATGGTGGGCCCAAGCATGCCAAACAAACACAGGTCTCCCATTCTGCAAGCCTCAAGCAAATCAAGTCATCACAACAGACGCCTCAGATTACGCCTGGGGGGGCGCACATGACAGACAGGTGCATTCAGGGCAAATGGTCCCAAAAGGAAAAGCACCTTCACATCAACCAAAAAGAAATGCTAGCAGTGATAAATGCAATTACAGCATTCAAGGACCTCCTGCATCCAGGACAATTATTAATAAGAACAGACAACACCACAGTAATGTGGTACATAAACAAACAAAGAGGAACACATTCATACTCCTTGGAAAACACGCTGGCAGACAGTCTAAGCAGAAATATGACAGATCCGCACGAATGGAAGTTGCATCCTCAGGTGTTTACACAGATAATCCAAGCATGGGAAAGGCCAGACATAGATCTCTTTGCCTCCCACAGGAATCATCAATTGGAAAAGTTTTGTTCAAGGACCTTCCATCCAAAGGCCTGGAGAGTGGACGCCCTTTCATTCAGTTGGGCAGCATGGACAGTGTACGCTTTCCCACCTCTGCCTCTTCTGCCCAAGGGGCTCTTGAAAGCAAGAGCAGACAGACCGAAGATGATACTGATTGCTCCAGACTGGCCAAGACAGCACTGGTACCCACTCCTGAGGAGCCTAACACATACTCCTCCCTGGTCCCTACCTCTAATGCCTCTTCTGCTGACTCAGCACAACTACAAATCTCTTCACAGTCAGCTGAAAACACTCAATCTCGCTGCATGGAAAATTCCTTAACACCTCAACAGACCTTACTCTCCAAAGAGGTACAGGATGTCATTTTGGAGGCCAGAAGGCCATCGATTAGAAAGGCTTACTCAGCAAAATGGAAACGGTTTTGCTCTTGGAATGAGAAAAAAGGCCAGGACCCTACAAAACTAAATTTGCCTCAGGTATTACAGTATTTAGCTGAGCTGCTGAACAGTGGCCTCTCATTTTCCTCCATAAAAATCCATGCCTCAGCCATTTCTATAGAATTCAACACGGATCCACCCTTATTCTCTCACCCACTCTTAAGACAGTTCCTCAGAGGGGCTAAGAATATAAGACCACCAAGGAAACAACCAGTCCCAGCCTGGGATCTTAATTATATTCTAGAAAAATTAACATTGCCTCCCTTTGAACCAGCTGCCTCAACAGATTTGCAATATTTGTCCTGGAAAACAGCCTTCCTTCTGGCCATTACCTCAGCTCGTAGGGTTTCGGAACTGCAAGCCCTCATGGCTGTGCAGCCCTTTCTAATTTTCCATCAGGTCAGGGTTTCCCTTCGAACCAACCCATCATTTATGCCTAAAGTGGTATCCAGGGTAGCTTTAAATCAAGCCATACACTTGCCTACCTTTTACCCCAATCCTCAAAACAAAGTGGAAAGGCTGCTGCACTCTTTAGACATCCATAGACAGCTACGTTATTACTTGGACAGAACAAAGCCTTTTAGGAAATCACAACAAATTTTTGTGTCCTATGCTGTAGGAGCTCAAGGGAAGCCAGTGACCAAACAGACAATTTCAAAATGGATAGGCCACTGCATACGGTTTTGTTACTCCTATCATGGGAAATCTGTCCCTACAGGCATCAGATCCCACTCCACCAGGGCCACAGCTACCTCTACAGCCTTCCTCAGAGGAGTTCCTACCAAAGATATTTTGGAGGCAGCCACTTGGAGTTCTGTGCATACCTTCACAAAACACTACCACCTGCCTTTATATTCCAAAACTAGAGCAGGCTTTACCACTGCTGTATTGCAGGGCGTTCTGGCTCATCTCAGTTCCACCTAGTGCCTACCACCCTGTGCGTAGCTTTGGGATTCTACCCATATGTGATTACTACAGCTGTATGCACGATGAACATAGTACAGTTTTGTACCTACCATAAATGTAGATGTTCGAGTGCTAATACAGCTGCAGTACAGGTTTCCCTCCCGCCTTCCCCTCTTGGTAAAGGACTAGTGGCTAACACCTCCTCTTACAACCTAATTTGGGTTATCCTCCTATGGTGTATTTGCTTGCAACTACTGTTTTTTGATTACATTGCATTGCTTGAATATATTTTTATATATAATTTATGTATTGCCTTCCTTCTGGGGGCACCTGACATCTGGGGCAAGAAAAGACTGAAGAATATGGCGTCGGCTGTGTCTTATATACCCCTGTCGCACTGACGTCAGGAAAGAAAGCAACAACAACCGACGCCGGACCAAGACTTTGGAATTCGGCCAACCGAGGGACCGCCTGACGGCAGAGAACCCCATATGTGATTACTGCAGCTGTATTAGCACTCGAACATCTACATTTATGGTAGGTACAAAACTGTACTTTCCTGGTTCCCAGAAAAGAAAACTCCTGGCATCCTATCCTGGATCTGTCTATTCTCAACACCTTTCTGGTGGTTCCAAAATTCAAAATGCCAACTCTCCAACAGCTGCTTCCTATGCTAGCCAAGGATACCTGGCTGGCAACCCTAGACTTAAAGAAGCTTACCTGCACATCCCAGTAAGGGAATCTTGCAGGAAATACCTATGCTTCAGGGCAGGTTCTATGCACTTCCCTTTGGCTTATCTATTGCACCCAAGGTATTCACAAAGTGCCTACCTCCAGCCATTGCATTTTGCAGGCAGAGAAGTATTCAGATTTACCCATACTTGGACGATTGCCCGATTCAGGCAGAAAGTTAGGACTTGCTATTACAGCACCTGGCATTTATAAAGAGACTTCTAACTTAATTGGAGTACACCATCAACGAAAAGAAATCACACCTAGTGCCCTGCCAGCCGATTGTATTCCTGGGAGCAAGCTTGAACGCAACTTCCCAGATGGCATTCCTCACTCCAGCGAAACAAATTTATTTGACAACCTACTTCAGCCTACTGGCCACAAAAACCCAGCTATCTGCCAGGAAAATACTGCAAGCTCTGGGGTTCACGGCCTCTTTCATCCTGTTAATTCCATATGCAAAACTGCATATGAGGAAACTTCAATTGTTTCCAAAAATTCTATGGTGTCAACATTCTCAGGACCTGGAAACTAATTCCTATCATTCCTTGTCTAAGGGCAGAGTTCCTTTGGTGGGCAGGCATGCAACCACCGCAAGGGACTCTCTTTCACTCTACCCCCTGCCGCTCAAACCCTAACAACAGACTGTGTATGGGGAGCTCACATGGCAGGGAAGTGCATTCAAGGCAAATGGAACCCAAAGCTGATGCACCTGCATATCAATCAAAAAGAAATGTTAGCTGTACAGAATGCTCTGACAGCCTTCAAAGAACTTATTCTTCCAGGACAACTATTGGTAAAGACAGACAACACCACAGTTATATGGTACATAAGCAGGGGGGAGCCCATTCCTACCAACTCTGCAGACTAGCCATGGCTCTGTGGAACATAGCCTTGAGCAACCAAGTGCACCTACAAGCTCAATTCCTGCCAGGCAAATTAAATTCGCTGGCAGACAACTTAAGCAGAAATCTCATGGATCCACACAAATGGAAACTGGAACCCAAAATATTCAAGCTTTTGAGGCACAGATGGGGGGCACCAGAGGTGGACCTGTTTGCTTCCCCTCAGAACTATCAGTTGAACAAATACTGCACCAGAACTCCCCACAGTCAAGCTTAGAAAGTGGATGCCCTGTCCTTTACTTAGGAAAGCCTCTATCTATGCCTTTCCCCCTCTGCCTCTCCTCTCAAAGGTTCTAATAAAGATCAAACAGGACAAGCCAAGGACAATCCTGATTGCACCAGACTGGCCACTCCAGTACTGGTACCCTCTTTTGCACAGTTTGACAGCACTACATCCATGGCACCTGCCCCAGACACCTTCCCTGCTGTCCCAGCAGGAGGGCCAGATTCTGTGCCCTCAGCTTCAGACCCTGAACCTTGCAGCCTGGCTAATCCCCTGAGCTCACCTCTAGCAACCCTCACAGGTGCTGGATGTCATTCTTGAGGCAAGGAGACCAAGTACTAGAAAATCCTATTGAGAAAAGTGGAAAAGATACAGTTCCTGGAGCCATTTTCAGGGGATGGGCACAATGGTGCCCAGCTTACCTCATATACTAGATTACTTAACAGAAATGCTCCACAAGGGCCTATCCTTCTCTTCCATTAGGATTCATTCCTCAGCCATCTCAGCTCATTATAATACTGAGCCACCCCTCTTCTCTCATCCTCTGGTAAAGCAGTTCCTTAGAGGGGCCAAAAATTTAAGACCTCCCAGGAGAGTCCCACTCCAGCCTGGGACCTTAACTTTGTATTGTAAAAACTTACTCTCCCCCCCCCCTTCGAACCAGCTGCTACAGCCGAGTTAAAATTCCTCTCTTGGAAAACAGCTTTACTTCTAGTCATTACTTCAGCTAGAAGAGTTTCTGAACTGCAGGCCCCTGTGACAGTGGAACCATTCATTGTTCTCCATGCGGACAGGGTTTCCCTCAGGACTAACCCATCTTTTATGCCCAAGGTGGTGTCTAGTGTAGTTTTAAACCAGTTTATTCATTTGCCAACTTTTTTCACTAATCCTCAGAATAAAGGGGAAATGATACTGCATTCTCTGGACATGCACAGGCAGCTTAGATTCTATTAGGACAGGACTAAGCCTCTCAGAAAACATGACCAGCTGCTAGTTAGCTTTGCTGCAGGGGCAGAAGGGAAGGCCATTTCAAAGCAAACTATTTCCAAATGGATAGCACACTGCATCCATTTCTGCTACAAGCACCATGGAAAACTTACCCCACAGGGGATAAGAACACATTACACTAGGGCTATATCTACCTCTACTGCATTTCTCAGAGGAGTCCCTACCAGGGACATCCAGGAAGCTGCAACCTAGAGCTCTGTACACACTTTCACCAAGCACCATCACTTGCCTATTTTTTCTAAATCCAGAACTGAATTTGCCACAGCAGTCTTAGAGGGCCTGATTCCTAGCCCTAATGCTTCTTAATCTACCTCCACCCTTCCTTAGCTATGGGAATCGACGCAAATGTAATGACTGCAGCGGTGAAACACGAAGAACATAATATGGTTGTGTACATTTACCATAAATGTAGATGTTAGAGTATATTCACTATTGCAGTTCTGGTTACCCTCCCTCCAGCCCCCTGATTGTCTTTGCTTTCACCTATCCTTTTTGGTTTGTCATGTCTTATACTATGTATATTTGCTTTTTGCTGGGGGTGTTCCACACCATATAATTGTATGTATTCATGTATGACTTACAGACTTATACTAGTCTAACTGCCTTTGTAGGCCATTTTGAGTCTAGCCAATTAGCCCAAATGAGAATCACACCTTGCATCTTCTGTCTGTAAGGTAAACTGGCGTAATCGACAGGATATGAACCTGTGCAGGGACACACCAATGGATTTCAAATTGCTTCCCATTGTGGGGGCACCTGACATCTGGAGCAAGAAAAACTGATGTAATGGTGTCGGCTGCATGTTTTATACCCCTGACGTCATGGAAGAAGTGGCAGCATCTGATGCAGAAATCCGAAGACTCTGGTATTCAGGCCGGTTGAGGGCTACTTGCAGGCAAATAACCCAAATGTGATAACTGCAACAGTGAATACACTCGAACATCTACATTTATGGTAAGTGTACACAACTGTACTTTCTTCTGACTCCCATTATTCAATACCTCTTGAGTGAGGATACCATTGAGCAAGTTTCAGAAGATTTCATGTGAAAAAGGTTTTATTCCAGGGTTTTTCTAGTCCCAAGAAAAGAAGGGCAGTGGAGACCCATCCTAGATGTGTCTATGTTGAACACTTACTTAAAGGTGCTATCTTTCAAAATGCTCTCTCATCAGACTCTCACCCTCCCACAGGCTTTTAGTGTCATTGGATCTGAAGGATGCCTACTTATACATTCTCATTCATCCTTCTTGCATTAGATTCCCAGGTTTTTTTCTGGCTCTTCACATTTTTAGTTTAGTGCTCTGTGTTTTGGTCTTTCAACAGCCCCAAGAGTGTTGACAATGTGCCTAGCACCTGCAGTAGCTTTCTGTTGCACTCAAGGAATACAGATTTTCTCCTATTTGGAAGACCTTATGATCCAGGCTGTTCACCCCTGGAATTTGTCTACTGCATTTTCAGTTCACCCTCCATCTTCTGACAAATTTGGGTTTTACTATAAACTAGAAAAAAAAACACACAGGAGAAGGTTCTCAGTCTGTCCAGATACTTCTAAGGCCTCTCCTCTGCAATCCATTGCTCTACAAGGGAGATGCTAAGGACTTCGAGATTCATGGCATCCACCATTCCTGTGTGCTACCTGGCCAGACTCCATGAGGAAAATTGAATGATATCGGAAATCTGTGTGATCCTGGCAGTGCCAACCCTTGGGCACCCTGATTACCCTCCTCCCCTTGTCTCAAGAAGTTTATTTGGTGGAAGGAACAGATCATCCTCCACCCAGGATTGCTTTTCACAACTCCTCTTCAACAGGTTCACATGGATGCCTCTGACAAGACATGGGTGGCATGGACAGGATCACATAGAGTGCAGGGGTAGTGGCATCCTCAGTTCCTGAAAGAACACGTCATCCTTAAAGAAATGAATGCTGTTCTGTAAGCTTGTCATATTTTTGCCCACCTTTAGAAACAAGGACCAATCCAAGTGTACACAGGTAACACCCCAGTCACTTGATACATAAACAGAGAGCCACCAGGTCTTAACAACTGTGCAGCTCAGCTCAGGAGGCATGGAATTTGGTAGCATCAGTGAACATCACACTCACAGCCCAAATACACCCCCTGTCAGGACAGAGTGCTAGCAGACTGCATAAGTCAATCCGTGAAGGATCCCCCCACTTGAGTGGACTTTGAACAGAGATGTATTCAACAACATCCCACATCATTGTGGCACTCTTTGAATAGGCCTGTTTGCTTCACCAAGCGACCGTCAGCTCACCAAGTTACTCACCAGGGACCCTCGTCCCACAGCCTGGAGAGAGCAGATGCCTTCTCTTTCCAGTTGACAGGGAAATCCTCTATTCCTTCCCTCCTCTTCCAGTAATTCACTTCAAGACACTGGCTCCATTTTGGCCCAGGCAACATTGTTTCCTCCCACTATTTACCTGGCAAAGGGAAGTTACATGAGAATACCTCTACAGCCAGACCTGATAATTCAGCAAAAGTGATTGCTGGTCCACCTAGATCTTCCATCTCTTAACTTGACATTATGGATGATAGGATTTCAATCTCTCAGACTTCTCTTCTCTGAAGAGTTTATACAAGTCGTATAAGAGGATAGCAGATCCACCACTAGAAAAACTTACACTCCAAAGTGGAAAAGGGTTTTCTTCTGATGCTGCAAACATAGTCAGGATCCAGTCTTAGCACAGGCCCCTGTAGTACTGCAGTACCTCTGAGAACTTCTTCAGCCAGGCTTATCCTACTCTTCCATAAAAGCTTATTTTATTATTTATGTTACATTTGGTGACCAGGATAGTCCAACTGGGTACATGTCCATTTTCAGCGGAGGCCTGGGGAGAAAAGCTCCAATTACACAGATAAACATCACACATACGAGCCAAGTATATTTACGAAAGAAGTAAAGTGTGGCCCTCAAGAGGGACTCACAAGACTGACAGAGTCATAGAATACAAAACAAGTAGGTTACGACAAACAGTTATTATTTACAAAGTATGTAAAGTGTGGCCCTCATGAAGGAATTCACAAGATTCACAGTGTAACGTAATATACAAAACAAGAAAGTTACATCAACCTTTTGTGAGCAAGAAATGAATGTAGTACTGTTTAAATAAGGTAGTAGATATGGAGATTAATCAGGCTTGGTACAGGGACAGAGCCAGTGGATTTTAAAATACTGTTTGAGGCCTTTTTTAAAGAGACTTAGAGAAGGTTCAAGGGTAAGGTTAGCTGGAAGTGAATTCCAAGTTCTGCCAACAAAGTTGTCAGACAAGGAGTCACCAGCTGAGTTATTAGCTTTGTGTGTTTTGACTAACAGCTTGTTGGATGAGCATAGCAGCCTGGAGTTACTATATGGTCTTATGATATTTTTAAGAGCGGGGTATTTTTGGGTTGGTTAAGAATATTGTTCATTACTATTAGCTGATTGAACTGAAGTAAGCTTGGTAATTTTAGCCACCCTAGGAGATTGAGGTTTTGACAGTGATGTGTCCTATATGTGGACCCAGTGGCGAATCTGGCAATATGGTTGTGAGAGAGCTTGCTAAGTTCTGATTTGTTCAGGTTGGAGAGTATAGGGGAAACATATAGAAGGGTAGAGAGTAGATGAGAGTGGGCGATTGCTGCCCTAGCTAATGAGGTTAGAAAAGGTTTATTTCTATATAATGAGCCAAGTTTCTTATTAATGGTTTTGACAGTTTTATTGACATGCAAATCGAATTTGAGATTATTATTTACTATTACCCCTAAGAGCTTAGTATGGCCATCCGGGGAAATAGAGGTACCATTGTTCAATGTCATAGAAAAGAAAAGTGGGGTGGACCTACTAGTGAGGATAAAGAGTAGCAGTTTAGTTTTGTTAGGATTCAACAGAAGACTGTGATTAGAGAGCCAATTTTCAACTATGTTAAATGTATTCTGGGTTAAGGTTTGCAGGGCTGACGGGGAGGAGGCTGTGCATATCAGGGTGGAATCATCTGCATATTGGATGCAGATTGCTTCTGAGATGGCAGTGTGAAGGTTGTTGATGAAGATGGAAAAGAGTAGAGGGCCTAAAATAGAGCCCTGAGGAACTCCAAGGGTGAGTGGTAACGGTGGACAGTTTGCCCTGCCATAATACAGCCTGTTGTCTAGCACCCAAGTAGGATAGGAACCACTGTATAGTATGGTTGTCCAGGGAAATAGATTTCAGAGAGTGGATGAGTAAATGGTGGTTGACCATATCAAACGCCTTTGCGAGGTCTAGAAAGAGGGCTGAGGTTAGCATATTATTATTCCTGTTTTGATATATGACATTGGTGAAGGAAAGGAGGGCGAGGTGGTGCTGTGATGTGGCCTAAAGCTTTGCTGAGAGACGGCCAGCAGATTGTTTTGAAGGAGATGGTACATAATATGCTTATGGACGCACTTCTGTATTATTTTGGCTAGTGGTGAAAGAATGGCAATGGGTCTGTAATTGGACAGTTCTGTGGAACTTCCACCTTTGTGGAGTGGGATAACATGGTATATTTTGGAGGGGATAGCACCATCCGTTAAGTTCCTGTTAATCAGGATAGAGATAGGGTATGCTATGGCATCTGCAGCTTTTTGTAAGAACTCTGCAGGAAGAAGGTCAGCAGATAGGGTGGTTGGTTTCAGTATTTTGATTAGGGATCTGATAAGGGTGGTACAGACAGGTTGGAAGTTAAAGGGGCGAAGAGTAGCGGGTGTGTTAGCGGTGGAGTTAGTGTGTGGGAGTGAGTTGGTTAGTGAGAGACTGGATTGTTTCAGTGAAAAAATTATTAAAGGCACTAGTAGTACTCTGTGGGGATTTATGCGTGAAGTTTGATGGGGTTGGAGTGGTAGATTGTCCTGGATGAACAAGTCAATTTATACCTGCCCAGAACTTTTGGGGATTGTTTTGGTGTTTTTGTTGGAGGTTATGGTAGTAGCTTTTTTTTTGTCTAGCAGAATGGATTTTTTTGTATCATTCCTAAGCTGGCGGTATTTCAGTTGGTCAAGAGGGGCTTTAGTTGCTCGCCAGTTTGCTCAGGCTGTATTTCTAAGTTTGATTTGTTTTCCTTTTTCCTTTGTGAGCCATGGTGCTGTATTGGATTTAGTTTTAATAGTACATGCAAGGACATGAGAGTCGAGGATGGTCAGGAATTTAGTATTAAAGTATGCTACTGCCTCTTCTAGTGGTATATGTTTTAGGAACGACCAGTTGAATGACTTAAGTTCATTTTGGAAATTAACAGGGTTGAAGTTCTTAGTATTTCTCATTGTTTTGTATGTAGTCTGATGGGAGCTTGTCTTCTATCAATGTCTGCTTCTCTCATAACCCACCACTTATGACTTGGCCAGAGGTCAAGCTTTTACTCAAGGGAGCGGCATCTAAACCACCCAAAGAAACCCAGCTGTCCCCCTTGGGATCTTAATTTTGTGTTGGAAAAGCTTACTGTGCCTCCCTCTGAACCAGATTCTTCCACGTCTTTAAAATTCTTTATTTCGAAAAATCATTCTTCTCTTAGCCCCTACCTCCACTAGAAGGGTTTCTAAGCTACAAGTTAAAACCATTCCCACTTTTATTTATTAAGGTATGTATTTATTTACAAAGACAGGATGACTCACAAGGCTAACCCATCCTTCATGCCTAAGGTAGTGAATGAGCTGTCTCTTAATCAGGCTGTTCACCTTCCCACCTTCTTTCCCAATTTCCAAAACAGGAGGAAAAGGATATTACATTCTCTAGACATACACAATGAACTCAGATTTTACATGGACAAAACTAAATCATTCAGAAAGACCAACTAGCTCTTTCTATCTTTTATGTCCCCTACGTTGGGACAGCCAGTCTCCAAACAAACAACTGCAGCCTGGATTTCAAAGGCTTTCTCTTTCTGCTCCTCACGCTACAGTAAGACCTTGCCTTCATGCTCTAAAGTACATTCAACTAAGGCAGTCATTTACTTAGGGGTTTAACCACAAAGGAATAAAACCCTAGGTTTATCTTGGAGGTGGACACTTGGTCCTGTGTACTCACCTTTACTAAACACTACAGAGTTGATGCTTTCTCCAGGTCCAGAGCAGTCTTTACTATGCCAGTCCTGTCTAGGCTGCTGGACAACTCTTCTTGGCAGTAATCAACCATCATTCCTTCCTCCTTCAGCTCTGGGAATCCCCCATGTGTCAGGAATACTGCAATAGTGATTTCAGTCAGGGCATAGTACCGTTGTATAAGAATGTACCATAACAGTAGATGTCCTACTGAGCACTGTTGCGTGTTCCATCCCCTCTTCTCTCACTCCTATCTTCAGTGACTTTTCCCCCTTTTCTCACATGGGTATGTGGGAGTTCTCCTACCATTTCAAGCTAAATTCCTTCTAGCTGACCAGTCTCCTCTCTCAGTAGTCTTCAAGCTGCTGGCTTTTTAAATAATCTGAGGATCCACTGTTCTCCTTACGTCTTTATACCTTTGTACATGGAAGTTGTCATGCATGAGATGTAGGACCTAGGGAAGGTAAAGCTTTAGTACCCTGGATGTCTATCATCAGTGACAACCCATATGTCAGGAATACTGCAGTAGTAATCATTAAGACAGCTGCTGCTATGGTAAGATCTTACACAGTTGTACTTTCTGTCCAGTACTGAAGGAGGCAAGAAAACCTGCAACTAAAAAATCCTCTGTTTACCAGTGGAAGAAGAGGATTTCTAGGGGGTGCCTAATCAATATCGGAGAGCCTGGTATGGCGTTTACTCCACTGGTTTTGAAATATTTGTGCGAGCTACTTAATGATGGCTTATCTTGCACATCTATCAAGGTCCATTTTGTAGATATCTCAGCTTGCCTGTCCATGGACACCCTTTTCATCTCTTTGTGGTCAAACCGTTTATGAAAGTAGTGTTGCACTTGAGACCCCCCCCCCCCTTCTGAAACCGAATTGCTTCTCTTTGGGATGTCATCTTTGTTTTTGAAAAACTGACCTCATCTCCTTTTGAAATCTTCACTTGGAAAACTGCTCTACTTATTGCACTGACATCTGCAAGCTGTCATGGTGCACTAACATCTGCAAGCTGTCATGGTGGTCCAACCTTATCTGATTTTCCACAATGCAAGGGTTGTTCTACACACTAATCCTTCCTTTATGCCAAAAGTTGTTTTTGAATTTACCCTGAATCAAGCCATCCTTGTCTCAGTTTTCTTTCTGGAAGCTAAAAACAAGGGAAAGAAGATTTGGCATTCCTTCGATGTGCACCGGCATCTCTGGTACTATCTTGATAGAATTAAGCCCTTCATGAAAGCTGAACAGCTGTTTATATTTCCTATTTTATGGCTAGGAAGGGTCAATATGTATCTAAGCAAATTGCTGTCCTCTGCTATTGTTTTTTTTTTATTACTCCTACTATAGTAAATCTATTCCAGGCAACTTTAAGGAATAGTCCACCAAACCCTTATCCTTGGTGGTATATTGCAAAATGTGAACTCTGGAAGCATTCTAGAGGCAGCAGTTTGGTTCTGTGTTCATACCTTTACAAAAGGGCTGCAGTCTGGATTCTTTCTCAAGTCCCAGAGCAGGCTTTGCAAGGACCATTCTCTGGGGACTCCTGGATACTTCCTCCTCCCAGGTAGGGTAAGCTTTGGGAATTTGTCTACTCATATGCCACTGAGGCAGTGTGAATGATGAACACAGTACGCTTGCTTAAGTCATACTTAACCTGTAACATTAGATATTCGAATTTCACGCTGCTTCAATGGGAGCAGCCATCATCTCCCTTATTCTGTACGTAGTTCAATGGTATCCAACCTTGTTGTATTGTTGGTTGGTTTTGGTTATTTGTATTGGTGTGTTATGGATGCAAATAGTTTTTTTTTTTTCAGACAATTCTTGCTCCTGGTCCTTGTTTCATTCTACTTAAAGCCTGAATAATTGAATTTCTGTGACGGGGTTTGGATTCCCCTGATGGAATGGGCATAGATGATCCCCTGTCACAGAGAGTCAGAGGAGGGGATTTTGAGCTCTGGAAGGCTGCTATTGTAGGTATTTGTGCAGGCACAGAACCCCTATGCCACTGAGATAGTGTGAAGTTTGAGCAACTACTGATACTAAGTAGAACTTCAGCAACTATGCTTTCTGCCTCTCCCCTCTTAGCTGACCATTTTATTTGGTCTCTCAGGCCTCTTCAGGCTCACTGACTTGGAGATGTATGAACAAAAAATCCTCAGACCATCTACTTATGTACCCTTACGCCCTCATGATTAGGTCATACATTGGACATATGGCTCTGTGGTATGTTTTGGCTTTTGTAGCCCAGCCAGACATTCAGGTTATTTAGTGAGATAGTTGAACAGTTTGGAGTACTGCAACAGTGATTGGTTGAACATCTACTGTTAATGGTAATTTCTTGCATAACTATACTTTTCACTGCCTTATCCTCCACTGCTGTAAGGGTGTTCACAAGTATATAGTTTCAGCACAAAAGTCTTCTTTGACTTAGTCGCACAAGATTGTGTTTCTGGAATGTCCGCTAAACACCTCAGTATAAAGAGCTTTTTCTTCCACAAGGAGAAATAGTAAGTCTATATTTAGATCTATTCTGTGGGTTTTCCACTCTGACTTGTCACAGCAAGGTAATACCTCAAGATTTTGGGTCTCGTAACTTCCATGATTCTCATGATACCTCTTGCAAGACTCCACATGAGAAAAGTATCAATGGTACCTAAAATATCTTTGGTTCTAGCATCAACACTCATTGTCTTTTCAGCTCCCAGTTCTGCGATTTCTGAAAAAGGAAATCACTTGGTGGAGGCATCAAACATCTCTGAATCCACGTCCCCCTTTCTCCCTTCCTGCTCCAAAGCAATCAGTTATAACAGACACCTCAGACTTTGCTTGAGAATCATTGTCACTGGGGATAAAAGTACAAGGTATCTGGGACAAAGAAAAAAGAGACCAAAAACGAAGATTTAAGGTTTGTGCGTGTCCAATTTCTGAGTAAAGGATATAAACAAGGAATTTTAGATGGAGCTTTAAAGAAGCTAGTTAAACTCAGTTTCAAAAAGGAATTGTATTTAAAATACAACAATATAAAAGAGCAGATAGACATCAGGATAAGACTAAGAACAGGGGACAGGTGTACTTCGTTACCACATTTAATGTGAAGACAAAGGATATATTTGGTATAGTTAAATACTACTGGGAATTTTTATTGAAAGATCATAGATTGAAGGACATATTGCCAAATATGCCATCATTATCCTTAAAAAGAGGAAGTAGTATTAAAGATATATTAGTTCACAGTCATTTTGACTGTCCTAAGGAAATTTGTATATTTGGGATAGACGTATGAGGTCATGTGGCAGATGTTTTGTCTGCCATTATGTTGTGCCTTATTTTGACAAAATAAATGAGATAACCTTTACCCCCCCCCCCGCCTAAATGTCAGTTGCAATACTAAAGGGGTAGTATATATATTGAAGTGCTCCTGCAACCTATTCTATGTTGGTGAAACAAAAAGGTTATTCAGGACAAGGTTGCAGGAGCACTTAAGAGATATAAAAAAATTAAGAAAATAGAAAAGTCCCATAGCACAACATTACATGTTATGTCATAATGGAAACAGTGAGTGTTTAAGAGCTACAATATTGGAAGTTGTGCAAGGATGGGATGATATAGAAGTTTAAAAAAATACTTTTATATAAGGGAACTGTCAAAGTTTGAAACATTGTCACCTAATGGGTTAAACATTGAGTGTAATTGGAGGGTGTTCCTCTATTTAGAATTTTTTATTGGTGTTAATTTATATTCTCTATAAGCACAATGGTGAATGCAGTGTTCCTTCTCATTTGTGGTGTTGTGCATAAACATAAAAGATGCTAACTCTGCTCCCTATTGAAATAACAGCACTCGAAATGGCAAGTGCCAACAAGCTGGAAAAAATAGACCAACACAGGAGAAGAGTGAATCTCAAAAATTGCTAAACTCCTTTAAATTTCTTTTTGCGGGGGGAGTCCTTGACACTCCTGAAGTTATATATACCAACTGAGATAGTCTTACCTCGGAGAAAAGGGAATATTCTGAGAAATGTCATCTCGGACTTGCTGTATATTAGTCCGATCTTTCAGCTATTCAATTTCTGCATTTCGGCACCACTCTAGCGGGTCCTGACATTTCAAATGATTACCTGCTAACTCTTAGAAATGCTTTTAACACTCTGAATTGTCTGTTGTCCCCAAGACCACTTCAAGTGATTACAGACAGTACTATACTGATGTGGTACATAAACAAGCAAGGAAAAAGTAGATCTTAACCCATATGAAGACCCACCATGTTATTATGGGAAACAACTTTACAGCACAGTCTCACTGTACAGGCATCTTCAATTCCTTCAGAGTAAAACTGTATGGCAGAAAAGCTGTGCAGGACCAGGACAGTTCCTTATAAATGGAAACAGAGTCTAGGGGTCTTCCAGGAGTTGATCATTTGTGGGCAATTCCTTATGCAGAACTTTTGCCTCCTCTCTAAGCAATCAGCTGGCAAAGTTCTGTTCCAGGACTCTATACAAGAAAGGCTGGAAGTCGGATGCCTTTTTCTGTCTTTAGACAGGAATGTTGTTGTATACTTTTCCACCCTTTTTACTGAGTTCCAAGGTATTTCTGTAGATTCAGAGGGACACCCCAAAGATCATTGTGATTACTCCCTTCTGGTACAGGCAGGGGCAATTACCACAAGCTTCCTCACAGACTGGATTTACTCACATAAGATCAGGAATGTGATACATCCCAACCCCAAACCACTATGACTGCCTGGATGATAATAGTCTTAATACTTTTTAGACATCTGTTTTTGAGGACGTGCAGCAACTACTAGTGGAGGCAAGAAAATCGGCTACTAGAAAATCGGGTATTAGCAAATGGAAAAGGTTTCTAGTTGGTGCCAACAAAACAACCAGCACCCATTCAGGGCTAATGTTTCTTCTGGTTTTACAATATTTCTGTGAGTTACTGTCTATGTTCTGTCTTATTCCTCTGTTGACATTCATCGGCTATTTATACATGTTTGCCTGCGGATCCTTCTCTTTCAATGAAATCTTGTGAAAATGCTTTTAAAAGGGGTGGTAATTAAGCCTAAGAGAAAATTTGTTCCTCCTCAGGATCTTAATTTTGTGTTAGAGAAGCTAACATTTGCTCCATTTGAACCAGCTCATTTGTCTGACTTCAGGTTCTTAATGTGGAAAACAGTTTTGCTGAATGCTCTGACTTTGGCAGGAAGAACATCTGAATTGCAAGCTCTTGTGCCAGCCTGATCTCATCTTCCACAGAGACAGAGTATCTTTGAGAACATAACCTTTTTTTAAAAAAAAACTAATGTTTATTTTATGCCTAAAGTGGTATCCGTTTACTTAAAACCAATCTGTTCATCTCCCTGTTTACTTTCCTGAAACCGTAAGTGAAGGAAAAAGGAGACTTCATACCTTGAATGTCCATAGACAGCTCAGGTACTATTTTGACAAAAGAAAATCTTTCAGAACTTCTGATATGTTCATTTCTTGTGAATGTAAGAGGAAGGGGGGATCTGTTTAAAGGCAGACTGTTTCCAAATGGTTGTCTCAGGCTATTACCTTTTGTTATTCCTACCGCAGCAAAACTGTTCTAGGCAGGGTCAAGGCTCATTCTACCAGGCCATGGCTTTATCTGCGCCTTCTTGGAAAGGGGTGGACTCCAAATGAATTCTTGAACCAGTAACTTTGCCATCTAGTTTATCATGTAAAATAAGTTAGTACAATTAGCAATACAGCAGGTCAAAAAAAATAGTGAGAACCATACAGATAACAATATGCAAGTAGCATTGCACAATAAATAGCAAAATCAACTGCAAAAATTGAGCTGCAGTATTTAGAGATTGCATTTACCAGATAAATACCAGTTTGGTTAAAAAGTGAAAAAGGTTAAGACTAGTATAAATACACGTATAATGGAAATGGAATACAAGAGTGTGGAGGAGTTAGGGTCCTGACAGGGACATGTCTTGGTGTTAAGTAGATAAAGTTTGAATTATTTTTTAAAGTGTAATGGGTGAATAATGGAGTCTATATGCATAGGAAGCTTGTTCCAAGCTTGGGCCATGGAGTATTTATGGAGTAGTTTGCCCACATTTTTCTTTGGTTGGTAGATATTCTGGAGTTGCTGGTTTGAGGTCTGAAGGGTCCTAGAGGGGGGGAGTAGGTGGATACCAGGGAGGAGAAAGCTGAGCAGGAAGCTGGTATGTATAGTATAGAGTATATTATTTGAAACTGCAATAGAAGGAGGAGTTAAAACCATTGAAGGGAGTTGAGTGCAAGGCAGTGGTGTGAATTGTAAGGGGAAGTTGGTGATCTAGCTATTTTGTGGTTCGTTGATGTTTGGACAAGGTTGTGTACTGAATGTTGGTTAGGACTGTGGCAGCATATAGAAGGGAGGGGAGGGAGGGTGTCAAGCATTGGAAGCTAGAAATTTTCTGTTACGGTAAAGTAAGCCTAGTTTCTGGTGAGTTATTTATACAATGGAGTATATGCAAGTTGAATTTGAGTTCATTGTCAATGATGGCACCTAGGAGCTTTATGTGGGGTTCAGGTTGTGTGATAGTGTTATTGGAAGATGTGATAACAAAGGTGGACTTATGATGGGAGCGAGAACAGGAGAGAAAGAGCAAGAGTTTTTTTTTAGGGGGGGGGGGGTAGGATGACTAGATTATCAGACCACCAGTTTTCGATGGATAGAAAGGTGTCCTGCATTTGGGTGTGAAGTTCATAGATATTGCTAGAGATGGAGATGAGAGTTGAGTCATCAGCATATTGGATTAGGGACACTTGTTTGCAGGATGTGTATAGTTCATTAGTAAAAATATTAAACAAGAGGGGCCCAAGATGGAACCCTGTGGAATACCTGATGCAACTGGAATGGATGGAAGCAGGATGAGAGCCATCTGACAGATTGTAACCTACCAGTGAGGTAACTAGAGAACCAGGTTAGGGAGGCAGGAGGTAGGTTGAGATTAGATAGCAGTAAAGGGTGAGTGACTGTGTCAAAATCTTTAGAGAGGTCAAGGAAGAGACAGGATATGAGTTGGTTATTGTCGCGGGCCTCAACATTAGTATGAGTAAATGATAGGAGTGCAGTAGCTGTGCTATGGCTTGGCCGAAAACCATGTTAAGTGGGAGTAAGGAGGTTTTATTGGAAGGGATAGTTGAGAAGCTCTGAATGCATTTTTCGAGTATTTCAGATAGAGGGGATAGGATGGCGATGGGTCAGTTGAGTTTCCTCCTTTGTGCAGGGGGATGGTGAAAGAAGGATTTCCAGATGAAAGGGACTGTTGCTTCTTGAATAGATCTCTTGATTAGTATGGATACAACATAGGCTATAGATTCAGCAGCTAATTTGAGGAAGGTAGGAGGAAGATTATCTGTGGAGGGACAGCAGGGTTTAAGTTTCATAAGAAGAGATTTAGAGAGCAGGGTATAAGTTTCATAAGAAGAGATTTAATGTGGGAAGTGGGAACAAGTTGAAAGGAGAAGAGGTTTGTGTTGAGTGGATTAGGAAGTGTAGGGGGAGTAGTTGTTACTTATTAAGGAGGGTAGCAGTTTCTAGAGGAGGTTTATTTGGGAATGGGGTGGGGTTGGAAGGGCAGCCTGGACAAATAATTTAGTGTAGAGTAGACCAAAACTTAAGAGGGTTGGATTTGTTATTGATTTGGGGAGAGGAGTTGTAGGATTTTTCATCCTTATTTATTTGCTTCTTGGCAAGATTCTGGAGTTCTGTAGTTTTGTAGTATGGGTAGTTCTTTTGTTTTGACCCAGACTTTCTAAGCACTGTCTCTTTTATGCATTAGAGATCTAGTATCCTTAGAAAGCCATAGGGCATGGTTAGATTTGATTCTAATTCTCCTAGAGGAGGCAAGGGAGTTCAGGGTGTCCAAAAGATGCTGTTAAATTTACTCACTGCATCATTGAGAGGGATCTGCCTGAGAATGGACCAGTCAATACTAGACAGTATGGAGCTGAATTGGGAGATATTAAAGTTAGAGTTTATGACGGTCTCTGTAAAGATGTTATTTGGGTAGTTGGGTGGTGTGTCTTAGAATGGAGATAGGAAGATGGTCACTTAGGAGTCTGGTAGGGTAGATGGATTATGATAGAGGCTGGGGAAGATGGTCAGGATCCAGGCAATAGTGGAGCCGGAGGAAGAGGTTTTGTGTAGGTGGGTGGGGGAAGTTATCAGCTGATGGAATCCTTGTAAGTTTACACTAAATTGTGGAGAGTCAGTTGCAAGATTGGACCAGTCAATTTTAACATCCCTAAAGATGAGAGTATCGTAGTGAATGTTGTGGGAAAAGCAGGATAGGATATTTTCTAGAGTTGGGATGTTATTTCCAGGGGGATTATATATGGAAGCGATTGCAAATTTCTTGTGTTAGTCAAGGTGGCAGTTTAGGATGATTAATTCAGCTGAGTGGAAGTCAGGGGTGTAGGGATGGTGACTGGTGAGAGGTTTAACCCATCAGAGTAGAGGATGGTGATGCCACCTCCTTTTTCTTTCGGAGTCTGTCAGAGCAGTAAATATTATAGCCAGGTGGGAATATTTTGCTGTTTGTGTTATGTGGCTTTAGCCAAGTTTCTGATAAGGTTAGAATGTGAGGAGAAGTGTGGGCTATTCAGGTGTGTGTAGCTCCATAATTTTGTTAGTGATACTTTGTGTGATGGCCGTGCCCTGGCCCATCAATCAAGGAGCCTTAATCCTCACCACTACACCAGAGAAGGGCCTCTCATATAAGAGGAAAGGATAACAAATACACACATTAAAGTACAATTTCCCTTAAGTGCACACAGAGATCACAGTCAGTCTGGGGCTGGTTGCTCCCTTGCTCCCCAATAAGACTCCCCACTGGCACAGCTATAGGGTCCAGATCTCAGCCTAGCTGGCATGCTAACCTCCAGTACCCTCTGTGTCCAACCAGTGGTTCATGTCCCTGCCCAAGTAGCTGACACACACACACACACACACACACACACACACACACACACACACACACACACACACTTTGAGATAAGTATTTATACGACTTCACAGACACTCTTGGGAAAGGCTGACACAGATTCTCCAGCTGTGCCCCTTTACGCAGACGATACGGTAGTAGTTACTGCCACTACCAGCTAATAATTATCAGCTACCCAAAGGCACTTCAAAGGGTGTCCAATTATTACTGTGCAATATTATTATCCAATTGGTAAGGGTGACTTAGTCAAGGCTTATTAGAGTGACCTTGTACAATAAACTCTATAAATATTGCAATGTATTCTAGAGCTTACTTTATCTCTACACAAACCAGCCACAGGTAAAAGATTTTTAAAATATTTAATAATAAATACTTAAAACACAAGACAATACTACTAGACCACAGTGCTATTCAAGAGTCCAGAGATCACACAGAAACTTAAGTCAGATAACAGAAAAACACAAGGTCTAACCTTTATAGCCCTAGCTATTTCTACAAGAGAACACACTTCTAAGATAACTTACTTAAGACAACAGGCAGTGCTGAGGTTGGATATCAAGATAAAAATGCTTAATAATCCCTGGTTCTCACTGTTTAAATTGAAACTGCAGTTCTGATAAAACATTACATCATTTGTTTACACTTTGCTGGTTCCCAGGCCACACCGAAACTGCATTTACATTATTTTACACTTAGAGCAATAAAGGACATTCTGCATGTAGATTCTGGTCATTAACTTTAGCCTTAAAACAATAGGCAGGATGCTTACTCCAGACTCATCAACTCCAAATTCTAACTTCAAAGGATATACAAAACATAATTTTAATTTCAAAGAACATTTGAAATGATTGGCTTAGTTTTCCTTGCAGCAGATGGCAATGTTGCTACAATCTTGAAGTTCACATTTTACAGTGTTTTCTTTCATTTAACAAACAAGCCTGTATTTTATATTTATATTTACAAATGATAGAATTATGTACCAAATTCTATTTGACTAGGCTGGCAGCCTTCACCCCTTCTCTTCCAGTCTTTAGATATCTCCCACCCGGAGAACTCGAGCTAGTTTTTCAAGTGCCCCTTGAGAAACGCCACTTGAGAGGGTTAGGTCTATCTGAGGGTACCTCACCCCATTCCCTGTCTTGAGAGCCCATCTGCATTGGCATTGCTGCTCCTACTGCGGTGCTGCACTGACGTATCATATGCTTGCAACCCCAGGCTCCATCTTAGCAACTTGGCATTTTGCTGACTGGCTCTGTTTAACCATGTTAGAGGGTTGTGATCTGTCGTAACAGTGAATTTTCTTCCAAACAGATAAGGCTGAAGTTTCTGCAGTGCCCACACTATGGGTAGACATTCCTTTTCTACAGCTGCATAGCATTCCTCCCTTGGTTGGAGCCTACAACTGAGATAAACCACTGGGTGCTCTTCCCCCTCTGAAGAAATCTGTCTAGGTACAGCCCCCACCCCATGGTTTAAAGCATCCACTTGCACAACAAATTCTTTTCTGTAATCTGGACTGACTAACACATGGGGTCTTCCCAAAGCTTTGTTAAGCTTCTGGAATGCCTGCTCATATGCTGGTGTCCACACTATCTTATCTGGCCTGTTCATCTTTTTCAGGTCTGTGAGGGGAGCAGCTATAGGTTCATAGGTTGGTACTGGGCTATCTGCCCAAAGGCATATATTAGCCCAGCCATGCGGTATTCACCGCCCCTTTAGTAGTTCCCAAGACCCTTGTACTAGCAGCTAGTACCCTTGGCCCTATCTAGTAGTGCTGTTGGTGTGACCCCGGTGTGAACTTTCTGTTACCCATCCACTCATCAAGGTTCCTCTTGAAGAGTGATAGTGAGGGGCTCTGTCTTATGTAGATCGGGACCCTGTTCCATAGTAAGGGAAATCTCTGCGAAGGGAATCTATCCCTCCAGCATGTATTCATTGTTGTGTTGAGGTTTATATCCCTAGAGCATGTAGCTCGAGTAGATTTGGTTTTGCTAAGATGGAGCATGTTCAACAATTCTGGGTTGGATATGGCTCTGTATGTTAGACAGAGATCGCTTCTGAGAAAGCGGTATGCAACAGAGAACAGTCTTAGCTTTTTCAATCGTGCTGCATAGGGCAACTGTTTGAGGCCAGTAATCCTCTTGGTTAGGTACCTCTGTGGTCTCTCCAGCTGCTGGAGATGTCTAGCCAGGTGCTTTCCAATTGGTGCATTGTACTCAATAATGGGTCTGATGAGGGAAGAGTAGGGGGGCACTATTACATCCCTAGATCTTGATGCGAACCCTTTCGTGATCAGATGGGTCACTTAGAAGGATTTTCTAACCACTTTGGCAACATGGTTATCAAAGGAAAGCTGACTATCTACTTGGGTCCCTAGATCCCTTATTTCTTCTTCAGATTTCAGGGGATTACCTCTTATGTTGTAGTTTGTGAGTACTCTGTTTTTTCCAAAGGGGATTACTACGCATTTTTTTGCATTTAGCTTGAGACCATGACTTTGACACCATGCATCAGTCTCATTTAGGCCCTTCTGGAGGATCTCCATGTTGGCCGGAACCTCTGTTATAGCACCCAGTTTGCAGTCACCTGCAAACTTTGTCAGCCACAGCCTTTCCGTGCTTGCCTGTACTTCTGAGAAGTATATGCCAAACAGGAGGGGCCCCAGGACAGAGCCCTGAGGCACACCACTCATTACTGGTCTGGATTCGGACACAGATCCCTCTACTCTTACTTTATGGGATCTGTCTATGGTACTATAACTGGGGACAAACTTTCTGTAGTACCCTGCTGTCCCTAAGAATGCCATCACCTGCTTTTTAGTAACAGATGCAGGCCATGCCTGAATGGCATTTTGTCTTTTCCACTTACTGGCTTCCTCACCTTTGGTTTCCCACCTTGCTTCCGTGGACACCTGTATGCCCACTGGTTGCATTCAAAACATTTAACTCTAGCTCTTGGACGTGTACCTGGACTAGTGGCTTTCCATGCTACTGGCAGATTCTGTTGTGGCAGTCTGTGCTGCCCACCATGGGTTCCTTTAGACCCATGAGCAGTACTGGGGGTCCCCTTCCTGTGCAGGGCTGCCCTGCTGGCCAGGTATAGGTCTCCCTTGTTCCCTAACTCATCTGAAATAGCACATTGTCTGTCAGCTAACCAGATCCTCATGTCCTCAGACAAAGTGTTAAGGGCTTGTTCCCTCAGCAAAAGGTCTGCCAGCCCTTCAAAAGTGGTGACCTGACATCCACTCACCCAGCTATGAAAATATGTGCTCAGTTCAGCAACATATTCACACACACTTTCATCTGCGTTGCATCTATGCTCACAAAATGTTTTCCTATACATTTCAGGTGTTTGCTTAAAACATTCTGAAAGACATGTTTTACAGCAGTATAATCACAACATGCAATGTCAGACATGTTAACTAATGCATTTACAACTACCGTGGAGTATAAGGGGATCAGGAACCATACCCAGAGCCTTTGGTCAACACTATACTGTTTGCATACCCTCTCAAACATCTTAATGAAACTATCAAAATTATCCCCCTCTTTAAATTGAGGAAGAAATTTACTGACCTGTTGTGCTTCTGGAGTCCAGTTACTCCCTTCCCCATTACTTCCATGACTCTGGCGAAGAGTCAGCATTTCCTTCTCATGCCTCCTCTGACACTCCTTTTCTTCGGCTTCTATCTCCAAACGCCTGGCCTCCAACTCAAGTCTCTTTAGTTCCAGCTGGACTTTTAAGTCCACTGCAGAAAGGTTGAGCTGTCCATTCTTTGAGGATATTGCATCTCTACTGCCAGTGTGATTGTCCTTCGCAGAAAGGTTGAGCTGTCCATTCTCCGAGAAGATTGTAAATCCACTGCCAGTCTGCTTGTCCTCCTGGATGCTGTTTTCTGATGCAGCTGTAACCAAGGCTGCAATCAGGTTTGCCGTAGTCTGGTTTCCATGCACCAGTTCCCTAGCCTGGCATATCTCCACCAGCTAGCTCCTTGTCAGCTTTCCATACTCCTTTGCTGACATGCTGCCTGCTCACCTTGACTAAGCTAACAAAAGAAATAAAACAATTGTGATCTGAATTCTGAGTATTCACTGCGTAGCTGTTTTAGAGTACAAAACACCTTCAGAGATCACTGTACATAAGCTACAGGATTCACTGTACCCACACTACTACAAGCCAAGTAGTATTTGCCAACTAATTAATATGTGATGTGGATATCCCAACCACTGCCACCATGCATGTGAAGTGGATCCCACCACTGCAAACCACATGTGATGCCCGTGCCCTGGCCCAGCAATCAAGGAACCTCAATCCTCACCCCTACACCAGAGAGGGCATCTGATATGAGGAAAGGATATCTAGTACACACATTAAAGTACAATTTCCCTTAAGTGCACACACAGATCACAGTCTGGGGCTGGTTGCTCCCCAGGTCCCCAATAAGACTCCCCACTGGCACAGCTATAGGGTCCAGATCTCAGCCTAGCTGGCAAGCTAACCTCCATTACCCTCTCTGTCCAGCCAGTGCTTCGTGTCCCTGCCCAAGTAGCTGACACACACACACACTTTGAGATGAGTATTTATACAACTTCACAGACACTCCTGGGAAAAGCTGACACAGATTCTCCAGCTGTGCCCCTTTACCCAGACTGTACTGTAGTAATTACTGCCACCACCAGCTAATAATTATCAGCTACCCAAAGGCCCTTAAAAGGGTGTCCAATTATTACTGTGCAATATTATTATCCAATTGGTAAGTGCGACTAATCAGTCTAGGCTTATTAGAGTGGCCTTGTAGAATAAACTATAAATATGCAATGTACTCTAGAGCTTACTTTATCTCTACACAAACCGACCACAGGTAAAAGGTTTTTAAAATATTTAATAATAAATACTTAAAACACAAGACAGTACTACTACACCACAGTGCTATTCAAGAGTTCAGAGATCACACAGAAACAGAAAATAAATCAGTAGTACAGTTCTGACATAACAGAAACACAGTCTACTAGATATTTCTACAAGAAAACTCACTTATAAGATAACTGACTTAAGACAACAGGCAGTGCTGAAGTTGGATATCGAGACAAAAATGCTTAATGTCTGGTTCTCACTGTTTAAATTGAAACTGCAGTTCTGATAAAACATTACATCATTTGTTTACACTTTCTTGGTTCCCAGGCCACACCGAAACTGCATTTACATTCTTTTACACTTAGAGCAATAAAGGACATTCCACATATAGATTCTGGTCATTAACTTTAGCCTTAAAACAATAGGCAGGATGCTTACTCCAGACTCAACTCCAAATTCCAACTTCAAAGGACATACAAAACATAATTTTAATTTCAAAGAACATTTGAAATGCTTGGCTTATTTTTCCTTACAGCAGATGGCAATGTTACTACAAGCTTGAAATTCACATTTTACAGTGTTTTCATTCATTTAAGAAACAAGCCTGTATTTTATATGTATATATACAAATGATAGAATTATGTACCAAATTCTATTTGACTAGGCTGGCAGCCTTCACCCCTTCTCTACCAGTCTTTACACTTTGTATATTTAGTGACTAGATGTCTAGGTGTTTGTATAAAGAAGTGGGTTGATTGGGAGGATGAGGATGGTTTGAGTTATGAGGAAAGGGGGAGGTAGAGGAAGGCTTGTGGGTTGTGTGGCTGTGGGGTGGGGATGGGGGGGTCAGAATTGGGGTGGATGGTCTCCAGCGAGGAGTATATTGCTAATGAAAAATGTAATTGGAGTTAGTGGTAGGCATAGGTTGTCATATTTAGTTTTGGATTGACAGGATAGAGTTGTACTGTAGTAAGTTTATGAAGACAAGTAGTGGAGAAGTTGGAGATACGGGGAGATAATTAAGGAGTGAGTGGTAGGCGGAGTTTCAATGATGCATGAGGTAGGAGAGCCCATATAAGGATGGGAAAGGTTAGTGTGATAGGAGGTTAGAACAGAGAGAACTTTATACAAATGTGTCTATGTATTTTGTTTTGCTTATTATATAATTATGTGTTTGTGTATATTGTTTGGACATTTAGTCCTGGAGGTTACCGAAACTGGTCCTACACCTTCCCACCAACCTGGTAAACCAACTTTAAATAAATATCTCCAAACTTATTGCTTATCTTTACTGCAGTTTCACTGTAGTGTTATTCCTTTAAGTGTGGTGCATCTGCTAATAAATTTGATGACCAACACTAAGAAAAAGCTAGATCTGTAAGACTAAATAAATTAAAACTAATTAATTTGTAACAACCTGTAAAACAGAGCAAGACCATTTTTTCAAAATGTGTTTCTTAACAGTTTAGACTCCAAAGCAATAGTTACAGTTATGTTTTATCTTGGCAGTCAAACAAAAGCATATTCAGTCACTTCCTTTCCCATGGTGGAGGCAGTTGATAGCTGGCGGATAGTTAATACAAGTTTGGTGTCCTGTTCCTCCTGAGGTAACCAGAATAAGGAACTGTTAAATGCACACTCCACAGTACATCTGTCCAGTGTAGTACCTGAAGCCACAGACACAAAAGCCAAGAAAAGCAGGCCTTTTGCAAGTTATGCTACCTGTTGTACATGGCTAGTAAACAAACATCCAGACTGAATAAACAGTGAAGCACAGCCAGAACCAAATAGGTGAGAACAACCAGGCAAAGTAGGCACTGTATTGTACAACAATGGAAATAATGCCAAAGTCCTACTTGGCACTGCAGTCTCAAAGTTTTGTTAACAGAAGCATATTTATCTGAAAGTCATTCAATAATTAAGACAGTCTGAGAAACAAAGTTTGTAGTCTTCCTGTCAAAACTGTTTACAGAGATGAATCATACCTTTTTCTAGAGTTTTCTGTCTGAGAAATATATACTGCTAATGGAAATAGAGTGAAACTGCCTCGTTGAATTATTGGCATGGAGACATTTAGGTTATGAGCTAGAAAGTTACCCCAAATTCTACAGCTAATGCGTCGTTAATCATTAAATGATGATTCTCAAGAAGTACATTTTCAGTGTGTGCTTTTGTTTGGTAGAGCACTTTCATCCCTAATACTCAGAATGTAACCTTGAATTCTCCCACAATTTGTGGAAAAGGCAATAAACATCTTTTCATCTGGACTGCCAAGTATTAGAAGTCAAAATGTCTGACATGTATGCTGTTCATGGAGGAGATTAACCTGCCTCCTCCTCAAATCAGTCACTAACAGTGGCAACACATCTTCACTGGCTGATACACAGGTACATCCACAGGGTAGTGTGACCTTTACTGTAATCAAGCAAGTGCCTTCTGGTCCCCAGCCTCATGAAGGACTCAGTCTTCCACAGTCCTGCCCACTGCTTCTGTTTTATCCCATTATCCATATAGAGCATAAGTTTCTGGTAGACAGAATGGCGTAAGATATGAAATTGGGGCACTGGTAGACATCGGTACACAGGGTACCAGAACCATGATGGAGGCATTCCCAGGTAAGACCTAGCTCAACCAGCCAAAAATATAGGGAAAGTAGAAGTAATGCAGTAGAACCAAATGGCAGCTAGTCCACCGCAGGAAAATGTGTCCTGCTGTATTCACAACCCAGGTACCTGGATTCATTTTCCAAAAATAATACTGCAGTGTAGCATAAGGGGTCTGCTGCACTCTTGAATGTCATCTTTTGGTGAAGACATTAAACCAGGGCACTGTCTGCCTGAGTCAGTGGTGGTAGCTCAAGTGAATGGAAAAGATCCAGTGGGACCTATTATAAAGAGAAAGGAGTACTTTAAGGATAATAAAATAAAAAAATGATATTAAAAACAGCAGTATAACCCAAGATAAAAATGTACTTCTTACAGCATACATTAGCAAACATATTTCCCACGCTGTTTGCCACAGCTGCTTTTTTTTGATAAGTTCTAGAATGTCTTTCATATCCCATTTATATAAAATATTTCCTGCAATCTTTTTGCCATAACCGAAAAACAATAGCCATGCAAAAAGTTTATTTCTGTGATGAATATCAGATTTTATAGCTTTCTAGAAAACATCCATAAACCACACTTTCCATTTTTGTATTTCCTAAACAATGAAATTCTTGCTGTTGTGTTGTGTGTCTATAACAGCTTAACTTTAGGGCATGAAAAGAAAACATGTTTCATTGTGTAAGATGTATTATAGTCATTATAATTACTTGATGTTCATATTACCTTTAACTGGTAATTTCTGAAGCACTAACCTCCATAAAAAATCTTTATACTCATGCTAATGTTTACATTTTTTTTGCCGTCTCTGATGACAGTTAATATATTATCTGTTACATTTTCCCAGGGGTTAATAAAAATAATCGAATGACACCTTTTCATACTGCATTTTCCTATTGCATTCAAAATCATGCACATTAATTTTCCTTTCTTTTATCATCAAGCTCCTGTCCCTCTTTCTTTCATGTCTGTTTACACATAGACTACTATTCTAAATGGGTTAAGGTTGCTGTGGTTTGTTGGCTTGAATGTAAAGGTTAAATGTCATGGTCATTCAGAAGCCATGTATGTGAAACATATATATATGTATATATATATATATATGTGTGTGTGTGTATACATACATGCTTACATACACACACACACACACACACACATATATATATATATATATATATATATATATATATATATATATATATATATGGGTCTACTTCTTTTGACCTAACTTTCATTTGACTGAAATTTCATTTGCCCGACTTCATTTCACTGACAAGTATCATTAGCAAGAAAGTGGAATATGCCCCCTTCCCCACTGTAGTGCGACCCTGGAGTTAGAATATATAGTTGGGGTGTGGGCAAGCCCCCACTTCATTTCATATGATATTGTTAACTTTTGATGTAATATTGCTTAGTAAAAGAAAAGTAAGTGGGGGGCTTCGCCCACACCCCCCGTTGTGGAGGGCTGTGCCCCCCACACCCCCCTAACTATATATTCTAACTCCAGGGTCGCACTATAGTGGGGAAGGGGGCATATTCCATTTTCTTGCTAAAAATACTTGTCAGTGAAATGAAGTGTCGGGCAAATGAAGTGTCAGGCAAATGAAATTTCGGTCATTTGGTCTCAGGCAAATGGGTGTCAGGCAAATGGGTGTTGGGTCAAAAGAAGTAGACCCATATATATATATATATATATATATATATATATATGTATATATATATATATATATATATATATATATATATATATATATATATATATATATATATATGTATATATATATATATATATATATATATATATATATATATATATATGCACACATATCAGAGACCATTTACTTGTGCTGACTGAGGAGTACATAAGATCACCATTGCATTTTTAGGAATAATACAGACAATAACACTTGAGAGTGACCCTTTCTTTAATAGAAACAAGTGATAATGGTATGGTGACCCTACTTTATCTGAAAGCTACTGGAATTTTAGAAAGGTTTACAAATGATGTGGAAAAGTCCATAAAAGTTACCTGTATAAAATGTATTCTTTGGGGAAAGCAGGTAAATAGTATGCAGAGTAGACTCTGAAATTCAGCATACCCTGCAGAAGGAACCACACCAGTAATCCCAAATGGTTAAACATGGCTTTAGAAATACAGTTCCAGAAATGAATGAACCAAGCATTGTGTCTGAGAGGGTGTAAAAGTAAGGAAATCTGGCTCTGAAAATGTAAAATAGAGACATTTTGATTTCAAGGATTACTGGTGTGAAAGATCGTAATTAAAGTCTGTAGAATAGCAGAACTACAGGTGCGAATGGGGGTATAGACTAATTCAGAAATTGTAACACCTCAGAGTATTCACAGTCTCTAAGGTGCCATAGTCTCAGAGTAGTATGTGGTGTGATGCGTGCATAGAGGGGGTCCAAAGCCATACATACTGTGCCATATTCTGTGTGATGTGATATGTGTGTGTAGCAGGGGTCCAGAGCCATACATATCATGCCATAGTCTCAGTTATGTAGGATGTGATGGGCACATGGAGGTGGAGTCCAAAGCTGTACATGTTGTGCCATAGTCTCAGACTTGTATATGCTGTATTGGGTGGATGGAGGGCATTCCAAAGCCATACATATTGCCATAGTCTCATGTGCTGTGATGGGTGCATGGAGGGGGGTCCAAAGCTATAGATATTGTGCAGTAGTCTCAGAGTTATATGTGTTGTGATGGTGCATGGAGAGTGGTCCAAAGCTATAGATATTGACTAGTATGACAGAGATTAGAGGACCACCTAGAATATCATCTCTTCTTCAAATGCAGATGAGCACAGCAGTTTACATAATGGTCAAGTGGCTTATCTCAATTTCTAACATTAGTTTAAATCTTACACAATGTGCATAGTGCTCTTTTGCTATAGATCAAGTTACCCCCCCTGGGTAAGATATGTATAGTAGTGGAGCACGTCTGTTTAGTTAAGGAGAATAAGGGTGCACCCTGCAGTGGTTTCAAGTCATGGTTTATTAGAAGGTAGTATATGAACTGCTGTGCGTTCACATTTAGAGGAGGATATTTGAAGTCTGAAACTTTTGTTGATTGATGTGAGGACTTGTTACAAACTATCTGGGGCCTTTTAGGAGCAGCTAAATGAAATCAGTCTTACCTGAAGCTTAAGCTGGAGATAAAGAAGTGCACATTGGTTGAAATGGAAATCATAAAACAGTGTGGCAGTTGTCTCAAGCTTACTGACATCCACGTGCTAACTTAAACAATCTGCCACAATGTGTGAGAGATGTAGTGATACAATGTTATTGGATGCAATGCTGTCACACAAAGCCCTTACAGATAGTAAGTAGGTTATCAGCACACTAAACAAATCTTGAACACCTCAACTGAAATACAAACACAGTTCTACATGTGCCGAGGTTAAATCACAGAGGCTTCCTAAATGTAACTCAAGAAACAAGTAACTCTGATGCAATCTCACAAATACACATCATAAGCACCACCCACCATGAAACATACATCTAGAAGTCACACAGACTGCGTTCAAAAGCCCATAAGGCAAACCACCACACGTACCAACATCTTCGCTATAGGTGACTCTCTAGTGAGACACTTGATGCACTAGTCACCAGAATGTGCAAAGAGAGGGTCACAGCCATTTGCTTATCAGGTGCCTGGATTTGCTATATCGCACAAGCACTCAAGTCCCTGCACCACAAGTACACATATTATACAAGCATTGTACATGTGGATGACTTGAGATGTACATTTCTGGACTATATGAAAAGAGATGTATGATGAATCTCTTGGAATATGTGTATGAGGCATGTATGAAACTAGCCTTGAGCAGTATTCTACCATCACCAACAATAATGAATGAAAGATAATTTAACAATTGGCTTGGATTCTCATGTCATTCTAAGGGGATACAGTATACATATCAGCCTGAGAAGAAAAGGTAGACCGTCAAAAATGCTTTGCTAAAGATAGCCTGCACCCTCCCCACCCCCTTGGCTTTCATATATTGGCTAAAACCTTGTCCATCCACTTACTGCCTTTTTTCAGTCAATGTCAGTCTTCTAAAGTTTCCAACATAATTAAACAGAGTCATGATAATATTAAGGTATTGCTTCTCAATGCTAGTAGCCTTATCAAAAAAAAACCTCCATGTTCTACAAAAACGACTTACCCTGGAAAATTCAGGTATATACATCATCACAGAGACCTGACTCTAGAGCAGTGAAAACGCCCCATCACTGGAGAGCTTTAATCTCACCTCCAGAATAGTTAGGCAAGCTAAACACTTAGAACTTTTCCACATTTAACTTACTTACTCTATGTAAATAAAACACCATATCACATTATAGCTGAACACAGGACCCCCTCTCTGTCCCTCTGCCCATACCTCCTACCTAACCAGAATGGAGTCCCTGTGTATTAAGCAAGACATCATTCGCCTTGGAGACATCTATCTCACCATAAACTGGGAGATTTGTATATCCTCAACCATGTATGCCCAGAGGTTTCTAGACTTCATAAGTACAAACTCCCTGGACCAGATGTTAATCGTGCATTCAGCTGCAGTCATTACAGACTGGTTATCCTGCCGTCAGGCAGGTCCTCGGTCGGCCGAATTCCAAAGTCTAGGTCCGGCGTCGGTTGTCGTCGCTTCTTCCCTGACGTCAGTGCGGCAGGGGTATAAAAGAGGCAGCCGACGCCATTTTCTCCAGTCTTTCTTGCCGCGCGGAGCCCGAAGCAGAAGCAGTTTGCAAGTGCCGGTCGGCCAGCCCCTGAGATTTATGAAAGTATTTCAGCCGAAGTCTTCTTTAAAGCGAAGTACCCTGTTGGGGAAACTTTTCTTGTCTCAGACTGATGTCAGACAAAGTTAATAATTGCATTTCTTGTGGGAAGCAAATACCCCATAAGGATTTTCACTCTTTCTGTATACCTTGCTTAGGGCCAAACCACGACGTCTCGGCCTGCCGTTTTTGTGCTAGGTTCAACAAGCGCACTGTTAAGCGCCGGGCGGAGTTCGCCCTTCATTATTTTGGCAAAAAATGTAACTATATCATGTCGTCGGATACACCAACACCAGTTTTAAGCAAATGACGCAAAGACAAGGACCAACATCCGAGGTCTGCACTGAGTACTGAGACCACGCTTAGGCTGACTACTGGTTCTCCGGTTCTCAGTGAGGTGACTACGCAGCCCCTGACTACCGATGGAACTATTTTACCGGTGACTTCAGTACCCGAGGTCGCAGGCTCCTCGGTGTCCATTCCCACTGCAGGTACCGACGCCACTCTTGGCGGGGAAACTGAAAATTTAGTGAGGCCTGCCATTTCTGAAGGCGTCTTCAGGCCTTCCACCTTCTCTATTAAATCCTTCACTAAATCTAAAGCTGCCATGAAAACTAAAAAACAGGGTCCTCAGACCTCCTCTCAAGGCCCCATGCCTAAAAAGCAGATGCTTAAAATTGCTGAGGATTTGATAACCCTGATCAGGGGTTCTCAACCCCCCACTGACAAAAGACCCAGATTGGAGGAAGACTACCCTTCCTCAGACCAGGCTTCTATTACCTCAGACCATTCTGAGGGCCCGGATTATGCCTATTCCCCTTTTGAAGACTCTGATGCTGAGGAGTCTATTCCCTCGGTCTCCCCCCCTAGGACTACTCTTTTGGGAAAACCCTGCATACATTGAGGGAGCACTTCCACTGGGAAGGCCAATATTACTCAGATTCCAAGAAAAGGCTCAGGGAATTTCTACTGCTCCCACAGCATAGGCCCCTGGCTATCCCTCTTGTTTTAGATATTTTGGATGATGTGTACGCAGAAGCCAGTCTTAATCCAGATTCTTTTCCTCCAGCCCCTGTTAAACCAGACAGGTATTACCGGGTTCATGATTCTCACCGGTTCCTTTATAAAAGCCATACTGCTGACCCAGAAACAATTTCACAGGGTCCCATGGGAATAAAGGCCTCTACTGCTAAAAACCCTTTACCTTCAGAGAGAGATTCCAGAGCATTAGAAAGGTGGGGGGAAAAGGTGTATACATCTGCCACTTTAACCATGAGGACATTAAACTGTCAATTTCATATGTTAAAGTACCAACAGTTTTTGTTATCTCAGCTGAAAAGCAAAATGACATAAACAGAACAACCAGATTTGAAAGAGTTGCAGGATTTGTTGCATGGAGCAGAGCAAGTGGGTAAACATACCTTGCAGTGTGGTTTTGATGCTTTAGAGGCCTCGTGTAGAGCTGCTGTCACAGGATCTGTTATTACGTAGACATGCTTGGCTGAAAGAGCAAACCTTACCAGATCATGTCAAAGCAAAGTTGTTAGATGCACCACTTCAAAAATATGTATTGTTTGGTGTTAAAGCTGAGGAGGTACTAAAGAAAATGGAGGAAAAAGCAAAATCTATGCAAACAGTGAAAGATTTCTTGCAAGTGCAACCTCCACGCTTCAGCAGAAACAGGCCTTCAAAAAATTGGTCCTTTCCAGCCACAGACAGACCTCAAAGGGGCAGATACAGATGCCCAAGGGGAAGAGGACAACCTCAAGGATCTTACAGAGCTAGACAGTGGCAAGCACCAACCCCAAGTGGTGGAGGAGATAGATTGTAGTCATTTAGAAAATAGACACAATGACTTCCCCCATGCCTGCCAAGCAAAGCTATAATGGCAGCACCTTTGGGCGGAAAACTGGCATTATTTTCAAAAAACTGGCACATTGTTACAAAAGACAAATGGATTCTGGACATTATAGACAGAGGCTACAGGTTCCACTTTCACACCCTTCCAAAAATGAGAGGCTTGCCAAACCTGCCACAAAATCAAAGGGCAGAGGCACAAAGACAAATTTCCGCTTTCATCGATATGAAAGCGATTCAAGAGGTACCTGCAAAAGAACAAGGTCAAGGTTTTTATTCCAGACTATTCCTGGTACCAAGGAAGAACAAAGATTGGAGACCCATCTTAGACCTATCCATCCTAAACACATATTTACAGGTGTCAAAATTCAAGATGCTCACATTACAGCAGCTTCTTCCCATGCTGGGCAAGGAGTCTTGGCTGGTAACATTGGACCTCAAGGAGGCATATTTGCATGCCCCTATCAGACAAGATTGCAGAAGATACCTCAGATTTCTTGCAGGTTCAACCCATTACCAATTCTCTGCATTGCCCTTTGGCTTATCTACTGCACCCAGAGTGTTTATGAAATGCCTGGCATCCGTAATTGCCTTCTGCAGACAACAAGGAATACAAATCTACCCATATCTGGACGACTGCCTGATCCAAGCGGACAGCAAGGACATTCTATTGCAGCATCTGGCGTTTGTAATAAAACTGTTAAACTACCTGGGATACACAGTGAACAAAAAGAAATCAAAACTAATACCTTCTCAACAGATAATTTTCCTGGGTGCCAGCTTAAATACAACCACCCAGATGGCCTACCTCACGCCAGACAAACAAGGGCAACTGTCTCAATACTTCAACAAAATAGCAACTTTCACCAGACTAACTGCAAGGAAAGTCCTGCAGGCTCTGGGATTCCTGGCATCTTGCATCCTACTAATACCATGTGCAAAGCTGCATATGAGGAAACTACAATGGTACCTAAAAAAACTTATGGTCTCAACACAGCCACAGCTTGGAAACAATTATACCACTCATTCCATGCCTTCAAAAGGAATTTTTGTGGTGGGCTCAAGCATGCCAAAGAAACACAGGTCTCCTTTTCTTTTTACCTCAAGCAATTCATATCATCACAACGGACGCCTCAGACTACGTCTGGGGAGCACACATGGCAGATCAGTGCATTCAGGGAAAATGGTCCCAAAAAGAGAAGCACCTACACATCAACCAAAAGGAGATGCTAGCCGTGCAAAATGCTCTTATGACCTTCAAAGACCTACTGCATCCAGGCCAGCTATTGATAAGGACAGACAACACCACAGTCATGTGGTACATAAACAAACAGGGGGGAACTCATTCATACCCCCTGTGCAGGCAAGCCATGACCCTATGGAACACAGCACTGGAATTGCAAATTCATCTACAGGCACAATTCCTGCCAGGGGAAGGAAAACACACTGGCAGACAACGTAAGCAGAAATATGACAGACCCACACGAATGGAAGTTGCATCCTCAAGTCTTCTCAAAGATAACTCAGGCATGGGGACAGCCAGACATAGATCTATTTGCTACCCACAGAAATTACCAGTTGGAAAAATTTTGTTCAAGGACCTATCATCCACAGGCCTGGAAAGTGGACGCACTCTCTTTCAATTGGACAACATTGACAGTTTATGCCTTCCCGCCTCTTACTCTACTGACCAAACTTCTATTAAAAGCCAGAGCAGAGAGGCCACAAATGATTCTCATTGCTCCAGACTGGTCACAACAGCACTGGTATCCTCTCCTAAAGAGCCTGACACACTCACCACCATGGATCCTACCTCTAGTCCCTCTTCTGTTGTCCCAGCACAACTACAAAACCCTTCACAGCCAGCTCAAAACCCTAAATCTAGCTGCATGGAGAATACCTTAATTTCCCAACAGACTCTCCTCTCCAAGGAGGTGCAGGATGTCATCTTGGAGGCCAGAAGACCCTCTACTAGAAAAGCCTACTCCGCCAAATGGAAACAATTTTGTTCCTGGAATCAAGAAAAGGGCCAGAATCCTTGGGTAATAAATATACCTCAAATTTTACAGTACCTAGCTGAGATGTTAAACAGTGGCCTTTCCTTCTCCTCCATCAAGATCCAGGCTTCAGCCATTTCTGCACAATACAATACAGATCCTCCTTTATTCTCACATCCTCTATTAAGGCAGTTCCTCAGAGGGGCAAAAAATATAAAACCCCCACGGAAACCACCAGTCCCAGCTTGGGACCTCAACTTCGTATTGGAAAAGGTGACCCTGCCTCCCTTTGAGCCGGCTTCTTCAACAGAGCTACAATACTTGTCGTGGAAAACAGCCTTCCTTCTGGCTATTACCTCAGCATGCAGGGTTTCGGAACTACAGGCCCTCATGGCTGTGCAACCATTCATTTTCCATCAGGACAGAGTTTCCTTACGAACCAATCCTACCTTCATGCCAAAGGTAGTATCCAGTGTAGCTTTGAATCAGACTATTCATTTACCTGCCTTTTATCCAAATCCACAGAACAAAGGGGAGAGACTACTACATTCCATGGACATTCACAGACAACTTTGTTATTACTTGGACAGAACAAAGCCATTCAGGAAATCTGAGCAGCTCTTTGTGTCCTATGCTACAGGTGCCCAAGGAAAGGCTATTTCCAAACAGACAATTTCAAAATGGATAGCCCACTGCATACACTTTTGTTATTCATTTCATGGAAAATCTGTGCCTATATACATCAGATCCCACTCCACCAGGGCTACAGCTACCTCTGCAGCTTTCCTCAGGGGGGTCCCTACCAAGGACATTTTGGAAGCAGCTACTTGGGAGTTCAGTACACACTTTCTCCAAGCACTACTACCTTCCACTATACTCAAAATCTAGAGCGGGCTTTGCCACAGCAGTCCTGCAGGGCATCCTCGCCCCTCCTAGTTCCACTTAGTGCCTACCACCCTTACTTAGCTTTGGGATTCTACCCATCTGTAATGACTGCAGCTGTATGCACGATGAACATAGTACAGTTTTGTACCTACCATAAATGTAGATGTTCAAGTGCTCATACAGCTGCAGTCCAGGTTACCCTCCCTCCATTCCCTCTTAGGACAGGCCTTATGACAAACACCTTTATCATACAACCTATTTGGGGTATTCGTTTATGGTGTATTTGCTTGCAACTACTGTTTTTGATTTATCTACATTACATGTTTGCATAATATTATGTTTTGCCTTCCTTCTGGAGGCACCTGACATCTGGGGCAAGAAAAACTGAAGAAAATGGTGTCGGCTGCCTCTTTTATACCCCTGCCGCACTGACGTCAGGGAAGAAGCGACGACTATCGACGCCGGACCTAGACTTTGGAATTCGGCCGACCAAGGACCCGCCTGATGGCAGGATAACCCATCTGTAATGACTGCAGCTGTATGAGCACTGTAACATCTGCATTTATGGTAGGTACAAAACTGTACTTTTAGCCCTCACCCCAACCAGGGGATATAAAATCCAGGACTTGGTCCTTTCCTGATCTGCTCACCATCTATTATAACCTCCTCCCTGCTCAAATGTGATCACACATCAGTCACATTAACCTTAAGACTGAAGCCTGAATATCCTGCAACACATCAGTATTTAGAGACCTTGCAAAGGTTAATTTATTAAAACTGCCTTGACTAAATTGAAAAGCCCCTTCCACCTCGATGATCCATTTTATGCAGAATCCTTTGCTGCCAAATTCTATGTACATGTGAATAGTTGTATAGATGCATCTGTCCCCACACAAATTATAATACAAAATTCAAAAAATAAACCCATGTGGTGAAATGAAACGCTAATATGAACATGTTCTAAATTAAAAGAAAAAAAGTCATTTCTCAACAAGCCAAAGATACTCTTGTTAAACAAACCAAGGAAATATGGATCTTAAGTCGAGCCAAGTCCAATATTAGGTAAAATACCCACACAGCCAGAAGATAACAACAAATGTTTTTTTTTAAATCTGTTAGAAATCCCAGCACTTTTCAAAGTTAATAGTAAATGATAACCACATACTCAGCTCCAGAGGACATAGCTAGTCTAATTGCAGAACAGTTCAGCTGTAACTTCACCCCCCCATAATAGTCTCAGCTCAGTTACATACATCTATCCCATCTCTTCAAATCTCAGAAGAACAAGTTCTCAAGGCACTATCTAGGGTGAAGAAAGTACAGTTGTGTACACTTACCGTAAATGTAGATGTTCGAGTGTATTCACTGTTGCAGTCATTACATTTGGGTTATCTGCCTGCAGGTAGCCCTCAGCCGGTCTGAATACCAGAGTCTTGGATTCCTGCATCAGATGCTGTCCCTCCTTCTATGACGTCAGGTCGTCAGGGGTATAAAACATGCAGCTGATGCCATTATATCAGTTTTTCTTGCCCCAGATGTCAGGTGCCCCCATAATGGGAAGCAATTATATGTTATGTTACACCTCCAACAAAAAGCAAATACACCAGAAAGCTCAAATACACCAAACAAGAAGGAAAGGTAGAGGCAAGAGAAGTCAGGGGGCTGGAGGGAGGGTAATCAGGACCGCAACAGTGTACACTCGTACATTTACATTTATGGTAAGTGTACACAATATACTGTTCTTTGTGTTTTACTGTTGCAGTCATTATATTTGGGTAGATTCCCAAAGCTAAGGAAGGGAGGAGGAAGTTAAAGAGCATTAGGACCGGCTATTAAGCCCTTCAAAACTGCAGTGGCAAAACCAGCTCTGGATTTAGAAAAAATAGGCATGTGGTAATACTTGGTGAAGGTGTGAGCAGAGCTCCAGGTGGCAGCTTCTAGGATGTCCCTGGTAGGGACCCTCTGAGAAAGGCTGTAGAGGTAGATGCATCCCTGGTGGAATGTGATCTTATCCCTTGTGGGGTAGGATGTCCTTCAAGGATGCATCTGCAGTCCTTACATATGGGTTGTCCTGCCTCAGGCAGCCCTTCGGATCTGCCGGATTCCAAAGTCTGGGTCCGGCGTCGGCTGAAGTCGCCCTTTCCCCGACGTCAGAGCACCTGGGGTATAAAAGCGTCAGTCGACGCCATCTTCCTCAGTCTTTCTTGCCGCGTGGTGCCCGAAGCAGCACTTCGCAAGTGCCGGTCAACCAGCTCCTGTAACTTCAGCTACCAAAGACTTCAAAAGCTAAGTACCCCATTGGGGACTCTTTCTTGCCTCAGCCGATGTCAGATCATACGCTTAAAGTTAATAATTGCTTAACTTGTGGGAAACAAATACCTCATAAGGATTTCCATTCTTACTGCCTCCCCTGCCTAGGCCCAGACCACGACGTCTCGGCCTGTACAGCCTGTGCTTCCTTCAATCGACGCACTCTTAGGCGTCGGGCGGAGTTTGCAGAGGAATTTTTTGGGGCTAGTTACTGTTACAATATGCCGTCGTGGACTCCGACTTCTCATTTAACCAAAAAACGGAAGGACAAGGACCGAGCACGCGGGCTGTGGTTTCGGCTGAAACCACGCCTAGGCCTACCGCGAGTGTCTCGGCTGAAACAGAGTCCTTGGTACTTCCGACCATTGAAACCGCACAACCGACAACCTCGGCCCCGGAGGCCTCCTCTTAGTCGGTTATAGAATTTCCCTCTGAAACTGGTGCTCTGGAAACATCCAACACCATTTCACTTGATAAAACGACGCCAGCACGTGGAGCAGCCAGGCCTCCTGCATCCATGTCCATAAAGGCATTCACTAGGGCTAAAGCTGCTAAACAGCCAAAATCTCTGCCTCCCAAGGCTATTCCTCAGGGATCCACTATCGGTTCCCAGATTTTAAGTTTAGCTGAGGACCTTATTTCCTTAATTAGGGGCTCTCAGCCTCATCCGGACAGGGGCTCTCAACTCCCTCTAGACAAAAGGCCCAGGGTTGAGCACACTGATCCCCAGTCTTCTGATGAGGCCTCTGATGACTCTGCTCTATCAGAATACCAGGAGGAGGCCTTTACGGCCTACGAGGATTCTGATGCAGAGGAATCTATTCCCTCGGCCTCCCCTCCTGAAGAGTTATCCTTTGGGGAGACCCTTCACTCCATGAGAGAGCATTTCAAATGGCAGGGCCAGGAATTCTCTGATTCCAGGAAGAGATTAAGGGCTTTTTTGCATTTACCTCAGCATAGGCCTTTGGCTATTCCTCCTGTTTTGAATGTCATTGATGATGTGTACTCTGAGTCTAGCATTTCCCCTGACTCTCTTCCTCCGGCTCCTGTCAAACCTGATAGGTACTACAGGGTCCCGGACTCGCATCATTTCCTTTACAAGGGCCACTCTGCTAACCCAGAAACTATTTCCCAGGGCCCTAAAGGGGTTGCAACTGCCACTACTAAAAATTCACTCCCTTCTGAAAGGGAGTCCAGGGCTTTAGAGAGATGGGGTAAAAAAGTGTATACTTCTTCCACTCTTTCTGTGAGGGCGTTAACTTGTCAATTCCATATGATACAGTACCAAGAGTATTTGTTAGATGAATTGCATAAAAAACTGTCTTCGCCTGAACCCCTAGATCGCAAGGCACTTCATGATCTGGTACATAACTCCCAACAGGTTAGCAACCATTTCTTGCAGTGTGGTTATGATGCATTGGAAGCTTCATGTAGGTCAGCAATGACAGGTGCAGTCATAAGTAGGCATGCTTGGCTGAAGGAACAAACTCTGCCAGATCATGTTAAAGCAAAGCCTTCTGGATGCGCCACTGGAAAAGCAAAAGTTATTTGGCTCCACCGCTCAGGAGGTCTTAAAGAAATTTGAGGAAAAGGCTAAATCTGTACAAACAGTCAAAGATTTTCTCCAGGTCCAACCACCAAGATTCAGCAGGAATTGGCCTTCTAAGAATTGGTCCTTTCCAGACACAGGGAGATTTCAGAGAGGCAAGAACAGGCATGCCAGAGGTAGAGGGCAAGCTAGAGGCTCCTACAGAGGCCATCAATGGCAGCCTCCTAACCAGAGAGGTAGTGCAGGACCTACAACTGCTGCACAAGGACAGACTCAATGACTTTATTTTGACCCCGCCAACTAGGGCTCAATTGGAAGCACCTTTGGGCGGAAAGCTATCTTTATTCTCAGAAAATTGGCACAGAATTACAAGAGACAAATGGACACTGCAAATTATAGACAAAGGATACAGGTTCCATTTTCATACGTTACCAAAAAGGAGAGGCATGCCAAACCTGCCACCGAATCAAAGGGCAGAGGCTTTCAAACAAATTTCAAACCTACTGCAAATGAAAACTATAGAAAAGGTTTCTCTCACAGAACAGGGCCAAGGATTTTATTCCAGACTATTCCTCGTCCCAAGAAAAGAAAAGCAATGGAGGCCTATTCTGGACTTGTCCGCACTGAATACTTCTCATTGTGCCAAAATTCAAAATGCTGACCCTACAGCAACTCCTTCCCATGCTGGGCAAGGGGTCTTGGCTGGTAACCCTAGACCTCAAGGAGGCATTCCTGCATGTCCCTATCAGACAAAGTTGCAGACTGCACCTCAGATTTCTTGCAGGTTCAGAGCATTATCAATTCTCAGCATTGCCCTTTGGCTTATCTACTGTGCCCAGAGTATTCACGAAATGCCTGGCATCAGTAATTGCACACTGCAGACTTCAGGGGATTCAAATATACCCATACCTGGACGATTGCCTTATACAAGCGGACAGCCCACAAACTTTGGAAAAACACTTGAATTATGCCATCCGCCTACTTCAGGCCTTGGGATGCACAGTCAACATTCACAAATCAAGACTTGTTCCATCCCAAAGAATAACTTTTCTGGGTGCGAAACTAGATACAACCACCCAAATGGCTTTTCTCACAAAGAAAAACAGACAACTATCGGATTATTTTAAAAAACTGACAAAACAAACCCAGCTGACTGCAAGGAAAATCCTGCAGGCCCTGGGTTACATGGCATCTTGCATTCTTCTGATACCACAAGCAAGGCTGCATATGAGGAAACTACAATGGTACCTAAGGAGTTTATGGTCTCAGCACAGTCACAGCCTAGAAGCTTTAATACCACTCGTTCCATGCCTTCAAAAGGAATTTCTGTGGTGGGCTCAAGCAAGCCAGTCAAACATGGGGCTGCCCTTCAGCAAGCCAATAATCAGCCAAACTATTACAACGGACGCCTCAGACCATGGATGGGGAGCACACATGGAGGGCAGATGCATTCAAGGACTATGGTCACAGAAAGAATTGCGTATGCACATAAACCAAAAGGAAATGCTGGCAGTGATACATGCAATTGAGGCCTTCAAACACTTCCTGCATCAAGGCCACCTTCTAATAAGGACAGACAATACCACAGTTATGTGGTACATAAACAAGCAATGAGGTACCCATTCTTATCCTCTTTGCAGGCTGGCAATGAATCTTTGGGAACTTTCCTTAAAACTCAATATAGAGCTGCAATCCCAGTTTGTGCCAGGAAAAGACAATGTACTGGCGGACAGCCTAAGCAGAAATATCATGGATCCACACGAATGGATGCTGCACCCAGACATCTTCCTTCAGATAACACAATCATGGGGGAGGCCGGACATAGATCTTTTTGCCTCCCACCACAGCCATCAGCTGAAGAAATTCTGCTCAAGGACATACCGCCCACAAGCATGGAAAGTGGACGCCCTCTCTTTCAGCTGGAATACTCTAACAGTATATGCATTTCCACCTCTTCCATTAATGACCAAGGTCTTACTGAAGATCAGGACAGATCAGCCAAAAGTGATTCTGATAGCTCCAGACTGGCCAAGACAGCACTGGTACCCATTGTTAAGGAGCATGTCGCGCACGAAACCGTGGCCTCTGCCACAATGGCCACTTCTTCTGACACAGCACAATTACAAAACTCTGCACTCCAGCCTGAAAACCTTGCAGCTGACAGCCTGGAAAATACATTGACTCCTCACCAGGATAAGCTATCCAAGAGAGTGAAGGATATCATCATGGAGGCTCGCCGGCCTTCCACAAGAAAGGCATACTCAGCAAAATGGAAAAGATTTTGCACTTGGAACACCACAAAGGGCCAGGATGTGACAGTGATGAACATTGCACATATCCTGGAATACTTGGCAGAAATGCTCCACAAGGGCCTTTCTTACTCTTCCATAAAAATGCATGCTTCAGCAATTTCAGCAGCATACAACACTGATCCGCCTGTCTTCTCTCATCCTCTGCTGAGGCAGTTTCTAAGAGGAATTAAAAACATCAACCCTCCAAGGAAACCACCAGTGCCTACTTGGGACCTTAACTTCATGTTGGAAAAATTAACTCTACCTCCTTTTGAACCAGCAGCATCTTCAGAACTACAGTTCTTGTCTTGGAAGACTGCCTTCCTTCTGGCCATAACATCAGCAAGAAGAGTATCTGAGCTGCAGGCCCTCATGGCAGTACAACCATTTCTTATTTTTCATCAGGACAGAGTCTCATTGAGAACCAATCCTTCATTCATGCCAAAGGTGTGGTATCCAGGGTCTCATTGAACCAAGCTATTCACCTGCCTACCTTCTTTCCAAATCCACAGAACAAAGGAGAGAAACTTCTGCATACCCTGGACATTCACAGACAGTTGCGCTACTACTTGGACAGAACTAAGACTTACAGAAAAACTGACCAGCTGTTTGTAGCATATGCTGCTGGTGTTCAAGGAAAAGCAATTTCCAAACAGACAATTTCAAAATGGATAGGGAATTGCATTTGATTCTGTTACTCTTTTCATGGCAAAACTGTGCCAGCTAACATCAGACCTCATTCCACCAGAGCCACAGCCACCTCCACAGCCTTCTTAAGAGGGGTGGCTACCAAGGACATTTTAGAAGCTGCTACATGGAGCTCCGTGCATACATTTTCCAAGCATTACAACTTACCTTTATATTCCAGATCCAGCGCAGGCTTTGCTACGGCAGTCCTGCAGGGCATTTTAGCTACACCATCCTTTTCTTAGATCCTACCACCCCCAGCTTGGCTATGGTATTCTACCCATATGTAAGGACTGCAGATGCATCCTTGAAGGACATAGTACAGTTTTGTACCTACCATAAATGTAGATGTCCGATAGGTATGCATCTGCAGTCATGTTTTCCCTCCCTCCTTCCCCTCTGTGGTGGTACTTGGGTATTTATCCCTCTTCCTAGCTAGCTGGGGATATCTATTATGGTGTATTTGTTTTTATATTACTGTGTATGTTTGGAAGTTTTTGCATTTCTCCAAATTTAGCCTTCCTTAGAGGGCACCTGGCATCTGGGGCAAGAAAAACTAAGGAAGATGGCGTCGGCTGACGCTTTTATACCCCAGGCGCTCTGACGTCTGGGAAAGGGTGACTTCAGCTGACGCCGGACCCAGACTTTGGAATCCGGCCGACCGAAGAGCTGCCTGAGGCAGGACAAACCCATATGTAAGGACTGCAGATGCATACCTATCGGACATCTACATTTATGGTAGGTACAAAACTGTACTTTTTCCATGGTGCGCTTATAGCAGAAATGAATGCAATGGGCTATCCATTTAGAAATGGTTTGCTTTGGAATGACCTTCTCCTCTGCCCCTGCAGCAAAGCCAACTAGCAGCTGTTCATATTTTCTGAGACGCTTAATCCTGTCCAAAATAAAATTTAAGTTGTCTGTGCACGTCCAAAGAATGCACAATTCATTCTTCTTTGTTTTGTGGATTAGGAAAAAAGGTAGGCAAATGAATGTACTGATTAAGGGCCACACTAGACACCACCTTGGGCATAAAGGAAGGCTTGGTCCTGAGGGAAACCCTGTCTGCATGGAAGATAAAGAAGGGCTCCACTGTCATGAGGGCCTGTCATTCAGACACTCTTCTTGCTGAAGTGATGGCTAGAAGGAAGGCTGTTTTCCAAGAAAGGAATTTCAACTTTGCGGTTGCAGCTGGTTCAAAAGAAGGGGGAGAGAGCTTTTTCAATACAAAGTTAAGGTCCCAGTCTGGAGTAGCGGCCTGTCTGGGGGGGGGGGGGCTTAAATTTTTAGCCCCTCTGAGGAATTGCTTTAACAGGGGGCGAGAGAAGAGGGGTGGTTCAATATTATAAAGTGCTGAAATTGCAGAGGCATGAATTCTAATTGAAGAGAAGAATAGGCCCTTGTGGAGCATTTCTGTTAAGTACTGAAGAATGTGAGGTAAACTGGGCACCGTAGTGCCCATACCCTTGGTCTGGCTCCAGGAACAGTATCTTTTTCACTTTTCAGCATAGGATTTTCTAGTACTAGATCTCCTTGCTTCCAGAATGACCTCTTGGAGATCTCAAGGAATTAGCCAGGCTGCAATTTTCATGGTTTGAAGCTGAGGGTGCAGTATCTGGCTCCGGCTGCTGGGACAGCAGGGAATGTGTCTGAGGTAGGTGCCATGGATCCAGCAGTATCATGCTGTGCAAGAGAAGGGGGGGTAACAGTGCTGGTTGAGGCCAATCTGGTGCAATAAGAATTGTCATTGGTCTGTCCTGTTTGATCTTTAGCCGAACCTTCGAGAGGAGAGCCTTTCCCAGGTAAAGGACAGGGCATCCACTTTCCAAGCTTAACTGTGGGGAGTCCTTGTGCAGAATTTGTCCAATTGGTAGTTCTGCGGGAGGCAAACAGGTCTATCTCTGGAGTCCCCCATTTGTTCTTCAAGAGGTTGAATATTTTTGGTTCCAGTTTCCATTCGTGTGGGTCCATGAGATTTCTGCTTAGGTAGTCTGCCAGTGAATTTAGCTTGCCTGGCAGGAATTGAGCTTGTAGGTGCACTTGGTAGCTCAAGACTGTGTTCCATAGAGCCATGGCTAGTCTGCAGAGAGGGTACAAGTGGGTTCCCCACTGCTTGTTTATCTACCACATAACTGTGGTGTTGTCTGTCTTTAGCAGTAATTGTCCTGGAAGGATGTGGTCCTTGAAGGCTGTCAGGGAATTCTGTATATTTTGGTTGATATGAAGATGCATCTGACTCTGGTTCCATTTGCCCTGAATGACTGCCTTGCCAAGTGAGCCCCCCATGCGTGGTCTGATGTGTCTGTAGTCAGGGTTTGGGTGGTGGGGGTAGATTGAAAGGGAGCACCTTGTTGAGGTGGCGGCCTCTGCCCACCAAAGGAACTCTGTCTTTATACAAGGAATGATGGGAATCATCGATTCCAGGTCCTGAGAATGTTGGCACCATAGGCTTTTTAGATACCATTGTAGTTTCCTCATATGCAGTCTTGCATATGGAATTAGTAGAATGCAAGAGGCCATGAACCCCAGGGCTTGCAAAATTGTCCTTGCAGATAGCTGGGTCTTTGTGGCCAGTACTTTGAAGTAGGCTGTCAAATAAAACTTGTTTTTCTGGTGTGAGGTAAGTCATCTGGGAAGTTGTGTTCAAGCTTGTTCCCAGGAATACAATCTGTTGGCAAGGTACCAGATGAGATTTCTTTTCATTTGTGGTGTTACCCCAGTGAGGTTAGAAGTTTCTTTACAAATGCCAGATGTTTTAATAGCATGTCCTTGCTTTCTGCCTGAATTAGACAATCGTCCAGATGTAGGTATATTTGAATATTTCTCTGCCTGCAAAATGCAATAGCTGGAGCTAGACACTTTGTGAATACCCTGGGCGCAGTAGATAAGCCAAAGGGATTGCAGAGAACTGATAGTGTATGGAGCCTGCTCTGAAGCTTAGTTATTTCCTGCAAGATTCCCTCATTGGAATGTGCAGATGTTCATCGTGTTTCACTGTTGCAGTCATTACTCTTGGGTTATCCTGCTGGCAGGCTACCCTCAGTCGGCCAGAATTCCAAAGTCTAGGTCCAGCGTCGGTTGCTGTCACATCCTCCCTGACGTCAGTGCGCCAGGGGTGTAAAAGATGCAGCTGATGCCATTTTCTTCAGTCTTTCTTGCCGCGCGGTGCCCGAAGCAAAAGCAGTTCACAAGTGCCGGTCGACCATCTCCTGAGATATTCAAATCCGAATTTCAGAACTGAAGTCTTCATTAAAGCTAAGTACCCCGTTGGGGAAACTTTTTTCTTGCTCCAGACCGATGTCAGAAAAAGTTAATTGTATTTCTTGTTGGAAGCAAATACCTCATAAGGATTTTCACTCTTACTGTATTCCTTGCCTAGGCCCTGATCACAACGTTGCTAGCTGTCGGTTTTGTGCTAGATTTAACCAACGCACTATTAAGCATCGGTTCGATTTTGCATTTCATTACTTTGGCCGAAGATTTAATTATATAATGCCGTCAGACCAGCCGACAACCGGAGTTTACAAAAAACGAAAGGAAAAGGATAGGCATCCGAGGTCCAAAACTGACGACGAGGCCTCTGCTAGGCCAGTCGCTGGTTCTCAGTGAGGCGCTTTTGCAGCCCCTGGTGCCCGCTACCTCAGAGCCACAGGCCGCTTCCGACTCCCACGTGGAGCCGACTGGGCCTCTGGATACTCAAGGTATTGGACACTCGGAAATCATTCCCTCAGATGGGTCCGGAGCCGCTGAGCAGCCATCGGCTTCTGAGGGTGTCTTCAGACCTACACAACCATATATTAAGCCATCTTCAGCTTCAAAGACTAAAGCAGCTCTAAAGACAAAGGAGGATTCTGATGCTGAGGAATCCATTCCTTCAGCCTCTCCTTCTGAGGATTATTCTTTTGGGGCAGCCCCCTTAGGGGGAAAACTAGCACTTTTTTCATCAAATTGGCAAATGGTTACCCAAGACAAATGGATCCTGAACATAGTGTCCCAAGGCTACAGGTTCCATTTTCACACACTACCAAGGTCAAAAGGTATGCCCAACCTGCTACACAATCAATGGGCAGAGGCACAAAAACAAATTACAGCCCTCATGGACATGAGGGCCATTCAGCAAGTACCACAAGAGCAGGGGCAAGGATTTTACTCTAGACTTTTCCTAGTACCCAGAAAGGACAAAACCTGGAGACCAGTACTGGACCTGTCTATACTAAATACGTTTCTGGAAGTTCCAAAATTCAAGATGTTGACTCTACAGCAGCTACTGCCCATGCTGGGCAAGAAGGCTTGGCTCGTAACTTTGGACGTAAAAGAGGCATACCTGCATGTCCCAATCAGACAATCTTGCAGAAGATACCTCAGATTCATAGCTGGCTCAATGCATTACCAATTCTCTGCACTGCCCTTTGGCTTATCTACTGCGCCCAGGGTCTTCACAAAATGCCTGACACCAGTAATTGCGTTTTGCAGACAAAAAGGAATTCAGATATATCCCTACTTGGATGACTGCCTAATACAAGCAGAGAACAAAGATATTCTTCTAAAGCATCTGGCGTTTGTAAAAAGATTACTAATTTGCCTATGGTACACGAAAAGAAATCAAAACTAGTTCCCTCTGAAGAGATAATATTCCTGGGTGCAAGCTTAAGTACAACTGCCCAGATGGCTTATCTCACGCCAGACAAACAAAAGCATCTGACTACTTACTTCAGGAAGTTGGCAACAAAAAACTACTTATCTGCAAGGAAAATCCTACAGGCCTTGGGTTTCATGGCATCCTGCATTCTACTAATTCTATATGCCAGACTGCATACGAGGAAACTACAGTGGTATCTAAAAAGTGTTTGGACTCAGCATTGCCACAGCCTGGAGACAGTAATTGCACTCATTCCCTGCCTGCAACACGTGTTTCGATGGTGGGCAAAAGCCTGTCACCACAACAAGGGCCTGCCATTCAGCCTACCCACAGCCAGACAGACACTGACAATGGATGCATCAGATTATGCCTGGGGGGCCCATATGGCAGGAAAATGTATTCAGGGCACATGGTCTGCAAACCAGACGCATCTTCACATCAATCAAAAAGAGATGCTAGCTGTTCAAAATGCCCTGACAGCTTTCAAGGACCTGCTTCATCCAGGACAGTTACTGATAGACAGCACTACGGTCATGTGGTACATAAACGAGCAGGGAGGTACAAATTCCTACCCCCTCTGCAGACGAGCAATGACCTTATAGGACACAGCATTGGCTTTTCAAGTTCACCTGAAAGCACAATTCCTGCCAGGAAAAACAAATACTCTGGCAGACGAACTAAGCAGAAAATCTCATGAATCCCCACAAATGGAAACTGGATCCACAAGTATTCAGCATGATAATAAGGAAAAGGGGATGCCCAGACATAGATCTATTTGCCTCCCCTCACAACTGCCAATTGCAGAGATTTTGCACAAGGATTTATCACAAGCAAGCATGGAAAGTGGATGCCCTATCCTTCAGCTGGAAAAATCTAACAGTATATGCCTTTCCTTCACTGCCTCTCCTTCCCAGGGTACTCCTAAAGGTTAGACAAGAGAAGCCAAAAATGATACTGATTGCACCAGACTGGCCACGCCAGCACTGGTACCCAATCCTAAAGAGCTTGTCTCAAGGTCCAGCATGGATATTGCCTCAAACTTCTCACTTGCTGACCCAACAAAACAATCAGATCCTGCACAGCCAACTCAGGACCTTAAATCTGGCAGCATGGCGGATAATGTAGCCATTCAGAACACTCCTCTTTCAAAAGCTGTTTTGGATGTTATCTTGGAGGCCAAGGAGGCCCAGTACCAGAAAATCTTATGCAGAGAAATGGAAGAGATTCTGTGCTTGGAACCAGGAACAAGACATTGACACGTGTGTACCAAATATCCCTCAGATTTTACAATACCTAACTGAGATGCTGAACAAAGGCCTTTCTTTCTCATCAATTAAGATTCATGCCTCTGCCATTTCAGCCCATTACAATGCGGAACCACCTATCTTTTCTCATCCTTTAATAAGGCAGTACCCCAGAGGGGCCAAAAGCATTAGGCCTCCAAGGAGAGCACCTATTCCGGCCTGGGATCTCAATTATGTTTTGGAAAAACTCTCACTGCCTCCTTTTGAGCCAGCATCAACAGCAGATATAAAATTCTTATCCTGGAAAACAGCTCTGCTCCTAGCAATAACCTCTGCAAGGCGAGTCTCAGAGTTACAAGCACTCATGGCTGTGGAACCTTTCATCATCTTTCATCCAGACAGGGTTTCTCTGAGGACAAACCCTACATTTATGCCTAAGGTGGTGTCCAGTGTGGCCCTCAACCAAACCATTAACTTGCTTACCTTTTATCCAAATCCACAGAACAAGGGTGAGAAAATTCTGCATTCTTTGGACATACACAGGCAGCTACGATTCTACTTGGACAGAACTAAAGCTTTCAGAAAGACTGAGCAACTTTTAGTGTCATATGCTGCGGGATCACAAGGAAAGGCCATCTCAAAATAGACTATTTCTAAATGGATAGGCCATTGCATCCGTTTCTGCTATTTTCAGCATGGCAAAACAGTGCCTAAGGGCATTAGGCCTCATTCCACCAGAGCAGCAGCCACCTCAGCAGCCTTCCTCAGAGGAGTATCAACCAAAGATATTTTAGAGGCTGCAACTTGAGTTCAGTGCACACTTTCACAAAGCGCTACCACTTACCTCTTTACTCTAAGTCCAGAGCAGGCTTTGCCACTGCAGTTCTGCAGGGCCTTATAGCTTCTCCTAATCCTATTTAGCCCAGCCACCCATCCTCAGCTTTGGGATTCAACCCAAGAATAATGACTGCAGCAGTGAAACACGAACATAGTACAGTTGTGTACCTACCACAAATGTAGATGTTAGAGTGTATTCACTGTTGCAGTCCAGGTTGCCCTCCCACTACCCCCCTTTTCTTTGCTGGGACTTATCTGCACTTCTCTATCCTATACAACCTATGTGGTGTATTTGCTTGTAGATGAAGGAAATGTTATTTTTGTGTATGCATTTTATTGGCATAATTTTCAGCCTACCAGTTTGGGGGCACCTGACATCTGGGGCAAGAAAAACTGAAGAAAATGGCGTTGGCTGCATCTTTTATACCCCTGGCGCACTGATGTCAGGGAGGAGGTGACAGCAACCGACACCGGACCTAGACTTTGGAATTCTGGCCGACTGAGGGTAGCCTGCCAGCAGGATAACCCAAGAGTAATGATTGCAACAGTGAATACACTCGAACATCTACATTTATGGTAGGTACACATCTGTACTATAAGCTTCCTTTAAGTCTGAGGTTGCCAACCAGGCATCTTTGTCTAGCATAGGAAGCGGCTGTTGAAGTGTTAGCATTTTGAATTTTGGGATTACCAAAAAGGTGTTTAGAATACAGAGGTCCGGGATAGGACACCAGGAGCTGTCTTTTCTGGGTACCAGGAAAAGTCTTGAGTAAAAACCTTGTCCCCTTTCTTCTGCTGGGACAGGTTGAATAGCCCTGATACTTAGAAGAGAGAGAACTTGCTGTTGAGCCTCTGCCCACTGATTTGGGGGTAGGTTTGGCCAACCGTTTGGGGTTGGTAGGGTGTGGAAGTGGAATCTGTATCCTTGGGAAACTACATTTAAAACCCATTTATCCTGGGTAATGAGTTCCCAGTTTTTTTTTTGCATGCAGGGTGAGCTTTCCTCCTATGGGAGCAGGCAGTTGAGCAGGGCTTGGAAGGTTTAAGCTTAAGTCATTGTGACATTTTTCCATAGGGGGGTGTCTTACTACTTCCAGCTTTGGAAGTGGGAGCCCTCCACTGCTTAGGCCTGCGTATAGCCGGAGACTGTAACTTAGGTGGTCTGCAGTTCCTGGGTTTGGACTGAGAAGGCCTGGAAGAGACTGGAAAGGACCAATTCTTAGAATGCCAATGCCTACTAAATCTGGGAGGCTGTACTTACAGGAAATCTTTAATAGTTTGCATAGATTTAGCTTTTTCCTCCATCTTTTTAAGGACTACTTCTGCCTTGTTGCCAAACAGGCGGTCTTGGTTTAAGGGAGCATCCAGTAATTTAGCTTTAACATGATCTGGCAAGTTTTGCTCCTTAAGCCAAGCATGCCTTCTAAGTACAGACCCAGTGACAGCAGCCCTGCAAGATGCTTCTAAAGAGTCAAAACCACATTGCAAAGTATGTTTACCAACTTGTTCAGCAGAATGCATTAAATCCTGTAATTCTTTATGATCAGCACAGTCAGAAATCAACATCATTTTCTTTAAGTAGTCCCATAATATGCTGCTGATACTTTAACAACTGAAACTGTCAAGTTAAGGTCCTAATGGCCAAACTAGCAGAAGTGTATACCTTCTTACCCCATCTTTCCAAGGCCCTGGGATCTCTATCAGAGGGCATAGGGCTTTTGGCAGCAGTAGCCCTTTGGTCCTTGGGAAATGGTCTCTGGATCCGCAGTAGGATTCTTGAAGAGAAACTTGTGAGAGTCCGGTACTGTGCAATACCTGTCAGGTTTTCTGGGAGCTGGAGGTAAAGTGTCTGGGGCCAGGCTAGATTCCAAGAAGGTATCCTCTACAATGTCCAGAACAGGAGGGATAGCTAAAGGCCTGTGTTGAGGGAGGAGTAAGAATTTCCTAAGCCTCTTTTTGGAGTCAGGGTAATCCTGGCTTTCCTAGTGGAAATGCTCCCTAAGTGTGTGCAAGGTTTCACCAAAAGAAGAAACTTCTGAAGTGGAAGCAAAGGGAATGGAATCCTCTGCATCAGAATCCTCAAGGGTAGATAAGGGTAAATCCTGGTAATCAGAAGAAACAGAAATTTCAGAAACCTGATCAGAAGAATCAGAAGGAAAATCAGTTCTAGGTTTCTTAGAGGGGAAAGGTTGACTTCCCCTAATTAAAGTAATAAGGTCTTCAGCCATTCTAAGCATTTGTTTTTAGGCATATGGGCCTAACCATGCAGTTTGGACATCGGTTTTCTAGGCGTGGGTCGAGTTTTAGGCCTGGATGAAGATGATGGCATCTGTTTAAAATGCAGAACTGTAGGCCTGAATACACCCTCAGAAGCCGGTGCACGCACAGCGGCTCCGGACCCATCCAAGGTAGAGACATCCACAGGTTCCATAGTCGAAGAAGCATCTCGCGGCATACCAAATGGGTCTCAGTAGAGGCCTGCGAATCTGAAGTGGCGGGTATCGGGGGCTGCGAAAGCACCTCACTGAGTACTGATGAACTGGTGACTAGCTTAGTCTGCAGTTTTACACCTATGCGGTCTGTCTCTGTTTTTATCGTTATGTTTTTTCGGAATATCGGTAGTCTGATGGCTTACCGAAGCAATTTCTGGATAGTTGAAACAGAGTTCCAAAATAATTTGCTGTGAAAATACACCGAATAGTTAGGGGGATGAATAAGGCACAAAACCGACAGGGAGGGATGTCATGGTCTGTGCCTAAGCAAGGAATGCAGTATGAATGAAAATCTTTGAGGTAAGTAATTGTTAACTTTTACTGACATTGGTTAAGAGCAAGAAAAAGGATCCCCAATGTGGGGTACTTGGCTTTTTTCGAAGACTTTGATTCTGAAACTCGAAAACGAAAATTTCAGGAGTCAGCCGACTGGCACTTGCGATCTGCTTCAGGCACCGCTCTGCAAGAAAGAGTTATGTAATGATGTCGGCTACATTTTTTATACCCCTGATGACCTGATGTCCTGGAAGGAGGGACAGCATCTGATGCCGGAATCCAAGACTCTGGTATTCAGGTCAGCTGAGGGCTACCTGCAGGCAGATAACCCAAATGTAATGACTGCAACAGTGAAACACGAAGAACATCAGTACACCTGTGGGGCAGGATAATATACCAGGCTGCAAACTGTCTGGTCTGAAAAATTAATTGTTAGACCATGTACAGTGGCTATTCAACGTTAGCCTCAAAACAGGATTTATGCTGGATAAATGGAGGATGATAACAATAATCATTCCCTTGCACAAAGGTAGGGCTACAGCAGACCCAGGTAATTATAAACCTACAAGTCTGACCTTGCCTCATCTGTAAGACAATGGAAAGGATCTTTATTGAAATAATAAATAGGGATATAGGTGACCTATCCAGTATGAATTCATCAGTAGCCAATCCTGCCTACTTAATAGGCTTAAAAAAGGTCAGTGAAGTGACAGATGAGGACAGAAAAGTACATACTGCATCTTGGGACCTTGCAAAAGCATTCATTCGGGCATCCCAGCTAAATGTTAACACCTATGTAAATTGTTGCAAAGAAAATTAGAGGATAGGTAGAACACAGGAGGTAAAGATTTGGTGGCTGTACCTCCTCCAAAAGATCTGTCACTGCTGAGTGCCCAGATATGTTAAGATGTTAGATTATTCAGAGCCAAAGGGAAGAGTTAAACTAACAGCAGGTATATCAGAAAGGGTTTAGCAGTACAAGACAAGGCTGTTTGTTACCTATAATTTCTTTGTTGCATTCAGAGTCACTGGCTATGTTGATTAGGAGATCTGAGTTGAAGAACTATGACATAATTGATGAAGAGTCTAAAGCATATTGTTTGCAGATGATTTGTTGCTGTAGTTCAGTGACCAGGATAAACATATTGCTAGGTTATTTCACATATCACATGAAAGGTGAGCAAAACAAAACAAAGAATGAGAGCAGTGGGAGTAAATTGTGCTCCTTTCTTGTCATAAAGGAGTTATGATTATTTGTGGGAGGGTGGTTATATTTGGGAATTTGGTTGGGCAATACTTTAAATTGTCATATCTTCTACTTGTAGTTTCTGTAAAGAATAGATTAAGGGAAGATTTCTGAAGATAAAAAAATAAGATTTTGAGGTGGACTGGAAAGTACAAGCTATACTTGTTTATTTTACTGGTGCTGCTGTCACGTTTCTTTCAAGCATTTCCAGCTGAAATGCTTGAGAATTTTTTGACATCAGTAAAGAATGGGGTGGATTTAAGTGTACCAGACCATGGGATATACTATGATGCTGTTTATGTCAAGATACTATGTTTGGTATCAGTGCAAAACTGTGATGCAATGCAGAAAAAATGGTTAAGCTGTCGTGTGGCGAAAGAGTTGATAAGTAAACCTTTTGGGTGATGTCAGGAGTAAAAATTAAGACATCCAAATGGGACAAGACAAGCTGCACATTTTATGGGTAATTTATTAAGTAAAGAGGTTGTTTCTTGGATAAATTATTTGCTGCCCAGAGGGAAGTACACTTGGGACACCAAATGAGAGAGGACTGAAACTCTGCAGGGCAAGAGGGTACATTCAGAATAATTTTCTGGGAGTGATGGAAATGGAGAGGACTCCAAAAAAAAAAAAGTACGGACACGTTCCAAAACCATGAAATTCCAAAAAATACGGACAAGTCTGTGAATTGTAAGACAAAAACGCGGTGATTTAAGTTAGTGCATGTATTTTAAACTGGTTCAATAAAGTTATCTGGCAGTATGGATTAGTGGTTTGTTTTTCTTCCTTTGAGTGCTTCATTGTGCTTTATGGAAATGGCGAGGACTGCTGCAGTGGTCAGCAGTGCAGCTTGAGTATGTGAGACAGGGTTTCCTGCAAATGGAATATGAAGGCTTGGTTAGTGTAGGCCTGTGTGTGAAGTTTACACATTTTGTTTAAAAAAGGTCTGAGCCATGAATTGTTGAGGCTAAAAGAAATATTCCACTTAGAGATTTGTTAGTGGAGCATAAAATCCACTAAGGGAGCTTAATGCAGTGAAAGTGGGGAAGGTTAAGAAAGAGTGCAGCAATTTGCTAGAAGTAAAGAGTGATAAGAATAAGCTAGAGAGACTGATAAACAGACTTGATAATGCTGTGGTGTTTTAGAATATTTTCATGGAAGTGTCTTTACAAACAAGTTTGAAGAATGTGTTCTCCAATACAGATGCTTGCTTAGTGTCGGAAATGCCAACAAGGTATGTTGGTAGCATGGGAATATATTGTCTGTTTTTTGTGTCCGGTAACATTTAAACATGAATATGCAGATGTACTGTCTCCCATTTCTACAAAAGGAGATACTGATTACAAAACATCTTATATCAGTAGGATTGGATGTATACAAACATACTGTGTCATTTGAGAGCGTAGTGTTTTGGTAACATTACCATCTAGGAAAACAATTACTCAAAGGTGGAAAGTTAAGAATGCTCTGACAGATAAAGATGTTAAGCAGTTGTAGGTGAATTGGATCTTACAAAGGTTGAATAACAATGAATATCTTTGGGCACAGAGAGTCTAAGTGGTAACCTTGGAAAGGCAGAAGAGAAGCAGAGACTTTTTTTGTGAATAATCAATGGAATTATTAAAGGATTTATAAAACATTTAAGTGTTATATATTTTTTTTATTAGTAATGAAAATATAACTGAATTCTTTTTATAAAATTGGGACAGATCATCCCAACAATTGTTTATAAAAATGTAAACATGACAATTGAAAGATTTTGCAACTGGAAACTGTACTGTTATTATTCTTCAAACTCTTTCATGTGTTTTTTTAATTGCCCATGTTTATAATTAAATATTGTAAAGTTTCAGAGTTAATACTAATGAGAAAAAAGTGAACTACTCATCAAAGAAAGATATTGAATGAAGACTGCAATACCTGTAAATATTTTCTTGATTCCTTTTAATATTGCTAAAATTCTTCTCTGTTTTGTTTTTGACTGATTATGGAGCAAATATTTTTTTTACAGTGAAATTAATGAACACAAATAAAGGTAGTCAACTTACCAGTGTGTACATATAATTTCTGGTCACAGGATTGTTGTGCCTGCTTATTAGAACTGTTTCTTTCTGAAAATGGTGTGCCTTGTTGCTGTAGCATAGGACCAGATTCTGGCCTGCTGAATCTAGCTTTATTTGTATAACTTGAGCACTGATCCAGGCCATCTTTTTTGGAGAAGGTTCCCCTGCACCCTAGTAGCGGGAGTGTGCAGTTAGAACTTGTCTGATTGAAGATTGCTGGAACAGGGCTCAGTTTTGAGTTTTTTTCTGGTTAATTGGGTAACTTTTTAAATCAGATTGTTCGTTTTCTGTTGTTTTATTTATATATATATATATATATATATATATATATATATATATATATATATATATATATATATAAATTGCACTTTATTCATCTGCTTTTACTGTATTTGTGCTTCTTCCTACTTTATTACTAGTGGCATTGACTACAACTCTTACTGAGATTTATAACAATCTTTATATGCGCATTTAGTGTTTTTTTATTGCATCTGCTTTATTTTCTGAAAAAATATATATATACTTGTTTCACACCTTTCTAACCTAGTATAGTCCAGTTTTCAGGTTAGTGCTGAATTCAGGGCTGTGTTACAAATCTCTGTGTTTGCCCATACCTTACTTGGTTAGAAGGAAGTTTCTCTGCTCACCTGAGAAAGGGGAGCTTTGAGCAGTCTATCTGTCCCTAGAGGAGTGGTTTCAGCCCAGGAAGTAGTAGTTTATTGGCCATTTTGGGCTAATTTCTATCTCTTTCATTTCCCTGCTATAAAACCATTTAGCGGTTTTGGCAGCGCCGGTTAGCTAGGGTATAACTATTCCCAGCTCCACAAAGTCTCCTCTTCAATTTTTCCCTTGGAACTAGACAAAACACTCTAGCCATTCATTTCTCAGCCCGGCACTTGCTCAAAACTCATAGCAAGCACTTCTATACCCTAGCACTACAGAAGGACAAGGCTCTCTATTCGACCTTACCAGCCATTCAGTAAAACAGTTTACTGTATCTATCCAGCCATGTCCAAAGGGCAGTTTCAGGTGTACTCTCCAGTCCAACTTGTGAATCTGGGCATTATGAGGCAATGTTACAACTGCCTCATGTACACAGACAACCCTCTCCTCCTACCACCAAATACTAATACATGCGAGCGATGCAATTATACAGCCAAACTGGAGGCTAAGCTTTCTCAACCCAAGACTGGATCAGACAGTCAAGAGGAGAAGGGAAATACTGGCATCACACCACCAGTCTCACATAGACCCATTAAACCAGCACCGGCAAAAAAACACACGTAAATACACGAAAACATACTCTGAGGCTCTAAATAAAAATCTGCAAAAGCAACAGAGACCTCCAAAGCAGACATCCAAGCAACCTCCACCCCCCAACACAAACCATGAAACACATACTTCACAAAACCAGTGTGCCATGCAATCACAGCCCTCAAGGCAAATAACATGGCCATCATACTAGTAATAGGTGACTCTATAGTCAGGCACACTGACGTCCCACTCACTAGGCTGAATAAGGAGAAGGTTACTGTTAGCTGCCAGTCTGGTGCCAGGATCCGCCACATAACACAAGCACTCAGGTCACTCCAGAACAAGTACAAATATGACTCTGTCATTGTCCATGTTGGTGTGAATGACCTGAGCCGTACCTCCCTGGACTACATGAAAAGAGACATGGAAGAGCTCTCTGATCACGTAGCCCAGGCTGGTATGACCCTGACCCTGAGTAGCATCCTTCCCTCACCAAGAAGGATACCACAGTATAAAGAAAAAATTATCAATTTCAATAATTGGCTAAGTTTCTGGTGTCATTCAAAGGGGATCCAGTGTCTGAGTGCCTGGGGTGACCTGCTGAACAAACCATGCTGCTTCGCTAGAGACGGCTTGCACTTGTCACCCTTAAGCTTTCGAATACTGGCCAGGGCTCTTGCCACCCTCATAGTGCCTTTTTTAGGCAAGGCTCAAAAGACAAACCCACCACTGTAAATAGCACAAGTAACAAAAATCTGAGGGTAATACTACTCAATGCCAGAAGTCTAAACCTCAAAATGCACGCACTCGAGGCACTCCTCAGTATGGATAAAACTGATATATGTGCAGTGACAGAAACCTGGTTTAAGGCTTCAGAGAGCACCTCAGCACTACTAGGCTACAACTCATACCATACATTTCGGCCACAGAACCCGGACAGAAATACAAAAGGCGAGGGAGTATCCATATTCATAAAGGATATCCACACCTCCAGCTTAGAGGCACAGCACGATGCTTCAGAGATTATCCATGTGCACTTAACAATGGGCAAAACTGCAGTTCAAATTGTAGCTTGCTACAGATCACCCACCATGTCCTAGGACCCCCATTCCGCATTTCTGGAAACACTGGGTAACATAAAGGTCCTACCAAACACCCTAATATTGGGTGATTTCAACTACCCAAACATTAACTGGGTACTAACTCCCTTGCCCAACATTTCCTAGAATTTATAAACTCAAATGCCCTGGAACAACTGGTCAACACTCTCGTCAGAGGTGACAACATATTGGACCTGGTCATCACCAACATGGGCGACCGATGTTCCAAACCGGAGGACAACCCCTCGCTGGTTAGATCTGACCATAAACAAATCACTTTGGATATCCACATTCCGCCCCCACCCCCGGACAAGGAAACCAACGTGAAAACATTTTCAAAAGCAAACTTCACATTACTTAAGATGGAGGTGGAAAGTTTCAAAGCCCCCACGCTAAAGGATATTGCTGTCCAAGCTGTGCAAAATCCTTTACTAATTCATTCTACAGGCACTTACAAGAATGCGTGGATTGTACTATCCCAAGCAAAACCAAGACTCACTCCTCCAAGAAAAGGAAAACAGTCTGGTGGACCCCTGCCATAAACAAGCTATACAATAGGAGGAGGAAACTACTACAGAAAAGAGTAAAATCCCAAGAAGGGAAGACATCCCTGATCAGTATCAGCAAGAAACTACGATCCCTCATAAAATCGTTCAAGGCAAGCTTTGAAAGAAAACTTGCCAAAGACTCCAAAGATAACCACAAGGCATTCTTTAGCTATGTCAAGAATCTAAGTGGCAATGCTCAGATCTGCTCGGAGTTGGTGCAGAATGGCACAAAGTACACTGAACCAACCGAAATTGCCAACATCCTGGCAGACAGGTTCAGTGCAAACTTCACCCCCCTCTCACCCCCAAAAGGGCCCATAACCATACCAGAAGAATGTAGAGCCCCTGAAATCACAGACACTCAGGTTAAAATAACCCTCTCTAAAGCCAAAAACACAGCATCAGTGGGACTGGACGGTGTCTCAGGCTGCGTCCTACACAAGCTCAAAAGCGAACTTACCCCTCACCTAAACACACTGTTCAAACTCAGCCTCTCCACAGGCTACGTACCCATAGAGTGGTGCACAGCAATGGTTGTTCTGATCCACAAAGGTGGAGCCACAACAGACCCCGGGAACTATCACCCTATAAGCCTGACTAGCTTGGTCTGCAAGGCTATGGAGCGCATCATCATGGAACTCTCTAACAGAGACAATGGGAACCTCCAAACACTGGACCTTTCCCAGTTCGGATTTGTTAAGGGCAGATCATGCCTCCTAAACCTGGTGGACTTCTTGGTACAGTTACCAAGGCTATAGATGAGGGAAAGGTGGTACACACAGCCTACCTAGACCTCGCAAAAGCCTGCGACACCATTCCCCAATGTTCGTGTATACAGCTGCAGTCATTACAGATGGGTTATCCTGCCATCAGGCGGGTCCTCGGTCGGCCAAATTCCAAAGTCTAGGTCCGGCGTCGGTTGTCGTCGCTTCTTCCCTGATGTCAATGCGGCAGGGGTATAAAAGAGGCAGCCGACGCCATTTTCTTCAGTCTTTCTTGCCATGCGGTGCCCGAAGCAGAAGCAGTTCGCAAGTGCCGGTCGGCCAGCTCCTGAGATTTACGAAAGTATTTCAGCCGAAGTCTTCTTTAAAGCTAAGTACCCCGTTGGGGAAAATTTTCTTGCCTCAGACCGATGTCAGACAAAGTTAATTATTGCATTTCTTGTGGGAAGCAAATACCGCATAAGGATTTTCACTCTTTCTGTATACCTTGCTTAGGGCCAGACCACGACATCTCGGCCTGCCATTTTTGTGCTAGGTTCAACAAGCACACTATTAAGCGCCGGGCGGACTTCGCCCTTCATTATTTTGGCAAAAAAATTTATTATATCATGTCGTCAGATACACCGACACCAGTTTTAAGCAAAAGACGCAAAGACAACGACCGACATCCGTGGTCTGCACCGAGTGCTGAGACCACGCGTAGGCCGACTACCGGTTCTCCGGTTCTCAGCGAGGCACCTACGCAGCCCCTGGCTACCGATGAAACTATTTTACCGGG